>NC_089516.1:129969128-130297067 GCF_036850995.1 Saccopteryx leptura
AGCCAACATAACCCTCATACCAAAACCAGGCAAGGATGGCACAAAAAAAGAAAACTACAGACCAATATCTCTAATGAATACAGATGCTAAAATACTAAACAAAATACTAGCAAATAGAATACAACAACATATTAAAAAAATAATACATCATGATCAAGTGGGATTCATCCCAGAATCTCAAGGATGGTTCAACATACGTAAAACGGTTAATGTAATACACCATATCAACAAAACAAAGAACAAAAACCACATGATCTTATCAATAGACGCAGAAAAGGCTTTCGATAAAAAACAACACAATTTTATGTTTAAGACTCTCAACAAAATGGGTATAGAAGGAAAATATCTCAACATGATAAAGGCCATATATGATAAACCATCAGTTAACATCATATTAAATGGCACTAAACTGAAGGCTTTCCCCCTTAAATCAGGAACAAGACAGGGTTGTCCACTCTCTCCACTCTTATTTAATGTGGTACTAGAGGTTCTAGCCAGAGCAATCAGACAAGACAAAGAAATAAAAGGCATCCATATCGGAAAAGAAGAAGTAAAGGTATCACTTTTTGCAGATGATATGATACTATACATCGAAAACCCCAAAGAATCCACAAAAAGACTACTAGAAACAATAAGCCAATACAGTAAGGTCGCAGGATACAAAATTAACATACAGAAGTCAATAGCCTTTCTATATGCCAACAATGAAACAACTGAGAAGGAACTCAAAAGAACAATCCCCTTCACGATTGCAACAAAAAAAAATAAAATACTTAGGAATAAACATAACAAAGAATGTAAAGGACTTATATAATGAAAACTATAAACAATTGTTAAGGGAAATCGAAAAAGATATATTGAGATGGAAGAATATACCTTGTTCTTGGCTAGGAAGAATAAATATAATCAAGATGGCTATATTACCCAAAGCAATATACAAATTTAATGCAATTCCCATCAAACTTCCAATGACATTTTTTTAAAGAAATAGAGCAAAAAATCATCAGATTTATATGGAACTATAAAAAACCCCGAATAGCCAAAGCAATCCTAAAGAAAAAGAATGAAGCTGGGGGCATTTCAATACCTGACTTCAAACTCTATTATAGGGCCACGACAATCAAAACAGCATGGTATTGGCAGAAAAATAGACACTCAGACCAATGGAACAGAATAGAAAGTCCAGAAATAAAACCACATATATATAGTCAAATAATTTTTGATAAAGGGGCCAACAACACACAATGGAGAAAAGAAAGTCTCTTCAATAAATGGTGCTGGGAAAACTGAAAAGCCACATGCAAAAGAATGAAACTGGACTACAGTCTCTCCCCCTGTACAAAAATTAACTCAAAATGGATCAAAGATCTAACCATAAGAGCTGAAACAATTAAGTACATAGAAGAAGACATAGGTACTCAACTCAGGGACCTGGGTTTTAAAGAGCATTTTATGAATTTGACTCCACAGGCAAGAGAAGTGAAAGCAAAAATTAATGAATGGGACTACATCAGACTAAGAAGTTTTTGCTCAGCAAGAGAAACTGATAACAAAATAAACAGAAAGCCAACTAAATGGGAAATGATTTTTTCAAACGACAGCTCAGATAAGGGCCTAATATCCAAAATATACAAAGAACTCATAAAACTCAACAACAAACAAACAAACAATCCAATAAAAAAATGGGAAGAGGATATGAATAGACACTTCTCCCAGGAAGAAATACAAATGGCCAACAGATATATGAAAAGATGCTCATCTTCTTTAGCTATTAGAGAAATGCAAATCAAAACGGCAATGAGATACCACCTCACACCTGTTCGATTAGCTGTTATTAGCAAGTCAGGTAACAGCAAATGTTGGAGAGGCTGTGGAGAAAAAGGAACCCTCATACACTGTTGGTGGGAATGTAAAGTAGTACAACCATTATGGAAGAAAGTATGGTGGTTCCTCAAAAAACTGAAAATAGAACTACCTTATGACCCAGCAATCCCTCTACTGGGTATATATCCCAAAAACTCAGAAACATTGATACGTAAAGACACATGCAGCCCCATGTTTATTGCAGCATTGTTCACAGTGGCCAGGACATGGAAACAACCAAAAAGCCCATCAATAGATGACTGGATAAAGAAGATGTGGCACATATACACTATGGAATACTACTCAGCCATAAGAAATGATGACATCAGAACATTTACAGCAAAATGGTGGGATCTTGATAACATGATACGAAGCGAAATAAGTAAATCAGAAAAAAACAGGAACTGTATTATTCCATACGTAGGTGGGACATAATAGTGAAACTAAGAGACATTTATAAGAGTGTGGTGGTTACGGGGGGGGAGGGGGGAATGGGAGAGGGATAGGGGGTGGGGAGGGGCACAAAGAAAACAAGATAGAAGGTGACAGAGGACAATCTGACTTTGGGTGGTGGGTATGCAACATAATTGAACGACAAGATAACCTGGACTTGTTATCTTTGAATATATGTATCCTGATTTATTGATGTCACCCCATTAAAAAAATAAAATTATATAATAAAAAATAAATAAATAAATAAATTATAATGAGTTTTGAAAAAAAAAAAAAAGATAGCAACAGAGGAAAGATGTATGGAATACAACCAAATAAAAACATAAGATAGAAAAACGAAAGAGAAGGATCAAACAAGACACAAAACTAACAGAAAGCTAGATATAAAATGGCAATAGGGAACTCACAAGTATCAATAATTACACTAAATGTAAACGGATTAAACTCACCAATAAAAAGGCACAGAGTAGCAGAATGGATTAAAAAAGAAAATCCAACTGTATGCTGCCTACAGGAAACTCATCTAAGTAACAAGGATAAAAACAAATTCAAAGTGAAAGGCTGGAAAACAATACTCCAAGCAAATAACATCCAAAAAAAAGCAGGTGTAGCAATACTCATATGGGATAATGCTGACTACAAGAAGGAAAAGTACTCAGAGACAAAAATAGCCATTTCATAATGGCTAAGGGGACACTGAATCAAAAAGATATAACGATTCTCAATATATATGCACCAAACCAAGGAGCACCAAAATATATAAGACAGCTACTTATTGATCTTAAAATAAAAACTGACAAAAACACAATCATACTTGGAGACCTCAATACACCACTGACGGCTCTAGATCGGTCATCCAAACAGAGAATCAACAAAGACATAGTGGCCTTAAACAAAACACTAGAGCACCTGGATATGATAGACATCTACAGGACATTTCATCCCAAAGTGACTGAATATACATTTTTCTCCAGTGTACATGGATCATTCTCAAGAACTGACCATATGTTGGGCCAGAAAAACAATATCAGCAAATTCAGAAAAATTGAAGTTGTACCAAGCATATTTTCTGATCATAAAGCCTTGAAACTAGAATTCAACTGCAAAAAAAAGGAAAAAAATCCCACAAAAATGTGAAAACTAAACAACATACTTTTAAAAAATGAATGGGTCAAAGAAGAAATAAGTGCAGAGATCAAAAGATATATACAGACTAATGAAAATGACAATACGACATATCAGAATCTATGGGATGCAGCAAAAGCAGTGATAAGAGGGAAGTTCATATCACTTCAGGCATATATGAACAAACAAGAGAGAGCCCAAGTGAACCACTTAACTTCCCACCTTAAGGAACTAGAAAAAGAAGAACAAAGCCAACCCAAAACCAGCTGAAGAAAGGAGATAATAAAAATCAGAGCAGAAATAAATTAATTAGAGAACAGAAAAACTATAGAAAAAATTAATAGAGCAAGGAGCTGGTTCTTTGAAAAGATCAACAAAATTGACAAACCCTTGGCAAGACTTACCAAGGAAAAAAGAGAAAGAACTCATATAAACAAAATCCAAAATGAAAGAGGAGAAATCACCACGGACACCGGAGATATACAAAGAATTATTGTAGAATACTATGAAAAACTTTATGCCACTAAATTCAACAACCTAGAAGAAATGGATAAATTCCTAGAAAAATACAACCTTCCTAGACTGAGTCAAGAAGAAGCAGAAAGCCTAAACAGACCTATCAGTAGAGAAGAAATAGAAAAAACCATTAAAAACCTCTCCAAAAATAAAAGTTCAGGCCCTGACGGCTATACCAGCAAATTTTATCAAACATTCAAAGAAGACTTGGGTCCTATTCTACTCAAAGTCTTCCAAAAAATTGAGGAAGAAGCAATAATTCCAAACACATTTTATGAGGCCAACATAACCCTCATACCAAAACCAGGCAAGGATGGCACAAAAAAAGAAAACTACAGACCAATATCTCTAATGAATACAGATGCTAAAATACTAAACAAAATACTAGCAAATAGAATACAACAACATATTAAAAAAATAATACATCATGATCAAGTGGGATTCATCCCAGAATCTCAAGGATGGTTCAACATAAGTAAAACGGTTAACGTAATACACCATATCAACAAAACAAAGAACAAAAACCACATGATCTTATCAATAGATGCAGAAAAGGCTTTCGATAAAATATAACACAATTTTATGTTTAAGACTCTCAACAAAATGGGTATAGAAGGAAAATATCTCAACATGATAAAGGCCATATATGATAAACCATCAGCTAACATCATATTAAATGGCACTGAACTGAAGGCTTTCCCCCTTAAATCAGGAACAAGACAGGGTTGTCCACTCTCTCCACTCTTATTTAATGTGGTACTAGAGGTTCTAGCCAGAGCAATCAGACAAGACAAAGAAATAAAAGGCATCCATATCGGAAAAGAAAAGTAAAGGTATCACTTTTTGCAGATGATATGATCCTATAACATTGAAAACCCCAAAGAATCCACAAAAAGACTACTAGAAACAATAAGCCAATACAGTAAGGTCGCAGGATACAAAATTAACATACAGAAGTCAATAGCCTTTCTATATGCCAACAGTGAAACAATTGAGAATGAACTCAAAAGAATAATCCCCTTCACGATTGCAACAAAAAAAATAAAATACTTAGGAATAAACATAACAAAGAATGTAAAGGACTTATATAATGAAAACTATAAACCATTGTTAAGGGAAATTGAAAAAGATATAATAAGATGGAAGAATATACCTTGTTCTTATCTAGGAAGAATAAAAACAATCAAGATGGCTATATTACCCAAAGCAATATACAAATTTAATGCAATTCCCATCAAACTTCCAATGACGTTTTTTAAAGAAATAGAGCAAAGCATCATCAGATTTATATGGAACTATAAAAAACCCTGAATAGCCAAAGCAATCCTAAAGAAAAATAATGAAGCTAGGGCCATTACAATACCTGACTTCAAACTGTATTATAGGGCCACGACAATCAAAACAGCATGGTATTGGCAGAAAAATAGACACTCAGACCAATGGAACAGAATAGAAAGTCCAGAAATAAAACCACATATATATAGTCTAATAATTTTTGATAAAGGGGCCAACAACACACAATGGAGAAAAGAAAGCCTCTTCAATAAATGTTGCTGGGAAAACTGGAAAGCCACATTCAAAAGAATGAAACTGTACTACAGTCTCTCCCCCTGTACAAAAATTAACTCAAAATGGATCAAAGATCTAAACATAAGACCTGAAACAATTAAGTACATAGAAGAAGACATAGGTACTCAACTCAGGGACCTGGGTTTTAAAGAGCATTTTATGAATTTGACTCCAATGGCAAGAGAAGTGAAGGCAAAAATTAATGAATGGGACTACATCAGACTAAGAAGTTTTTGCTCAGCAAGAGAAACTGATAACAAAATAAACAGAAAGCCAACTAAATGGGAAATGATATTTTCAAACAACAGCTCAGATAAGGGCCTAATATCCAAAATATACAAAGAACTCATAAAACTCAACAACAAACAAACAAACAATCCAATAAAAAAATGGGAAGAGGATATGAACAGACACTTCTCCCAGGAAGAAATACAAATGGCGAACAGATATATGAAAAGATGCTCATCTTCTTCAGCTATTAGAGAAATGCAAATGAAAACTGCAATGAGATACCACCTCACACCTGTTCGATTAGCTATTATTAACAAGACAGGTACTAGCAAATGTTGGAGAGGCTGTGGAGAAAAAGGAACCCTCATACACTGTTGGTGGGAATGTAAAGTAGTACAACCATTATGGAAGAAAGTATGGTGGTTCCTCAAAAAACTGAAAATAGAACTACCTTATGACCCAGCAATCCCTCTACTGTGTATATACCCCCAAAACTCAGAAGCATTGATAAGTAAAGACACATGCAGCCCCATGTTTATTGCAGCATTGTTCACAGTGGCCAGGACATGGAAACAACCAAAAAGCCCATCAATAGATGACTGGATAAATAAGATGTGGCACATATACACTATGGAATACTACTCAGCCATAAGAAATGATGACATCGGAACATTTATAGCAAAATGGTGGGATCTTGATAACATGATACGAAGCGAAATAAGTAAATCAGAAAAAAACAGGAACTGCATTATTTCATACGTAGTTGGGACATAAAAGTGAAAGTAAGAGACATTGATAAGAGTGTGGTGGTTACAGGGGGGAGGGGGGAATGGGAGATGGAAAGGGGGAGGGGGAGGGGCACAAAAAAAATGATGACATAGTTCCATTTACGACAACATGGGTGGATTTTGAGAAAATTATAATGAGTGAAATAAGTAAATTGGTAAAAGCTAAGAACTGTATGATTTCACACATAGGTGGGATATAATAAAGAGACACATGGACATAAATAAAAGTGAAGTGGTTACCAGGGGGAAGGGTTGTGGGAGGGGTTGACATAGAAAAGGATGAGGAAAACATTTTAAACAAGGACAAATACAGGTGATGAAAATGATTTGACTTTGGTTGATGGGTATACAACATAGTCAGCAGTTCAAACATTATAAAAATGTTTACCTGAAAGCTATATACTCTTATTGATGAATGTCACCTCATTATATTTAAGTTTCTAAATAAAAAATTTTGAAATATAAAAGAACTTTTGTAGTCTTTGGACATAGCAAAAGCAAAATAAATCAGCTTTAATATTACTAAGTTTCTTCACTGTGTGTGAGGGAGTAAGAAGCCACAAGATGTAGTTATATTCAGAAATATTTTTCAAGAATAGAATACTAATAGAAAGCTCTGATTTCACTTTTTCTGGGATGGAGATGCCTTTTATACCTGAACTCTTCTCTCACAATCTCCATGCATTACCATAACAGAATCATTCATTAACTGTAAATTTTCCCTTTTATTCTGAAAACTGATGGGCCATAAAAGAGCAAAGGCAAGAAACAGAAATGGGATCTTATATATTATAAAACCATGTTAATGAAGTATACCTAAAATACACCACAAATTACTTACATTCTATGCCACAATGACTCAGAAGAAAATGAACACAGGTTCTGGTTTACTTAGTGATTATTAATGTCCAGATGCTCATATTTGAGAAATATTGCAGTTGAATTGCAAGATAAAATCCTCAGCAATATAGGAATATCAAGAAAAGCACTGTATCACCCAAGTAGATATTAGAAAGGCATATATTGCCTCAGGAAGAGAATTATTTAGGTTTTAGAAAATGCACAGATATGATTGATACCTCAAAATGCTTTCAAAGTTTACTATACAGTCCCTTGTCCAAAATATATGCAATATATAGTTATAAAATATTCCTCAAGTTAATGTAAATAACAATTTTATTTTAGTCAATTTTTTGTTTAATCTCAATTTTTACATAAATAAAGACCAACCCCATAATTTTTTTTTGTGTGTGTGGCAGCGACAGAGTCAGAGAGAGGGACATATAGGGACAGACAGACAGAAAGGGAGAGAGATGAGAAACATCAATTCTTCATTGTGGTTCCTTAGTTGTTCATTGATTGATTTCTCATATGTGCCTTGACTGGGGGGCTACAGCAGATCGAGAGACCCCTTGCTTGTGCCAGCGACCTTGGGCTCAAGCTGGTGAGCTTTGCTCAAACCGAATGAGTCTGTGCTCAGGCTGGCGACCTCAGGGTCTTGAACCTGGGTCTTCCACATCCCAGTCCAACGCTCTATCCACTGCACCACCTCCTGGTCAGGCCAGTCCCATAAATTGAAAATGTAATTTAGCAATAAGGACACAACAATTCATTGAAAATGAATGCTTTTAACTGAGTAACTTACCCACTTGGCATATGTACGGCCAGTAGTCACAGTCATCACCACTGTGCACATGCAGATTCACATTAGATTCAGGCAGACGGTAAAGAAACAGTGGAACCAAAAAATGGTGGGCCATTCCTCTATTCTAGCCTTGCACCGGCTGGCAAGTAAACATACACAGGGTTCCAAAACCCTGACATATTCTGTAGTTCCACAACCAGGAGAATCTTTTCTGGCTTTTCCTAGAATCAAAGGCCCTCACCAGTCTCAGTCATCGCTGGTTACCCTTCTGAAAACCTTCTCCCTTCTTCATTCTGCACAAACTGGCTTCTCCTTCAGCACCCTGCCATCTTGGCTTCCTTCATTTTGCTCTCACTCTCTAAAAATGGCTTCCTTCTTCCTTCTCCTTCTCCTTCCCCTTCTCTTTTTCTACTTAAAACTTTTTGGTTTGAAACCCCTCCTCCAGCAAACATTAGCATAACAATGGCCCTTCTCAAACAGGAAAGTAATCCACAATTTGCAATCAACTGCCTTGCTCTGAGATCAAGCACACACATGGCTGCCCAGGGCCATTTTTAACAATAAAAGTGAGCAAACTCAAAAAACATAAATTTTACAAACTCATTTGCCCAACAGAATACTAAACAAGTCATGCATTAAAGACTAAATGGTTCCCCTTATTGCTGAGTTTAATTTGAAATTACAAATTATCTTTGTATTCATACTTTTAATTTAAAATTCAAAGAATTAAAAAAATAATCTCAGCAGGTGTGCTTTCTAGAAATCTGCAAATATTCATTATAATGATAGAAAATCACCAAAATATTATCATTGAAAAGAAATATATTCCAGGATTTTACAAATGTCTATGGAAATTAATAGATTAAAAGTAAGACCAGAAATTATACTGAAATGGACTCACCTTTAATTTTTAGGATTATGATTGCATTTTTGGTTAATCTATATAGAGAATAGTTAATATAATACAATGTTAAATATGCTGCCACCATTTCACTGACTAATTACAAGGCAAATTAAAGTGTCATGAAGTCATCCTGCTGCTTGACAAAGCAGTGGCACAGTGGATAGAACATTGGACTGGGACACGGAGGACACAGGTTCGAAGCTCCGAGGCTGCTGTCTTGAGCGCAGGCTCATCCAGCTTGAGCATGGGCTCAGCAGCTTGAGTGCAGGATTGTTGGTTTGAGCATGGAATCATAGACATGACCCCATGGTCGCTGGCTTGAGCCCAAGGTCTCTGGCTTGAGCTCAAGGTCACTAGCTTGATCAAGAGGTCACTCGGTCTGCTGTAGCCCCCCAGTCAGCACATATGTGAGAAAGGAATCAATGAACAACTAAAGAACTGCAATGAAGAATTGATGCTTCTCATCTCTCTTCCTTCCTGTTCGTTTGTTCCTATCTGTCCCTCTCTCTCTCTTTCTCTCTCTCTGTCTCTGTCAAAATATGTAAATAAAAGAGATGCTGGTATTAGGCACACTAACCCCATATTAAATAAAAATAAAATAATTAATACTTGTTGGTTGATTTACTTTTTAAAATAACATTTTAATTGAGATATAATTCACATACCATAAAATTACACGTTATTGGTATAAAATCCATTACTTTCATTTTATTTATTTATTTAATTAATTTTTTTAGTGAGACAGTGAGGGAAAGAGAAAGATAGGGACAGACAGACAGAAAGGGAGAGAGATGAGAAGCATCAATTCTTTGTTGCGGCATCTTAGTTTTTCATTGATTGCTTTCTCATATATGTCTTTACTAGGGAGCTCCAGCTGAGCCAGTGACCCCTTGATCAGGCCAGTGACCTTGGGCTCAATCTAGCAACTTTGGGCTCAAGTCACTGACCACAGGGTCATTTCTGCTCAAGCCTGAATCCCTGTTCTCAAGCTTTTGAGGCCGCACTCAAGCTGGCTATCTTGGGGTTTTGCATCTGGGTCCTCAGTGTCCCAGGCCTACACTCTATCTACTGCAGTTATTCCTAGACTGGGTACAATCAATTTTGGGGGGCTTTTTTGGGGGGTTATTTTTTTTAGAGAGACAGGAAGAGAAAGAGAGAGAGAGAGGAAGGAAGGGATAGTTAGAAGCATCAACTCTTAGTTACTTTATTTTAATTGTAATTGTGCATTGATTGTTTCTCATAAGTGGCTTGACTGCTGATAGGACCTCAGGCTCAAACTGAGCCAGAGACCTTGGGCTTCAAGTAAGCAACCTTTGGGCTCAATCTGGTGAGCTTCAGATTGTGTCCATTATCCTGATGATCTGCATGCAAGCCCAGGAGGCACTATCACTGCACTCTCACTATTCAAGAAAATCCAGTGGTTTTTAATATATTTAGAGAGTTGTGCAAACATCACCATTCTGTAATTTGAGAATATACTCATTAGTTCAAAAAGAAACCTGGTACCTATCACTCTCTATTTCAACTTAACCCCTTCAACTTTAGGCAACTACCAATCTATTTTCTGTCTCTGTGGATTTGCTTGTTCTGGATAAGACATCTTTTGTGACTGTTTTTTTTCACTTAGTATAATGCTTTGAAGTTTCATCAATATTGTAGTATGTTTCAGTATTTCATTCCTTTTCATAGTTGATTATATTCCATTATATGGATATATAACATTTTGTTTATCCATTTATTAGTTGATGGACATGAGTTATTTCCATTTCTTTTGGTTATTATGAATAATACTACTGTGAACCTTTGTGTATATCTTTTGGATGGGCATATGTTTTCAATTTTCTTCAGTATATACCTAGGAGTAAATCATATGTTAACAATGTTTAAATTTTTGAGGAAATGCTAAACTGTTTTCCAAAGTCATTTCCACCAGCAATATACAATGATTTCAATTTCTCCACATCTTGGCCAAACCACTTGTTCTCATGTTTCTCTATTATAACCATGTTAGTGGGTGTGAAGTAGTTTCTTATTGTGGTTTTCTATTTGCATTTCCTAAATAGCTAATGATATTGAACATCTATTCATGTGCTTATCAGTCATTGTAGATCTAATTGGTTTATTTTTACTTTTATTTATTGATTTTAAGGAAGGAGACAAAAAAGGATATATATATAGAGGTAAATATTGACTTGCTTCTCCACTCACTTTTACAATTATTGGTTGATCCTTGCTTGTGTCCCCTGACAAGGGATCTACCTGCAACTTTGGTTCATTGGGATAACACTCCAACCAACTGAGCTACCCAGGCAGGGCCTATCTGATTGAATTTTTTAAATATATATATTTAATTGTCCATTGATCTAAAAAACAGAGAGGAAAAGTGAGAGATTGAGAGAGAAAGAGAAGCATAAACTCACTGTTTCACTTTGTTGTTCCATTTAGTTGTACACTCATTGACTGCTTCCTGCACATGCCCTGACCGAGGCTCAAAAACACGACCTTGAGCACTCTGGGTCTACGCTTTAACCTTTGAACCACTCAGCCAGAAATGATTGCTTTGTTTTAGTGATAGAGAAAGAGAGAGAGAGAGAGAAACAGAGACAGACAGGAAGGGAGAGAGATGAGAAGCGTCAACTCGTAGTTGCAGCACTTGAGTTGTCCATTGATTGTTTCTCATATGTGCCTTAACCTGGGGGATTCATTCCAGCCAGTGACCTCCAGTTCAAGCCAGTGACCTTGGGTTCAAATGAGCAATCTTGAGGTCATGCTGTGAGTCTGTGTTCAAGCTGGCAATCTCGAGGTTTCGAACCTGGGTCTTCAGTGTCTGAAGTCAATCTTCTACCCACTGCATCACCACATGGCCAGGTTGGGCTGATAATTTTTAAAAGTTATAATTCCTGTAACACTTATTCTGTTCTGGGCTATTTTCATTCATTGTCTCATTTCAAACTCTTAACAGCCATATGAAACAAGTATTATTAAAAAAACTGCTTTTATATGTATAATTGACATACAATAAACTACCCATATTTAAAGTGTAAATCTGATTCTCTTAAACAAATCTATACACCTTGTGAAACCATCATCACAATCAATATAATTAACATACCCATCATCTCTAAAAATATCCTTGCTTCTTTTTAAAATTCCTCTTCTGACCCTTCCCATCACCCTTGCCAAGCAACCACTGATCTGTTTTTTGTCATTATAGATTAGCATGCATTGTATAGAGTTTTATATAAATAGAATCATATGGTATATGCTATGTTTTTTCTGGTTTCTTTCATTCAACATAATTTTTTTGAGATTCTTCCAAGTGATTGCATGTATCAGCTGCTCATTCTTTTGTTTTAACAACTTCATTGTGATATAATTCACATACCATACAATTCCCTATTTATAGTGTATAATTTTAAGGTTTTTGGTATAATACATTATTCATTTTTAAATTTTGATTAAATATGTATAACATAAAATTTGCAATTTTAGTCCACTCCTTTTTATATTTCCAAATAGTATTTCATTCTATGGATAAACCACAATTTGTTCATCCATTCAGACAGGTAATATTTTATTCATGCCCATTTTACAAATGAGAAGTGGAGCATGGGGAAAAGCTAACTGTGTCCTAAATCACAGGCAAGTAACTCATATAACTGCCATTTAAACCCATGTCTGTCCAATGCCAAAGTTGATGCTGTTAACCATTATGCTACATTGTCTTTCCAAATTAAAAAGATCTAGCTACACTCTATTATGTGCTGCCTTGATGGCCAAAAATATATCAGTTCTTGTCATAGTCTGGCCCTGGAGGTTGATTAAGGTCCTTCTCCTCTAATAAACTAAAAGATTCTTTCACACACACAAAAAAATGTTAAGGTAGAAGCCATTGTTAGTGTAAGCCACAGATATTGAGAAAACCATACTTGTAAACAGCAGGCAGGGTTCCAGAATCAAGGATCAGACATGAGTCCGAAAAGCTGAGTATTAAACATCACCAAACAGATTAGCGTCAGAATAGTGCACTTTGGACAATCATCAGAAAAAAAACTGTCTGCCCTCTTCAGGCTTGTTCAAAAGTGTTAATTGAATGAGAGCTTAGAAGAAAAACAAGTCTTTGTGTGTATATCATGGTCCAATTGGGACAAGTGTCCAAAGGTATCACTTAAGTCCTCAAGGGAATTAATTCACTCACCCTTAATAGTGCCTCAGATGGGTAGTATACTAGGATATATTCCCTACTCTTCCTAGAAAAAAGTTTGGGAGCTAATGCACTAAACTACCTTTACAGGATCATAGAACATAAGGACTAACTGGGAGAAGAAAGATGCAGTCTTATCTGTATTTTCACTAATTCAGATAAAGAGGAAATGAGTTGTAGTAGAAATAAGGTGTTTCTTGACAATATTAGAAAGCAATATATATAATATAAGCTGTCAAAGGAGGCTGTGGAACCTTCTTCCCTGCAATCCATTAAGAGCAAAAGAGATACCCACTTGGAATAAGTACAGGAGTAAAGTAAGAAGAATGTCCACCCAGAAACATTACAACATGAACTAAACATGGTCTGAAGCAAGGATGGGATACAGCTAAATTTAATCCGAGCCAGTTGCATAGGCTAGCCATCCCAATAGTGTGTTGGGATCACTTACTTTCAGTGTGGCCAGGTAATACCAATAAATGGATCCTAGAGAACTGGGCTCTGATTCTGTCTAATTTCTTCTGCCTTTTTCTTCTGTAGAACAGTCATTAATATGAAATTTGGAAACTAGAATATGATTTATTTTGAGTTGCCTGGACCTTTGGTTAAAATATATGTATTAAACACAAAAATGAGTATTAAAAAAAACACACAAAATGGAAACACATGAACCCCAGTTACTACAGGCAATATCCATAAAAATTAGGAAGGAGCTGATGCAATGCAATAAACATAGCTCAAGATAAATGAATCGTAATTCCTGACACTGGCTCAAAGGTCATTCATAAGGGTCTTATTCCAGTCTCCATAGGCCTTCTGTACCCACAGTTGAGATATCAACTTGACACCAGCTATAGGTTCAATGCTAGCCACAGACACAGCCTTGTCAGCAGAGTTTTAAGAATTTCCACTCTAAGACTGAGCGTCAAATTGCTGCAAGTATTGTTCTTGTGGCCCAGTTCATTTAAATGAAATTCTTTCCTCCCTCCTTCACCTCCTCCCTTTTTTCCCATCATCCAACAATTTCATTCCAAGATTTTTACCAAAGAGAAATGAAAAGATATGTATATCTACAAAAAAACTTGAATATCAATGTTCATAGTAGCTTTATTTTTAATAGCTAAAAGCAAAACAAACAAAACCCCAACTAGAAACAGCCCAAGTATTCATCAACAAAGAATGGATAAATAAACTGTAGTAAAATCATACAATGAAATACTACTCAATAATAAAAAGGAAATAAGAATTAATACATGAAACAACATGGATGAATTACAAAAACATGCTGAGTGAGAAAAGCTAGAGATAAAGCAATATGTACTGTATGATTTATATTTTTATTTAGAAATTAAGGTCCTGGCTAGTGGCTCAGTGGACAGAGAGTCTGCTAGGCATATGGATGTCCTGGTCAGGGCACACAGAAGAAGCGACCATTTGTTTCTCTCTTCCTCCTCCTCTCCTTCCTCTCCCTCTTCTCCTCCCATAACCAGTGACTCGACTGATTCAAGTGTTGCCTAATGTGCTGAGGATGGCTGGTTGATTCAAGGACATCAGCTCAGGCACTCAATACTTGAACATTGGCCCCAGATGGGGTTTGCTGGGTGAATCCCAGTTAGGGTGCATAAAAGAGTCTGTCTCACTATCTCCCTTCTTTCCCTTAAAGAAAATAAATTTAATTTAATGGGGTGACAACAAACAATAAGAGTACATGATTTAATTTATATGAAATTCTAGAACAGGCAAAACCAATAGTAGAAAAAGTCAGAACATTAGTAGATCTGGGAGTGTGCTGTTCATTGAATTCTGTCCTCCCAAAGGATATATTGACATATCTGTGAATGTCACCTTATTTGGTAATAGGATCTTTGCAGATAAAATCAAGTTTAGATAATGTTATCAAGGTGAGCCCTAATCCAACATGACTGGTGTCTTTATAATAATAGAGACAGAGTCAAACACACACAAAGGACAGTAAGTGATGACATAGACAGAGATTGGAGTGATGTGTCTATGAGCCAAGGGATGCCACTTACAATGGAATTGTAAGTGAGACCAGAAGCTAAAGAACAAAATTAAACAAATCCTTCTCTAGAATCTTTGGAGAGAGCATGACCTGGCTGACACACTGATTTTGGACTTCTAGCTTCCAGAACTGTGAGTTAATAAGTTTCTGTTGTTTTTAGTCACCAAGTCTACAATAATTTGTTACAGTAGCCTTAGGAAACTAATACAGGGTGGGTAGGGTAGGGATTGGCTAGAAAAAAGCATTATGGAACTTTCTGGGGTGACGGAAATGTCCTATATTTTGATAGGGATTTGGGTTATATAAATTTATGCATTTGTCACAACTCATCTAATAGAATATGAAATTTGTTCAGGTATGTGAGTTTTACTTCAAAAGAAAAAGTTCCATTAATGAATACTGAATTTTTGTTAATTATATGCATGCTGAAGCATTTAGGGGTGAAATATACTGATATCTACAAGTTACTTTGATGGATGGAGGGATGGATAGACACATGATAAAGCAAATATAGCAAAAATGTTAATCACTGTAGAATCTAGATGATGGGTATTTGATGTGTGCCCTACACCTTTTGCAACTTATTTACATGTTTGAAAGTTTTTTATAATAAAGTGTTGGATAAAAAATAAAACTCAGCTTACTGTGCGCAAACCTCTCCAAAACAAGTTCCTTAGAGTCTACTACTACACCTCTGTCCCTTCCAACCTGAATGGAAATCCAGGAGCTACCATAGCCTTAAAATATTTTACAGTGGTGAAAAATAAGTCACAAGGTAGTTCAGTGCGTTGCCCCAAATTACACACTTAGTAATAAAGTTGAGGTGAAGATATTATTAAAATAATATCTTATTTATTGTAATTGAATGTTTTGGGGTAACATTAGTTAACATAATTATACAGGTTTCAGGTGCACAATTCTATAACACATCTTTGTGCTCATCACCCTCCCCAAGTCAAGTCTTCGCCCATCACCATTTATTCCTCCTGTACCCCCCTCCAATGATCCGCCATCCACTTTGGTATTCACCACACTGTTTCCCGTGACTGAATTTTTCCCTTTCCTTTTTAGCTCAATCTATCCACTTCGCTCACCCAGTGCTACCCACCACAGACAACTGTCAGCCGTCACTTTATGTATAATTCTGTCTCTATTTTGATTGTTAGCTCATTTTGTTCATTAGATTTCACATATGAGTGAAATAAAATTATATGGTACTTGTCTTTCTCTGACAGACTTATTTCACTTAGTTAAATACTCTCCAGGTCAATTTCTATTGTCTCAAAAGGTAAGATTTCCATCCTTTTTATGGCCATGTAGTATACCATTGTATAAATGTACCACAACTTTTTTATCCATTCATGCACTGACAGACACTTGGGCTGTTTCCAGATCTTGGCTATTATAAATAATGCTGCAATGAACATGGGGGTGTATATATTCTTTGGAATTAGTGTTTCAGAATTTTTAGGATACATTCACAGAAGTGGGAACCCTGGGTCAAAAGGCAGCTACATTTTTATTTATTTTATTTTTTATTTTTTAAAGATTTATTTTTATTTATTTTTATTCATTTTAGAGAGGAGACAGAGAAAGAGAGAGAAAAAGAGAGAGAGAGAGAGAGAGAGAGAGAGAGAGAGAAGAGGGAGGAGCAGGAAGCATCAACTCCCCATATGTGCCTTGACCAGGCAAGCCCAGGGTTTCAAACCAGCAACCTCAGCATTCTAGGTTGATGCTTTATCCACTGTGCCACCACAGGTCAGGCCATTTTTAATTTTTTGAGATACTTTCATACTGCTTTCCACAGTGGCTGTACCAATCTGCATTGTCACCAACAATGCATGAGGGTTTCCTTTTCTCCAAATCTTCATCAAATATTTTTTTGTTAATTTACTCATTTTTCTTTTCCTTTTTTTATTAATTTAAATTTGTGTTAACATGCATTTCAGTATCCCGTTCTGTTTGTTGATTTATTGATAACAGCCATTCTGACACATGTGAGGTGATATCACATTGTGGGTTTAATTTGCATTTCTCTGATAATTAATGACCTTGGGAATCTTCATGTTTATTGGCTATCTGTATCTCCTCTTTAGAGGGCATACATTCTAGCCCTTTGCCCATTTATTAAGTGGATTGTTTTTTTGGTTAGTGTTGGGTTTTATAAGATTTTTATAAATTTTGAATGTTAATCCCTTATAAACTGTATTGGCTTATATGGTCTCCCATTTAGTGGGTTATTTTTTCATTTTGTTGATTTTTTGTTGTTGTTGTGCTAAACCTTTTTGGTTTGATGTAACCCCATTTGTTTATATTTTCTCTTGATTTCCTTGTCTAAGGAGATAAAACTGGAAAAAAAATATTGCTATGAGAAAAATCTGAGATTTTAATGCCCATATTTTCTTCTAGTATTTTTATAGTTTTGCCTCTACAGTTTAAGTCTTTAATCTATTTTGAATTTATTCCTTTGGGTGGTATACAAAGGTCATCTAATTCCATTATTTTGCACGTATTTCTCCAATTTTCACAACATCATTTATTGAATAGACTATGTATGTTCTTACCTCCTTTGTCAAATATTAACTGACCATATAGATGTTGGCTGATTTCTGGACTCTCTATTCTGTTCCACTGATCTACATGTCTGTTTTAATGCCAGTAAAATGCTGTGTTGTTTACTATGGCCTTGTAGTATAGTTTGATATCATGTACCATGATTCCTTCAACTTTGTTCTTCTTTTTCAAGAATTCTGTTGTTATTCTGGGTCTTTTATGGTTCCACATAAATTTTTAGAATAGTTCTTTTAGTTTTGTGAAGTACACCACTAGTATCTTTTTAAAAGAAATTATTTATTTAGTGAGAAGAGGGGAGGCAGAGACAAAGTCTCGCATGTGCCCCGAACAGAATCCACCCAGCAAGCCCAATAAGTGGCAATGCTCTTCCCATCTGGGGCATTGCTCCACTGACACATGAGCTATTTTATAGCTCCAGAAGCAGAGGCCATGGAGCCAACCTCAGTGCCCTAAACAATGGAGTCATGGCTGCAGAAGGGGAGGAGTAGAGAGAAAGAGACAGAGAAGTGAGAGGAGGAGATGTGGAGAAGCAAATGGTCATGTCTCCTTTGTGTCATGACCAGGAATCAAACATGGGACATCCACACACTGGGCCAATGCTCTACCCCTGAACCAATGGGCTAGGTATATTGATAGGAAGTGCACTGAATCTATAGATTGCATTACAGAATACAGACATTTTATTGATGTTAATTATTTCTATCCATGAAGACGGTATATGCTTTCACTTATTTGTATTTTCTTCAATTTATTTCTTAACTATCATATATATATACATATATTTAGTACAGGTCTTTTATATCCTTGGTTAAATTCGTTTCTAGGTATTTTGTTCACTTTTAAGCAATTGTGAATGACTTTTTAAAAAAAATTTGGGTTTCCCTTTGTGATCACTATTGGCATATAAAAATGCAACTGATTTCTGGATTTCTATTTATTTTGCTACTTTACTGAATTCACTTATCAGTTCTAGTAGTTTTTTTTTTTTTTTGGTAGAATCTTTAGACTTCTGTATATACAGTATGATGTCATCTGCAAATAATGACAATTTTACTTATTTTCCAATTTATTTATTTTTTAAATTTATATTTAGAAAATTAAATTTGCCTGACATGTGGTGGTGCAGTGGATAAAACATCAACCTGGAATGCTGAAATTGCTGATTTGAAACCCCAGGCTTGCCTGGTCAAGGCACATATGGGAGTTAATGCTTCCTGCTCCTACACCCTTCTCTCTCTCTCTCTTCCCTCCCTAACAGGAATAAATAAAATCTTAAAAATATATCTAAATTTAACAAGGTGACATTGATCAATAAAAGTATATAGATTTCAGGTAAACATTTTAATAGGATTTGGACTGTTGATTATATTATATACCCATCACACAAAGTCAAATCATTGTTTGTTACCTTATATTTGTCCCACTCTACACCTTTCTCCACACATACTCCTACACATTTCCCTCCCCTGGGAAACCAACACTTTTATCTATTTCTATGAGTTTCAGTTTTTACTCCACCTTTGTGTGAAATCATATGGTTCTTAGCTTTTTCTGATTTACTTGTTTCACTTTGTATAATGTTCTCAAAGTACATCCATGTTGTCTTAAATGAAACTATGTCATCATTTCTTATGGCTGAGTAGTATTCCATTGTACATATGTACAACAACTTTTTTATCCAATCCTCTATCAAGAAACACTTTGGTTGTTTCCATGTCTTGGCTACTGTGAATAATGCAGCGATGAACATGGGAGTGCACATGTCCTTATATACCAATGTTTTTGAGTTTTAGGGATAGATAAACAATAGAGAGATTGCTGAGTTATATGGTAATTAAATTCTTTGTACTTTTTAAAAATTTTTAATTATTTTTATGTATTCATTTTAGAGGGAAAAGAGAATGAGAGAGGAGCAGGAAGCATCAACTCCCATATGTGCCTTGACAAAGCAAGCCCAGGGTTTTGAACCTACGACCTCAGTCTTCCAGGTTGACACTTTATTCACTGTGCCACCACAAGCCTGGTATTCTGTTCTTAATTTTTTGAGGCACCACCATACTTTCTTTCATAATGGTTGTACTAATTTGCATTCCCAACAGCAGTGAATGAGGGTTCCTCTTTCTACACAGCCTCTCCAACATCTATTATTACCTGTCTTGTTGATAATAGCCAATCTAACAGGTGTTAAGTGGTAACACACAGCAGTTTTGATTACATTTCTCAAATAGCTAGGAAAGATGAGCATTTTTTCATATATCTGTTGGTCATTTATATGTCCTCTTGGGAGAACTGTCAGTTCAGGTCCTCTCCCCATTTTTTAATTGGATTCTTTGCTTGTTTGTTGTTGATCTTTGTGAGTTCTTTGTATATTTTGGATATTAACCCCTTATCGGAGCTGTTGTTTGCAAATATTCTCTTCAATTTGGTTGGCTGCCTATTTACTTTGTTGTCAGTTTCTTTTGCTGTGCAGAAGCTTTTTAGTTTGGTATAGTCCCATTCATTTATTTTTGCCTTTACTTCCCTTGTCTTTGGTGTCAAATTTATAAATTGTTCTCTATGGCCACAGTCCATGAGTTTAGTACCTGTTTTCTTGTGTTGTTTTAGATCTTATATTTAGGTCTTTGATATATGTTGAATTAATTTTTATGCAGGGTGACAATCTGTAGTCAAGTTTTATTCCCTTGTATGTGGCTTTCTAATTTTCCCAGCACCATTTATTGAAGAGGTTTTATTTTCTCCATTGTGTGTTTTTGGCTCCTTTGTCAAAGATTATTTGTCCATGTACATACAGTTTTATTTCAGTGCTCTCGATTTTGTTCCATTGGTCTGTATGTCCATTTTTCTGCTTATACCATGCTGTTTTGATTATCAGGGTTCTATAGTATAATTTGAAGTTAAGTACTGTGATACCTCTGAATCCATTCTTATACCTCAGGATTGCTTTAGGTATTTGGTTTTTTTTTATGGTTACATACAAACATAGAGATTTTTTCTTCCATTTATTTAATAAATGACATTTGAATGTGGATGGGATTGCATTAAATTTGTATATTGCTTTGGGTAATATGGTCATTTTAACTATGTTGATTCTTCCAATCCATGAACATAGAATATTTTCCCATTATGTTGTGTCTTTTTCAATTTCTTTAATAATGCTTTGCAGTCTTTAGTATATAGGTTTCTTATAAACTTTGTTAAGTTTATTCCTGGCATTTTATTTTGTTTTTGTTGCAATTGTAAAAGGACTTGTTTTTCAAACATAAGCAGTAAACACTCCAATGTCTCTTGTAGCAAAATATTTGCCAATTTATCTCCACAAGCAAGTGAGATAAATGAAAAAATAAATAGGACTATATCAAAATAAAAAGGTTTTGCATAGCAAAAGACACCATTAAGAAAATAAAAAGACAGCCCATGCAATGGGAGAACATATTTGACGTTATGTCTGATAAGAGGTTAATAACCAAAATTTATAAAGAACTTCTAAAACTCAACATCAGGAAGATAAATAATCCAATTAAAAAATTGGCAAAGGAACTGAATAGACACTTCTTCAAAGAGAAAATACAGATAGCCAATAGGCAGTTTAAAACATATTCAATGTCACTAATTATCAGAGAAATGCAAAGTAAAATTACAATGGGATATCAACTCAAACCTGTCAGAATGGAACTCATGAACAAATCAACACACAACAAGTCCTGGGAAGGGTGTGGAAAAAAGGGAATCCTCTTGCATTGCTTGTAGGAATGCAGATTTGTACAGTCATTGTGGAAAACAATATGAAGTTTCCTCAAAAAATTAAAAATGGAACTGTATATTGACCCAGATATCCCACATTTAAGAATATATCCTAAGAATACCAAATCACTGATTCAAAAGAAGATAAGCAACTCCATATTTATTGTAGCATTATTTACAATAGCCAATATCTGGAAATAGCCCATGTGTCCATCAGTGGATGAGTAGATTAAGAAGATGTGGTACATATACACAATGAAATATTATGCAGCCATGAAAAAGAAGGAAATCTTACCTTTTGCAACAACATGGATGGACCTGGAAACTATTATGTTAAGTGAAATAAGCCAGACAGAGAAAGAAAAATATCATATGATCTCATTTATATGTGGAATCTAATGAACAAACTAAACTGAAGAATGGAATAGCGGCACAGGCAAGGTTACAAAGAGCAGGAGGATGAATGTCAGAGTGAAGGTGTGATGAGGGGGTGGGATCACAGAAGGTGAAGGGATTAGTAAAATTATATATACATAATGCATAGATACAGATAACAGGACAGAAAATCCCAGAGGGAAGGGAGAAAAGGAAGACATGTGGGTAGGGTTGATGGTGATATATTGAGTGGGACACTTAAATCCATGTTAACACAATAAATTAAAATTAATAAAAAATTTTAAAAATGAGATTCTATAGGGGAAAATCTCAGTAATATTGGTTGAATTAAGATTTCAGAAACTCCTTTATGATGACAGGCTCAGATGGCTAGTAGGCAGTGCAGGAGGAAAGTTTAGTGCAGGCTTCTTCCTGAAACTGGCTTGTCTGAAATGCCCCTGATTAAAAATAGCTGCTAGACTCTGTTTTCATTATTTTTGTTTAATTTGAACCCAGTTAGCCAGCTGCCCTTTCTTAGTAGGTGTCTCTTTCTCTGGGTCCACACATCTTTGCTTTCAAATTCGGTGTAGGGTATATACCCTATCAGTAACCAGACTTGAAAGTCTTCTTGCTTTTTTCATTGGTTTTTAGTTTACATTTTAAAGTTCCTGTTTTTCACCACCAATTCACATTAGCACTAGAAAATATAATTCTAAATTATTACTTAAGTGTAAAACAATTTCATGAAAAACATAATTTTTTCATCTTTTGATATGATTATATCATGACATTGAATATAAAAAGTAAAAATGTAAATTACTTGGATTGCCAATAATAAAAGCTTAGACAAATTATGATAAAATACTATTTCCCCATTATAATTCAAATGATTGAAATAGTTCAAATTGAAAAAAAAAGGAGATTCCAAGATGGCAATGGAGTAGGAAGATGTTTCAACTGCCACCTCCCAGGATCAAACAAGATTACAACTCAATGTAAGAATAATCATCTTGAGAAGACAAGATGGCGCTGGAGTAGGCGGACGTACCAACATCCACCTCCCAGAACCAAAGTGGATTACAAACTAATTTTAAAAACTATCGTCTGGAAAAACCAACCTTGGACTAAACAAGGAGGACCCTTCAACCAAGGAACACTGAAGAAGCCACACCGAGACTGGTAGGAAAAGCGGAAATGCAGAGAGGGCTGCACAGCTCCCCGGAGCTAATGGCAGCCGGGAGAGACTTGCGTGGTGGAAAGTGAGTTTAGCAGAGAGGGGAGGGTCCTGAGCCCCAGGAACAAAGCCCCAGCCTGCAGCCCCAGAGCCCAGAAAGGCATAAGGACAGTATGTAGCTGGAAATAAGTCAGGATACTGTTTGTGAGAAAGAGACTGATTTCTCAGACCCAGGATCATTCTTAAAGGGACCGTGCAGAAAACCTCTCTCACAACCACTCAACTGGGGCTCCAGGAGACAGGGAGAGAGGAGAATACCAGAGTAGCAGGAAGAGAGTGTAATATAGGAAGCACAGGGAGGAACATTTTGGGAGACAGCCACCCTAAACCCTGGGCCGAGTCACTCCCCAAATCTGAAGTGAATATTTCCCCCAGAAACAGCAATTCCAGCAAAGGGAAGCAGGAGAGCAGCCAAACAAGCTCCTCGCGGCACCAAGAGCAGAGTTGCTTAGGAGGGAGCTTTCAGGTCTACAGTAGTGAGTGCTAGGGCCTGAGCTGCAATGCCCGCAACCCACATGGCTGAGGGCTTGTCAGAGGGTGGGCGGCAGCAGGACACGAAGGCACAGTTCTGTCGGCTTGGGCAGAAGCCAGGTGGCCATCACTGGGCTCACGTGTGATCTCAGTCTTGCCCATCAGGGGAGGAGTAGGCATGCAAAAGCGGTCAAGCCCAGCTGCCGGCAGCCTGTAATCTAGCCTGCAGGAGAAGGGCGGGAAACCTGGAAGGAGTGGAGAGCAGCCCTTGAGCAAGGGCACAGGAGCACAGCCTTGCCCCGCCCAAAGATCCGAGGCTTGTGGCCTGAATTGGGAACTGGCTCTTCTCACGAAGGTGGAGCCAAAAGCCCAGAACAGGCGGAGTTCTGCTACTGAGCTGAGTGTGGGCACACAGTCCAGCCCGGCCAGTAGATCCAAGGCTAGCAGCCGTTCCAGAAGTGCGATCCTCCTGCAAGGGCAGGGCAAAAGCCCCAAAACAGGCGAAGACCAGCAGCTGAGCAAAGGTGCTCGCCACTACCCTCAGGGCTGAGCATAACGCCAATCATGGGGGCGGGGCAAAGGCCAAGGCCACCAAGGCTTGTGCACCTGAGCACGTGATCACAGCCACTCCCGTGAAGAGAAAATGCACAGGCAGAGAAATGCAACAAAAATGAACCAAGAGAAATCCCCAGAAAAGGACCTAAATGAATCAGAAATAACCAAATTACCAGATGCAGAGTTTAAAATAACGATTGTTAGGATGCTCAAAGATATTAGAACAATAGATGGTCATTATGAACACCTAAATAAAGAGATACCAGATATAAAAAAGGACATTGACATAATAAAAAAGAATTAGTCAGAAATGACAAATACAATATCTGAAATAAAGAACACAATGGAAAGTATTAAAAAGCAGGATGGATGAAGTGGAGAATCAAATCAGTGAGTTAGAGGACACAATAAATAAAGGCACAGAAGCAGACCAGAAAAAAGAAAAGTGACTCAAAAAGTCTGAGGAAACTCTAAGAGAGCTCTGTGACAACATAAAGAGAAATAACATCCACATCATAGGGGTTCCTGAAGAAGAAGAGAAAGAACAATGGATAGAGACTTTATTCAAGAACATCATAGCTGAAAAATTCCCTCAATTAAAGCAGGAAAACAATTCACATGTTCAGGAAGCACAGATAAATCCATTAAGGAGAAACCCAAAGAAATCAACACCAAGACACATAATAATTAAAATACCAAAGCTAAGAGATAAAGAGAAAATATTAAAAGCTGCAAGTAAAAAAAAGACTATCACCTACAAAGGAGCCCCCATAAGGATGACTTCTGACTTCTCAACAGAAATACTTGAGGCCAGAAGGGAATGGCAAGAAATATTCAACGTAATGCAGAACAAGAGCCTACAATCAAGACTACTTTATCCAGCAACGTTATCATTTAAAATTGAAGGAGAAAGAAAAAGTTTACAGACCAAAAAAAAAAAAAAAAAAAAAAAAAACTCAAGGAATTCACTACAACCACACCAAGCCTGCAAGAAATGCTAAGGGACCTGTTGTAAACAGATCAAAGGAGAAAAAGAATATAGCAAAAGAGGAATACAGTTTTAAAGAATAAAATGGCAATAAAAAATTACATATCAATAATAACCTTAAATATAAATGGATTAAATGATCCGATCAAAAGACATATGGTAGCTGCGTGGATAAGAAAACAGGACCCATACATATGCTGTCTACAAGAGACACACCTTAAATTAAAAGATGCACACAGACTAAAGATAAAAGGATGGGAAAAAATATTTCACGCAAACGGAAATGAAAAAAAAGCTGTGGTAGCAATACTTGTATCAGACAAAATAAACTTTAAAACAAAGACTATAGTTAGAGATAAAGAAGGTCACTACATAATGATAAAGGGAGCAATCCAAAAGGATGATATAACTATTATAAATATCTACGCACCTAATATAGGAGCACCTAAATATATAAAGCAGACTTTGATGGACCTAAAGGGCGAGATCAACAGCAATACTATAATAGTAGGGGATTTCAATACCCCATTAATATCATTAGATAGATCCTCAAGAAAGAAAATTAACAAAGAAAGAGCAGACTTAAGGAACATATTAGATCAACTCAATTTAACAGATATCTGCAGAACCTTTCACCCTAAAACAGCAGAATATACATTCTTTTCAAGCGCTCATGGCACACTTTCTAGAATAGACCACATATTAGGGCACAAAAGTGGTCTCAACAAATTTAAGAAGATTGAAATCATATCGAGCACATTCTCTGATCACAATGGCATTAAACTAGAAATCAACCACAACAGAAAAACTGAAAAACAATCAAACACTTGGAAACTAAATAGCATGTTATTAAATAATGAATGAGTAAACAATGACATCAAAGAAGACATTAAAAAATTCCTAGAAACAAACGAAAATGAGCATACAATAACACAAAATTTATGGGACACAGCAAAAGCAGTGCTGGGTGGGAAGTTTATATTTAGCATTACAGCCATACCTCAAGAAGCTAGAAAAAGCTCAAATAAACAACTTGACCCTACATCTAAAAGAACTAGAAAAAGAACAGCAAGTAAAGCCCAGAGCTAGTACAAGGAAGGAAATAATAAAGATCAGAGCAGAAACAAATGGCATAGAGGCTAAAGAAACAATACAGAAGATCAATGAAACTAGGAGATGGTTCTCTGAAAAGGTAAACAAGATCGATGAACCTTTAACCAGACTCATCAAGAAAAAAAGAGAGAGGACTGAAATAAATAAAATTAGAAATGAAAGTGAAGAAATAACAACTGACACAACAGAAATACAAAATATTGTAAGAAAATACTATGAAGAACTATACGCCAAAAAACTAGACAACCTAGATGAAATGGACAAATTCCTTGAAACATATAATCTTCCAAAAATTAATCTGGAAGAATCAAAACCTAAACACACCAATTACAACAAATGAGATTGAAACAGCTATTAAAAACTCCCAAAAAAGAAAAGTCCTGGCCCTGATGGCTTCACAAGTGCATTCTACTAAATATTCAAAGAAGAACTAACTCCTATCCTTCTCAAGCTATGAGAAAAAATTCAAGAGGAAGGAAGACTTCCAAGCTCCTTTTATGAGGCGAGCATAATTCTGATTCCAAAACCAGGCAAAGACAACACAAAAAAGGAAAATTATAGGCCAATATCCCTGATGAATTGAGATGCAAAAATCCTCAATAAAATATTAGCAAACCAGATCCAGCAATATATGGAAAAAATTATACACCATGATCAAGTGGGATTTATTCTTGGGAACAAGGTTGGTACAATATTTGCAAATTAATCAATGTGATTCATCACATAAAAAAAAGGAAGGAGAAAAACTACATGATAATTTCAATAGATGAAGAAAAAGCATTTGATAAAATCTAGCACCCATTCATGATCAAAACTCTCAGCAAAGTGGAAATACAGGGTACATACCTCAACATGATAAAGGCCATCTATGACAAACCCACAGCCAATATCATACTCAATGGGCAAAAATTAAAAGCAATCCCCTTAAGATCAGGAACAAGGCAAGGGTGCCCATTTTACCACTCTTATTCAACATAGTTCTGGAAGTGCATGCCACAGCAATCAGACAAGAAAAAGAAATAAAAGCCATCCAAATTGGAAAAGAAGAAGTAAAACTATCATTATTTGCAGATGATATGATATTGTATATAGAAAACCCTAAAGTCACAGTCAAAAAACTACTAGACCTGATAAATGAATTCATCAAGGTGACAGGATATAAAATCAATACTCAAAAATCAGAGGCATTTTCATACACTAACAATGAACTGTCAGAAAGAGAAAGTAAGGAATCAATCCCCTTTACCATTGCAACAACAACAACAAAAAAGTACCTAGAAATAAATTTAACTAGGGAGATTAAAGACTTTTACTGGGAAAATTATAAAACATTGATAAAAGAAAAAGGGAAGATACGAACAAGTGGAGGCATATACCATGCTCATGGTTAGGAAGAATAAACATCATTAAATTTTCTATATTACCCAAAGCAATTTATAAATTCAATGCAATGCCGATTAAAATAGCAATGACTTACTTCAAAGATATAGAACACATATTCCAAAAAATTATATGGAAGCAAAAGAGAACACGAATATCCTCAGCAATCTTGAAAAAAAAGAATAAAGTGGGAGGTATCACAGTTCCGGATATAAAGTTATAGTATAAGGCCATTGTACTCAAAACAGCCTGGTACTGGCATAAGAACAGGCATATAGATCAATGGAACAGAACTGAGAACCCAGAAATAAACCCACACGTTTATGGACAACTGATATTTAACAAAGGAGGTAAGGGCATACATTGGAGTAAAGACAGCCTCTTCAACAAATGGTGTTGGGAAAATTGGACAGCTACCTGAAAAAAATGAAACTAGACCACCAACTTGCACCATTCACAAAAATAAACTCAAAATAGATAAAAGACTTAAATATAAGCCAGAAAATCATAAGCATCTTAGAAGAAAACATAGGCAGTAAGATCTCTGACATCTCTTGCAGCAATATATTTGCTGATTTATCTCCACAGGCAAGTTAAATAAAAGACAGGATAAACAAATGGGACTCTTTCAAACTAAAAAGCTTCTGCACAGCTAAAGACAATAAGAACAGGATAAAAAGACAAACTAGACAATGGGAGAATATATTTGACAATGCGTCTGATAAGGGGTTAATAACCAAAATTTATAAAGAACTTGTAAAACTTAATACCAGGAAGACAATCCAATCCAAAAATGGGCAACATAAATGAATAGACCCTTCTCCAAAGAGGACACACAGATGGCCAATAGGCATATGAAAAAATGCTCAATATCACTAATTATTAGAGAAATGCAAATTAAATCCATAATGAGATATCACCTCACACCAGTCAGAATGGCGCTAATCAACAAAACAACACAGAATAAGTGCTGACAAGGATATGGAGAAAAGGGAACCCTCCTGCACTGCTGGTGGGAATGCAGACTGCTGCAGCCACTGTGGAAAACAGTATGGAGATTCCTCAAGAAATTATAAATCAAACTGCCTTTTGAGCCAGCTATACCACTGTTAGGAATATACCCCAAGAACACCATAGCTCTGTTTGAAAAGAAGAAATGGACCCCCATGTTTATGGCAGCATTGTTCACAATAGCAAAGATCTGGAAACAGCCCAAGTGCCCATCAGAGGACGAGTGGATTAAAAAGCTTTGGTATATATATATATGATGGAATACTACTCAGCCAGAAGAAATGATGACATCGGATCTTTTACAACAACATGGATGCACCTTGATAACATTATACAGAGCGAAAAAAGTAAATCAGATAAAACTAAGAACTATATCATTCCATACATAGGTGGGACATACAAATGAGATTCAGAGACATGGACGACAGTGTTGTGGTTACAGGGTGGGGGGAGGAGAGGGAGGGGGCTGTGGGAGAGGAGGGGCACAAAAAAATCCAGTTAGCAACTGACAGAAGACAATTTTATCAATGTCACCCCATCAAAATTAATAAAAAAAAAAAAGAATGTGTCTTACGGCTAATTCAGGCAGTTAGAAGAATAGTATAATATGCTAATTCTGCTTCTCAGGCCACATCCTGCAAAAGGGGCCCCAAGCAAATTGGTGATTTGGCCGCTCTGATTTTGCCAATTGGATTTTAAAAAAATAGGTCAGGAACGCCCTGAAATGGAACTAACAATACATGAGCATAAATTTAAAGGACTTTTAGATACTGGAGCTGATGTATCTGTTATTACTAAGCTACATTGGCCTCCTTCCTGGCCCACTCATGCAGCAGCCACAGAATTACAAGGTATAGGGCAGAGTAAATCCCCTCAAGAAAGTTCTAGTTTTCTACATTGGAAAGATTAAGAAGGTCATTCTGGATTTTTAAAGCATTATGTGCTGCCTGGATGGCCAGTGAATTTGTGGGGTAGAGATGTTTTGAAAAATATGGGAGCATTGCTTGTCAGTCCTAATGGTTTTAGTCAGTACTCAGATGCTTGATTGGGGATTTTTGCCCACCAAGGGACTAGGGAAAGAACAGCGAGGAATTCTCACCCCCATAGAAGTGACACCCAATACCAGAAGGTGTGGATTAGTATATCAAAATTTAGCATAAGGGCCTTGGTAGCTCCTGCTACCTCAATAATGCATTGTGCAGACCCAATTACTTGGAAATTAGATAATCCTGTATGGGTAGACCAAGGGCCCCTTTCTCAGGAGAAACTTAGGGCAGCTGCTCAATTGATACAAGAGTAGCTACAGCTTGGGCACATTGAACCATCTAATAGCCCATGGAATACACTTCCATATTTTGATCTTGTTGCCTCCTGGATTATCAAGGGGCATAGGCGACCCTTACAGCTTCTAGGTTTTGAGCCTCAAAATTATTGTTGTTCCTTTTTTCAAAGGATCAACAACAATGGCTCTGGGAAACTTCCACTAAATGGTAAATCGCTCTTGCAAATCAATGACAACTTTATACTGAAACTGTCAACTTAAAATCAGCTCAAAGTCTAGAATTATTTGCCATGATCATGGCTTTTCAGCATTTGCCATATTCCCCCTTTAATCTATATACAGACAGCAAATATTTACTTATGGTGTTTCCTCTATAAAGAATGCTGTCTTAGGGACAAATGCTGATGAACTATTTCAGCAGTTCCTCCTTCTTCAAAGACTTGTATGTCAACATAGAGCTCCATGTTTTATAGGACTCACTCGAGCTCATTCCATGCTCCCTGGAATGCCCTTTTTTTGTTTCTTTTTCTTTTTTTCTTTTTTTGTATTTTTCTGAAGTTGGAAACGGGGAGGCAGTCAGACAGACTCCTGCATGCGCCCGACCGGGATCCACCTGGCACGCAAACCAGGGGGGGATGCTCTGCCCATCTAGGGTGTTGCTCTGTTGCAACCAGAGCAATTCTAGCACCTGAGGCAGAGGGCACAGGGCCATCCTTAGCGCCCGGGCCTGCTTTGCTCCGGTGGAGCCTTGGCTGCGGGAGGGGAAGGGAGAGACAGAGAGGAAGGGGAAGCGGAGGCCTGGAGAGGCAGATGGGCATTTCTTCTGTGTGCTCTGGCTGGGAATCGAACCCCTGAATCCTGCATGCCAGGTCGATGCTCTACCACTGAGCCAACCGGCCAGGGCCTAGGAATGCCCTTGTTTATCAAGCTACCCAAAAGAAAATTATTTGGAGCAATCATGACAGATCGAGCAATTCAGTCTCATACTATTCATCACCAGAACACTGCAGCCCTGTGTAAACAGTTTCAACTTTCTCGGGAAGCAGCACAGCTGATTGAGAAACCCTGTTCAAGGGGTCCTATACTACAATCTGCCCCTTCATTTAAAGTTAACCCTCAAGGACCCCTACCAGGAAATCTTTGTCAAATGGATGTTACTCATGCACCTTCATTTGGCAAACAGTCCTATGTCCACTTTACAGTGGATACATATTCTGGATTTATAGTAACCTCTGTCAGAACAGGAGAGGCTGCTAAGCATGTTGTAGCTCATTGTCTGTATGAATTGTTCTATTATTGGATTTCATAAACTGGTTAAACTGACAATGCTCCTGCATATGGAGCAAAAGCATTTACTGTATTTTGTCATTCTTACAATCTTTAAAGTCAAGGTATTATTAAAGTGTACCCAGCAAATATTTTAAGGTCAATTTAAAAAAATTTAAAATGGGGTACTCATATCCTGAAACTCCTACGGGTCTACTATATCATTCTTTTTAAATAAAAAAATTTTAGGCACTGGCCAGCTGGCTCAGTGGTAGAGCATTGGCCTGGTGTGCAGGAGTCCTGGGTTCGATTCCCGGCCAGGGCACACAGGAGAAGCACCTTTCTGCTTCTCCACCCCTCCCCCTCTTTTTCCTCTCTATCTCTCTCTTCCCTTCCCGGAGCCAAGCCTCTATTGAAGCAAAGTTGGCCCGGGCGCTGATGATGGCTCTATGTCCTCTGCCTCAGGCACTAGAATGGCTGTGGTTGCAACAAAGCAATGCTTCAAATGGGTGGAGCATCGCCCCCAGTGGGCTTGCCAGGTGGACCCCAGTCGGGTGCATGTGGGAGTCTGTCTGACTGCCTCCCTGTTTCCAGCTTCAGAAAAATACCAAAAAAATTAAATTAAATTTAAAAAATTTTTAAATTTCTTTTGAATGCTGATGAACAGGAGACACCAAATCTTTTTCTCCTGCAAACTACTACCTTCTTTATTTGATCCAGCTAATAACACTGTTTTGTCTTTTTTCTAATATCTCCAGATGGAAAAGATTTATATAGGCAGATGGGGATCCTCAAACCCCTCAGTGAGATCTTCTGAGCATGGCTTTTAAGATACCAAGAGGCAGAAAAAGCCCAATAGAGATCAGGGGAACAACCAGCTTTTAGGATACACCCTTATAGGCTCCAACGCCCCAAAGAGGTCTCATAGGATGCCATCTGGGTCCTGCTTCAATAGTGGAAAGGAAGGTCATTGAGCTAAAGCCTGCCAGACTTACATGCCTCTGCTGTGAGGAAACAGGGACACTGGAAGGTAGGCTTTCCCCTCGCTCCTCTAAGGGTGGGTTCAGTCTCTTCCAGCCCTGCTCCATCCACCTATGACCTAACTATGCCCAGAATGCTGGGGTTTGCCACTAAAGGCTGAAGGTGCCCAGGGCCGTCAACCCCATCTACGACACTGTGGACGAGCTTAGGGTATTTCTTCCAAGAAGCAGGTAAACTGATCTCATTTGCACAAGGGCCACTTAACTATGTCTTGCCTGAATAGTTAGGTTTTCTATTCTTCCCTTGAAGATCTCTGTTGTGGGTGTTGATAGTCCTATTTTCTGCTGCTTTGTTTAATATATAGTGATTCCTTTATTCCTCCTATCTCAATGCCTCACTCATATTTCAGGCTGGGACCTACTCCTAATTTAGAGCTCTCTTTCCCCCTTTTGCCAACTTCTATTATGAATCTACCTTTGCCACCCAGCTTAGTGTATCCCAAGGTTCTCTTTACCAAGCCACAGTCACAGAGCTCCAGGGGAAAGCAACCTGGTCTCATCTCTCCAGGTAGAGGAGAACAGAAGCTCCATATCCACAAGTGCTGCAGATGGCATTTCCAGTCTACCTAAATCATTACCAGCCAGAAGCAGCGGTCATTGGGACTTGGACATGAGCTGCAAAGTATAGAATTGTAACAATAATTCCAGTGCCATGCGGACTTTTCCTGGATGTGGACTTTTCCTGAACTCCTGCTCCTTGTGACAGCTCCTAACAGACTGAACTGGGGCTGGGTTGCATTTTTCAGGGATTTGTCATGGTGTTGGGGCCAACTTGGACTTGGTGAACATGTTAAGGACATTACTGTTTTATGGATTCTTGCTGTATTGGCCAAGAGTTTGCTTAAAGGCTTTAATCACTGTAAAAAAAAAAAAAAGAATAGAAGAATAGATAAAAAATATGTGGCATATATACACCATGGTATACTATTCAGCCATAAAAAATGATGACATTGGATCACTTATAACAAAATGGTGGGATCTTGATAACATTATACAGAGTAAAATAAGTAAATTAGAAAAAAACAAGAACTGCAGGAATCCATACATTGGTGGGACATAAAAATGAGACTAAGAGACATGGACAAGAGTGTGGTGGTTACGGGAGGTGGGGGGAGGGAAGGAGGGAGAGGGGGAGGAGCACAAAGAAAACTAGATAGAAGGTGACAGAGGACAATCTGACTTTGGGTGATGGGTATGCAACAGAATTGAATGAAAAGATAACCTGAACATGTTTTCTTTGAATATATGTACACTGATTTATTGATGTCAGCCCATTAAAATAAAAATTTATTTATAGAAAAAAAAGAACAATCATCTTGAAAAACCAACTTTGGACTAAACAAAGAAGAGTCTATAACCCAAGATTATAGAAGAAGCCACACCAAGACTGGTAGAAAGGGCAGAGATGTGGACAAGGTCTCCCTTCTCCCAATAGTGAGTGGCATCTGAGGGTCTGAAGGGACTTTCACTTCAGGGAAATCTGTAATTAGAGGGTAGGGTTCTCAACTCCAGGCCAAGAGCCAAAGCCTAGAGCCCCAGAGCTTATAAGAGGCACCCACACAGCATTTCATGGTGAAAAATGTCAAAGTTTCTGTCTGCAAGAAAGAGATGGAGCTCTCTTGGAAACACAAGCTCCATCTTAAAGAGCCAGCACAGAAAATCTTGTTCACAGCCACTTACCCAGGGCTTCAGTGAAGGGAGAACTGAGAGGACTAAAATTGTCAGAGAAGAGTGTGAATTTAGTGGCCTAGGGAGAGACAAGATGGGGGATGGCCTCTGGAACTTTTATGTTGAGTCATTCTCTAGTGCTGCAGTCACCATCTTTCTTGGATGGAGCAGTCCCCTCTGAGCAGCATCAGCCTGGAGGAAAGCAACTGCCCCACCCTCAGGAGTCTCTCCTGCCACACCCCATGGAGACCTGGCCACTCTGAGAAGTCAGCCAGGATGCACGAAGTGCGTCGGTGACTCAATTTTCTGGCATTAAGGCCGGAGCTTCATGTGCTCCAGAGTTTATTACTGGTACTTTCACCTCACAGGAGATTCAGTAGAAACTGTCTGGAGTGTGATGTGGGTGGACCACACCTCTTTCTAGAAGCCACACACACCAGACTCCTGGGACCACACCCTACTGAGGTCTACTAAAAATGTCTGGACAGACTGAAACCTGGGGCTGAGGGGCGGAGACACAACCAACACCCTTCTTAATCCCTGAATGGCCATAGGCTCTAGAGTCTACCAGAGGTTCTTTCCATGGCCAAGCCAAACAAGCAGACAGATGCTGCAGGAAGTGGGACTCAGGGGACTTGGCCTTTTAAGCCCATGTTCCCTCAGGCCCAATGTGGGTAAAAGCCAGCCTAGATGTGCAGCTTGGTGTTTCCATGTGCACCTGCAGAGGCAACCACAAATTCTGTGTTATTTGTAGCTCCAAGAAGGTTGCTGAGGGCCAGTCACAGACATTATCTCTCACTGGACTGTGCTGGTTTCCTTCCAGTGAGGTCCAGCACTGGCGCATCCAGGGGCCAGTTGCAGAACACATCTTTTCAGTAAGTAACAACCCTTACCAATGTGTGTCTGTAAAGCCAGTATACACTGCCACCATCACAGCCACCTGACCCATGGAGGTTCGCAATGGATTAGGACAGATGGTAATGAAACCACAGAGCCACGACCTGGTGGGCCATTATCTTTAATCCTAGCTTGCACCCGGCAGGCAAGTAAAAACACAAACTGGGCTCCAAAACCCACTCATTCAGCACTCACAAAGCTACTGACTTATCTGAGTTTCCTAGAATCAAAGGTTTCTAGCTCACTAGCCTCATTCTCCTTTGTTCCCCATCTCCTTTTCTCTACACAAACTCTGCACTAACTGGCTTCTCTTTCATCACTCTGCCATCTTGGCTGCCTCTCCTCTCCTCCACAGGGCCTTACTGTGCTCTCCAACCTGCTCTCTACTCTAATGCTAATCTCAGGAACCAAGAGAGCAAACTCCCGGTCTGCCCCACTTTATAGTGCAGAAATCAATACCTTTAATCCAATATACAAAATAAGGAAGTCTCTAATACAAAGTCACTTATCTGAGGCATGATGGGATTGCACCACCCCACATCAAAAAGGGTGGGAAAGGTTTAATCCTAAAACCAAGTCCCAGGCTACAAGGATCCTGCCTGCCCATAGCCCACCCCCAACACACATTAATATCACCTGGACGATGGGCTTTCATGTGGGCAGCGCCATCTTTAACAAAGTAAGCATAATATATTTTATCTGTCCAACAATCCATTCCTATGCTCACTTTACTACCCACAATCTACACCACTGGCATCCCTGTGCAAGGAAATTAGGCACATTACACAAATTACAACAACATGACAAATCATACACTTTCAACAATTACAAAGGTACACTTCACCAGTCTCTGAGCACTTTGCCAAAAGCGCAAAATGTCCTCGGCCTCTTTCTAGCCATGGGAAATGCTTTCCGGGGCAGAGGAGTGCTTCCAGCAAAGCCACCTCCCACCCCCATGAGGGTATTTCACATTGTACAAAATCCGTAAGTCCATCCAACAAAGGAGTCAGTGCCCACTTCGGTTGTAGTCCAGGAAATCAGTCTGCACACATGGGGCATCAGCCAGGCCCCTCATCCCTGCCATCCTGGCAGGTCTTACACTGTCCCAAGGAGGAGCATGTGGCAATGGCAGTCAGTATTTCCATCTCTGCTCTGGAGAGCATGATGGCATCCACCCCATGTCCCAAAATTGCAGACGTAACAGGGTTGTAGTAAGTTCTCCTTGCTGCTGGGCTCTCACCTTCTGGAGACTGCAAATCGCAACTCCAGACTGATTCTACTCATCCTCCAAAGAGGAACTGAAAACACTAGTTCCCACGGCCGGTCTTGAGCCCCAGGCTGCCTCAGCCTTCTGCTCCACCAAACTTGCAACTCTGAGCCCAGTTTCAGGCTCAGCCTCAGCCCCAGCCTCCCGCCGCTGCTGGCTCTCCACAATGTCTAGGGCAATCTGTGACTCATGAACCTGTGATTCCTTCTCCAGCGGCTGCTTCATTTCCAGGCGAATCTCACGAATCTGGTCAGCCTCCTCTTCCAGTGCTTTCTCCAGCTTCAGGGTCAGCATCTGTTTCTCCCACATTTGCTCCAGCTCCTTCCACTGCTCAGTTTGCAGGTCCCAGGCAGTCTCTTCCACAGAGCTCTCAGTTTTCTCATGCATTGCTGTAAAAGTCATCCAAACTACGGTCCCCAAAAGGACAGCCATGGGGAACCGTAAGAGCAACCAGTCCTCTACCATGCACCTCAAGGTTGCCGGCCCCATACCGATCTCTGAATTTTGCTACAGACTATGCCCAATGAAAAGCCAGTAGCCATGGCCGCCATCACAGCTGCCTGGCCCATGCAGGTTTGCATTGGATTTGGACAGTCGGTAAAGAAACAATGGAGCCCAAAACTGGTGAACCATCATCTTTAATCCTAGCTTGCACCTAGTGGGCAAATAAAAACATACACTGGGCTCCAAAAACCACTCATTCAATGCTCACAAAGCTACTGACTTATCTGAGTTTCCTAGAATCAAAGGTTTCTAGCTCACCAGACTTATTCACCTCTGTTCCCCATCTCTTTCCTTCTCCCTGCACAAAGTCTGCACAAACTGGCTTGTCACTCAGCACTCCACCATCTTGGCTGCCTCTCTCCTCTTCTCCACGTGGCCTTTCTCTGCTCTCATCTCTAATGCTAATCTCAGGAACCAAGAGAGAGCAAGCTCCCAGTCTGCCCCACTTTATAGTGCAGAAATCAAAACCTTTAATCCAATATACAAAATAGGAAAGTCTCTAATACAAAGTCAGTTATCTGAGGCATGATGGGATTGCACCACCCCACATCAAAAAAGATGGGAAAGGCTTAGTCCTAAAACCAAGCCCCATGCTACCAGGATCCTGCCAGCCCACAGCCTGCCCCCAACACACATTAATTTCACCTAGGCGACAGGCTTCTACGTTGGCAGCACAATCTTTAACAAAGTGAGCATAATATATTTTATCTGCCCAATAGTGTCCTAAGGAAGGGTTTCTCACACATGGCCCAGCTGAGATGACTTCTACTTTGTTTGATCAGAATCTACACAGTGGCTCATGTGTATTAGATAGGGTAGAGATTCAAGGTCAGCCAGCCTGGGTGCTAGGTATCCTGCCCCACTAGGCTAGATTAAACAGGGGGAAGGGAGATAAGCTTGAAGCATGAACATTTAAAGTCTGGGTTCCCTGTGAGTCTATTGTTGGGTCTGGTCTAGGGGCTTAGCCACTTTCTGGGGGGGGGCAAATTCAGCCCCAAAGGAGGACTTTCTCAGTTTTCCTCCCTGAGACCAAGGGCTCCCCAGCTAGAAGAACTTCTGAAGAGTGTACTGTTAACCCCAGTGGATATGAAACTGCTGCTCACCTTGCTAGGGAGAAATAAAATTTGAATATCCAGCACTGGCTGAGAAATTAGTCTTGAGAGTAAGGATTACTTTCCCTGTACTGAGCTCCTGACCAAGATACCCCTGAGTAGGGGGTTCCACTAATGTATTCCCAACCTTAGCAACCCTAACTTACTAAGCTTGCAAATTGTTGAAGAGCTGGGTGGTTGAAGCCAGTCTGAGCCCACACTACAGTCTTTCTATAAAAGACTCTATGGGAATATCACATAGTTTCAAGAGGAGGGGAAGCAGCTAAAAAGTGGAGGCAAATCTTACTGAGCCTGAGGCTTTTATGGAGCTGATATCATCTCTAACCAGGAGGAAGTTAATTTTTATACAGAGGTTGGCCCTTCCTACACTACACAAGTACAGGAAACGCAGACACAAACAGCAGACAGAGCAGTAGCTCAACAGAAGCAGCCCTCAGCAGGTTAAAAACACTGTCTGACACCAACCCAAGAAGATCTAGAACCAACACAACAGAAGTGGGTGGCAGATAACACCAACCCTAGACTCAGCTAACTACAAAAGCAGCAGGCACAAAGGAGGAGTCCAGTAGGCACCAGACAATGTGGAGAATAAAAATGCCCAACAGAACAGATACTGAACAGTGTCTAATACACATGATAAAGATAGACCCTTAGAGCCAGCCAGCCTGAAGAGATAACCACACAAATGAAAGGACCATCTGCATTCAATACTCACATACAACAGGAGGGAAAATACTGCCCTCAGGAAGCATTCTTAGAGAAAATAAATCAGGTGGCCTGGAGATCAGTTCAACTGAGCCCATCTTCCTCATAAAGACACCACAACAAATTTTAGTCAGACACTGTTACCTAATACACAGACAAATGGATAGACAAAGAATGTGACCCAAATGTATCAACAAGATAAATCTGCAGAAAAAGAATGAAATGAAATGAAATTAACCAAACTGCCAGACACAGAGTTTAAAATAACAATTTTAAAGATGCTTATGGAATTTAGAGCAACAATGGATGGTCATAATGAGTACCTAAATAAAGAGATAGCAAGCATCAAAAAGGACATTGAAATCATAAAAATGAACCAGTCAGAAATGACAAATACAATACAAGAAATTAAGACTGTACTAGGAGGAATCAACAACAGGCTGGATGAAATGGAGGATCGAATCAGCAATTTAGAGGACAAGATGAATGAAAGCACAGAAGCAGAGTGGCAAAATGAAAAGAGGCTCAAAGAGACTGAAGAAACTCTAAGAGAGCTCTGTGACAACATGAAGAAAAACAACATATGCATCATAGGAGTTCCTAAAGAAGATGAGAATGAAGAAGAGATAGAGAACCTGTTTGAAGAAATCATAGCTGAAAATTATTCTAAATTGATGAAGGAAAAAGTCACTAAGTTCAAGAAGCACAGAGAGTTCCATTAAAGAACCCAAAGAGGCCTACCCCAAGACACATCATAATTAAAGTGCCAAAGTTAAGAGACAAAGAAAGAATACTGAAAGCTTCAAGAGAAAAGCAGTTAATTACCTACAGAGGAGCCCCCATAAGAATGACATTAGACTTATCAACAGAAACAATTAAGGCCATAAAAAATTGGCAAGAAATATTCAAGTGATGCAAAACAAGAACCTACAACCAAAACTACTTTATCCAGCAAAGTTACCATTTAAAATTAAAGGAGAATAAAAAGCTTCCCAGACAAAAAAATGACTCAAGGTATTCATGCCAACCAAACCAGTTCTGTGATAAATGTTAAGGGGCTTGCTCTAAAAAGAGCAAAGAAAAAAGAAAATAGAAAAAAAGTGGATTACAGATTTAAACAATAAAATGGCAATAAATAAGTTCATATCAATAATAACCTTAAATTTAAATGGATTAAATGGTCCAATGAGAAGTGACATCAGAGAAATGGCACCATGAAGGGTGCTCCTGATATCTCCCTCTGAAATTTCAACAAATTCAACAAGTAGAGACAGAAAAACAATCTCAGGAGCATCTGAAATATACACAATCCTGACAAAGGTACAATTGGGTGAAAAGGTGGCTGAATATATAATCCACTCTGAAGGAAATAAGATGGAGAACAGAGTACAGTGGTACCTTGAGATATGAACAGACCAACATACATTTTTTTAAGATATGAGCTGTGACTCAGTCCTTATTTTTGTTTGAGATCCGAGCGAAATTCAGAGATATGAGTCATGATTCGAAAAGCTGTGGCTAGTTGGCATGTTAGCACACCAGTCCAGTATCGGCAGTTTGATACAAGAGTTGACTGACTTATGAGCTTGGTTACAGAAAGAATTAAATTCATATCTCAAGGTATCACTATATTCCACTTTCCTCACTGATCTGAGGAAGAGCCCCTTTCACCTAGAAACAAGAGAAACGGAGGACTTGGGACAGAGGGAAGAAGCTAGGCTAGGGCGGATGATCAAGCAGAGGAGAGAGTGAGCTGGCTGGGCCTGAGATTGCAGACTTGGGGCTGGCGTGGGTGGCAGACTCTGACAGAGGTGGCTAGAGTGGGTTGCCTACGGAGGCCAGCATGGGAGTGGCTTAAGGGCTTTGTGCGCTTCCGGTCTGAGATTGTGGATAGTGTGAAAGTGGCTCCAACTTGTGCCTCAGGAATGGGTGCACGCGTTTGTGAGCAGAGTGGCTAGGCCCGAGATTGTCAGTGGTGAACTTCTGCATGGGCTGTAGCCAGCATTTCTGTGTGATCCCGACTCCCTGACCAACAAGCGTGGGAAGTGAACAAGGACTGGGATTCCTAGGACTAGACCTGTCAGGGTGGGGCACCTCTGTGAACCGAGCAGATACAGGTCATAAAGTGCATTCCTGCAGAGCAGACCTCCGAGTGCACTGCAGAAGTTGTGGGGGCTGGTCTGTGGGCTTCCAAACAGGGCACAAGGGAGTAAAGCCTGTGGAGAGGGAACCAGATATTCCCAGAGACCCTTAGAAAGGTGCCTGATCAGCAATAAGCTCCATGCCCTGCCTGCATTTACTGGCGGCTCTGGTTGGCACAGCCTTACTCAGAACTGTGCTTTGTGTGCTGCTGGAGGAAGGAACTGGCTGCTTTTAGAGCCTTTTGCTCTGCAAGCATTGGTTGAGGCAACTTCAGAGCTGAGTCCCCAGGCTGCTGGCTCAGGAGGGAGAGACTTAGGGAGAGGCACCTGGATAACTGACTGACTCTCCCATTGTCAGAGCCTGCAAACCCAAACAAGTGCTGCTTATCAATGGGACTGAGACCCAGTTTACATCATCGCTATAGTGACACATCAGCAAACGTCTACTTAAGAGCACCACAGGGGCAAAACCTGTAGTAAAGCACCACCTGCCCCCCAAAAAAAGAAAGAAAAAAAAGCTACCTCGCATAACCAGGAAAAAGAATTACATTTTTTATAACTTTTTATCATTTTCTTTTTTTTTAGATTTTTAAATCTTTTTTATCCATTTTGGTCATTTTATCACCTTTCCATCTTTTTCCATTTTCATTTTTATTTTTTATTTATGATTTTAATTTGTGTTTACATAGATTCAAGTGTTCCACTAAATATATGTACCACCAACCTCTTATTTTTCTCACACCGCCATGTCTCCTCCCCCCAAAACCTTCCCCCCTTCCATCCAGGATTTGCTGTCTTGTTTTCTATAACACTGTGTTATGTATATATAATTTTATTAATCTCTTTCCCTTCTCTGATCTCATCTTCTCTTCTACTTTCCCTCTGACCACTTTCCCTCTGGTCCCTTTGATCCCACCTCTGCCTCTATTGCGTTCTTCATTTCACGTTGTTCACTGGATTCCTCAAATGAGTGAGATCATATGATATTTTTCTTTCTCTGTCTGGCTTATTTCACTCAGCATGATAGTTTCCATGTCCATCCATGTTGTCACAAAATGTAAGATTTTCTTCTTTTTCATGGCCCCATAGTATTCCATTGTGTATATATACCACTGCTTTTTAATCCATTTGTCCACTGACAGAAACATGGGATGTTTCCAGATCTTGGTTATTGTAAACAATGCTGTAATAAACATGGGGGTGCATTACTTCTTTTGAATCAGTGATTTGGTGTTCTTAGGATGTATTCCTAAAAGAGGGATAGCTGGGTCAAAGGGTAGTTCCATTTTTATTTTTTGAGGAAACTCCATACTGTTTTCCACAGTGGCTGCACCAGTCTGCATTCCCACCAGCAGTGCAGGAGGGTTCTCTTTTCTCCACACCCTCTCCAGCACTTATTGTGTGTTGTTTTGTTAATAAGCGCCATTCTGACAGGTGTGAAGTGGTATCTCATTGTGGTTTTAATTTGCATTTCTCTAATGACTAGTGATGTTGAACATTTTTTTCATCTGCTATTGGCCATCTGTATGTCCTTTTTGGAAAAGTGTCTATTTATATATTTTGCCCATTTTTTGATTGGATTGTTTATCTTCCTGGTGATGAGTTTTAGAAGTTCTTTATAAATTTTGGTTATTAACCCCTTAACAGACGTATTGGAAAATATATTCTCCCATTGTGTGGTTTGTCCTATTATTTTGTTAATGGTGCCTTTTTCTGTGCAAAAGCTTTTTAGTTTGATATAGTAACATTTGTTCATACTGTCCTTTATGTCACTTGCCCGTGTAGATAAATCAGCAAAAATATTGCTACGTGAAATATTGAAGACTTTACTGCCTGTGTATTTTTCCAACATGTTTCTGGTTTGACGATTACATTTAAGTCTTTTATCCATTTTGAGTAGTTTAATTTTGTGAATGGTGTATGTTGGTGATCCAGTTTCATTTTTTTTGCAAGTACTTGTCCAATTTTCCCAATGCCATTTGTTAGAGACTGTCTTAACTCCATTTTATGCTCTTACCACCTTTGTCAAATATCAATTGTCCATATAAGTGTGGGTTTATTCCTGGGTTCTCTATTCTGTTCCATTGATCTGTATGCCTGTTCTTAATGACAGTACCAGGCTCTTTTGAGTACAATAGCCTTGTGGTATAACTTGATATCAGGAAGTGTGATACCCTCCACTTTATTCTTCTTTTTCAGGATTGTTGAGGCTATTTGTGTTCTTTTTTGGTTCCATATAAATTTTTGGAATATTTGTTCTATATCTTTGAAGTATGTCATTGGTATTTTAGTAGGAACTGCATTGAATTTATAGATTGCTTTGGGTAATATAGACATTTTAATGAAGTTTATTTTTCCTTTCCATGAACACAGTGTATGCTTCGACTTGTTTGTATCTTTATTTCCTTTATCAATGTTTTATAATTTTCCAAGTACAAGTCTTTAACCTCTTTGATTAAATTTACTCCTAGGTACTTTATTTTTTGTAGCAATAGTGAAGGGGATTGATTTCTTAATTTCTGTTTCAGACAGTTCATTATTGATGTATAAAAATGCCACTGAATTCTTAATATAGATTTTATATCCTGCCACCTAGCTGAATTCATTTATCAGGTCCACTAGTTTTTTTTACTGAGACTTTAGGGTTTTCTACATACAGTATTATATCATCAGCAAAGAATGATAGTTTTATTTCTTCTTTTCCAATTTGGATGTCTTTTATTTCTTTTTATTGTCTGATTGCTGTGGCTAGGACTTCCAGAACTTTGTTGAATAAGAGTGGTGAAAGGGGGAACCCCTGCCTTGTTCCCGATATTAATGAAATTGATTTTAATTTTTGCCCATTGATTATGATGTTGACTTTGGGTTTGTCATAGATCACCTTTTTCATGTTGAGGTATGTAACCTGTATTCTCACTTTGCTGAGAGTTTTTATCATAAATGGATGCTGGATTTTATCAAATGCTTTTTCTTCATCTGTTGATATTATCACGTGATTTTTTCCTTTCTTTTGTTTATGTGTTGAATCACATTAATTGATCTGTGGATATTCTACCAGCCTTGCCTAGCAAGAATAAATCCCTCCTGATCATGATGTATGATTTTTTTTTGAATTGCTGGATTCCATTTACTAATCTTCTCTTGGGAATTTTAGCATCTAAGTTCATCAAGAATATTGGTCTATAGTTTTCTTTCCTTGTATTGTCTTTGCTTAATTTTGGAATCAGTATTATGCTCACCTCATAAAAGGAGTTTGGAAATCTTCCCTCCTCTTGAATTTTTTGAAATAGCTTTAGGAGAATAGGAGTTAGTTCTTCTTTGAATATTTGGTAAAATTCGCTTGTGAAGCCATCTGGCCCAGGATTTTTGTTTGTTGGGAGTTTTTTGATAACTGTTTCAATCTCATTTGATAAAACATTCTGTTTATGTATTCTGATTCTTTTATATTGGTTTTTGAAACATAATATCTTTCGAGGAATTTTTGCATTTTGCCTAGGTTGTCTAATTTTATGGCATACTGTTCTTCATAGTATTTTCTTACATTCTTTTGTATTTCTGCTCTGTTAGTTGTTACTTCTCCTCCCTCATTTGTAATTTTATTGATTTGAGTCCTCTCTCTTCTATTCTTGGTGAGTCTAGTTAAAGATTTATCTATTTTGTTTACCTTTTCAAAGAACCAGCTCTTGGTTTCATTAATTCTCTGTATTGCTTTTATGGCCTCTATGTCATATATTTCTGCTCTGATCTTTATTATTTCCTTCCTTCTACTACATCTGGGCTTTACTTGCTGAGTTTTTTCTAATCCTTTTAGATGCAGGGTTAAATTATTTATTTGAGCTTTTTCTAGCTTTTTAAGGTATGCCTGCATTCCTATGGACTTCCCTCTAAGGACTGCTTTTGCTATGTACCATACATTTTGAGTTGTTGTATGTTTATTTTCATTTGTTTCAAGAAAATTTTTGATTGCTTTCTTCATCTCATTGTTAACCCATTCATTATTTAATAACATGTTATTTAGTTTCCAAGTGTTTGAGTGTTTTTCAGTTTTTCTATTGTAGTTGATTTCTAAGTTCATGCCATTGTAATCCGAGAAAATGCTTGATATGATTTCAGTCTTCTTAAATTTGTTGAGTCTCATTTTGTGTTCTAGGGTGTGGTCTATCCTAGAGAATGAACCATGAACATTTGAAAAAAAAATGTATATTCTGCTGCATTGGGGTGAAAGGTTTTGAAGATATCTATTAAATCTAGTTGATCTAGTGTGTCCTTTAATTCTGCTGTTTCTTTTTTAATTTTTTTCTTCAAGAATTATCCAGTGATTTTAATGGAGTATTAAAATCCCCTACTATTATAGTATGGCTGTTGATATCACCCTTATGTCCATCAAAATCTGCTTTATATATTTAGGTGTTCCTATATTCGGTGCATAGATATTTATAATGGTTATATCTTCCTGTAGGATTGCTCCCATTATCATTATGTAGTCATCTTCTTTATTCCTAACTATGGCCTTTGTTTTAAAGTCTATTTTGTCTGATATAAGTATTGCTACCCAAGCATTTCTTTCATTTTCATTTGCATAAAATATTTTTATCCCATTACTTTCAGTCTATGTGTATCTTTAGTTTTGACATGTGCCTGTTGTAGACAGCATATGTATGAGTACTGTTCTTTTTTATCCACAGAGCTACCCTATGTGCTTTGTTTGAAGCATTTAATTTATTTAAATTTAAGGTTATTATTGATATGTAGTTGTTTTTTGCGATTTTATTGTTTAAATCTACATTCCTCTTTTACAAGATTTTTTCCTCCTTTGTTCTGTTTATAGAAGGCTTCTTACCATTTCTTATAGCACTGATTTGGTTGTAATAAATTCCTTGATATATATATTTTTTGGTCTGAGAAGGTTTTTATTTTTCCTTCAATTTTAAATGATAGCCTTGCTTCATACAGAAAAGCAGGTTTAGCCATACTTATATCTAAAATGCTGACTTCAAGACAGTAAAGGTAATCAGAGAGAAAGATGGTCATTTCATATTGATAAAGGGAACATTAAATCAAGAAGACATAACAATATTTAACATATTTGAACCAATCCAAACAGCATCAAAGTATATAAAACATCTATGAACTGATCTAAAAATAAAAACTAACAAAAATACAATCATACTTGGAGACCTCAATACACCGATGATGGCTATGGATAGTTCATCCAAACTGAAAACTAACAAAGAAATATGGGCGTTAAACAAAATATTAGAATAATTGAATATAATAGACATCTACAGGACATTTCCACCCAAAACACCAGAGTATTTTTCTCCAGTGTACATGAAACACTCTCAAGAAATGAACATATGCTGGGCCAGAAAAATAACATCAACACATTCAATAAGATTGAAATTATACAAAGCATATTTTCTTTTAATAATTTTATTTTTTTTAATGGGGCGACATCAATACATCAGGATACATATATTCAAAGATAACAAGTACAGGTTATCTTGTTGTTCAATTATATTGCAAACATATCACCCAAAGTCAGATTGTCCTCTGTCACCTTTTATCTAGTTTTCTTTGTGCCCCTCTACCTCCCCCTTTCCCTCTCCCTCTCCTCCCTTCCCTCGTAACCACCACCCTCTTATCAATGTCTCTTAGTTTCACATTTATGTCCCACCTACGTATGGAATAATACAGTTCCTGTGTTTTTTTTTTGATTTACTTATTTCACTTCGTATAATGTTATCAAGATACCACCATTTTGCTGTAAATGATTCGATGTCATCATTTCTTATGGCTGAGTAGTATTCCATAGTGTGTATGTGCCAAATCTTCTTTATCCAGTCATCTACTGATGAGCTTTTTGGTTGTTTCCATGTCCTGGCCACTGTGAACAATGCTGCAATGAACATGGGCCTGCATGTGTCTTTACGTATCAATGTTTCTGAGTTTTGGGGGTATATACCCAGTAGAGGGATTGCTGAATCAAAAGGTAGTTCTATTTTCAGTTTTTTGAAGAACAACCATACTTTCTTCCATAATGGTTGTACTACTTTACATTCCCACCAACAGTGGATGAGGGTTCCTTTTTCTCCACAGCCTCTCCAACATTTGCTATTACCTGTCTTGTTAATAATAGCTAATCTAACAGGTGTGAGGTGGTATCTCATTGCAGTTTTGATTTACATTTCTCTAATAACTAATGAATATGAGCATCTTTTCATATATCTGTTGCCCATTTGTATATCTTCATGGAAGAAGTGTCTATTCTTGTCCTCTTCCCATTTTTTTATTAGATTGTTTGTTTGTTAGTTGTTGAGTTTTATGAGTTCTTTGTATATTTAGGATATTAGGCCATTATCTGAGCTGTTGTTTGAAAATATCATTTCCCATTTAGATGGCTGTCTGTTTATTTTGTTATCAGTTTCTCTTGCTGAGCAAAAACTCCTTAGTCTGATGTAGTCCCGTTCATTAATTTTTGCCTTCACTTCTCTTGCCTTTGGAGTCAAATTCATAAAATGCTCTTTAAAACCCAGGTCCGTGAGATTAGTACCTATGTCTTCTTCTATGTACTTTATTGTTTCAGGTCTTATGTTTAGATCTTTGATCCATTTTGAGTTAATTTCAGTACAGGGGGACAAACTGAAGTCCAGCTTCATTCTTTTGCATGTGGCTTTCCAGTTTTCCCAGCACCATTTGTTGAAGAGGCTTTCTTTTCTCCAATGTGTGTTGTTGGCCCCTTCATCAAAAATTATTTGACTATATATATATAGTTTTATTTCTGGTTTTCTATTCTGTTCCATCGGTCTGAGTGTCTATTTTTCTGCCAATACCATGCTGTTTTCATTGCCGTGGCTCTATAATATAGTTTGAAGTCAGGTATTGTAATGCCCCTAGCTTCATTCTTTTTCTTTAGGATTGCTTTGGCTATTCAGGGTTTTTTATAGTTCCATATAAATCTGATTATTTTTTGCTCCAATTCATTAAAAAATGTCATTGGAATTTTGATGGGAATTGCATTAAATTTGAATAGTGCTTTGGGTAATATAGCCATCTTGATTATATTAATTCTTCCTAACCAAGAACAAGGAATATTCTTCTATCTCATTATATCTTTTTCGATTTCCCTTAACAATGGTTTATAGTTTTCATTATATAAGTCCTTTACATTCTTTGTTATGTTTATTCCTAAGTATTTTATTTTTTTTTGTTGCAATTGTGAAGGGGATTATTCTTTTGAGTTCGTTCTCAAATGTTTCACTGTTGGCATATAGAATGGCTATTGACTTCTGTATGTTAATTTTGTATCCTGCGACCTTACTGTATTGGCTTATTGTTTCTAGTAGTCTTTTTGTGGATTCTTTGGGGTTTTCGATGTATAGGATCGTATCATCTGCAAAAAGTGATACCTTTACTTCTTCTTTTCTGACATGGAAGCCTTTTATTTCTTTGTCTTGTCTGATTGCTCTGGCTAGAACCTCTAGTACCACATTAAATAAGAGTGGAGAGAGTGGACAACCCTCTCTTGTTCCTGATTAAAGGGGGAAAGCCTTCAGTTTTGTGCCATTTAATATGATGTGAGCTGCTGGTTTATCATATATGGCCTTTATCATGTTGAGATATTTTCCTTCTATACCCATTTTGTTCATAGTCTTAAACATAAAATTGTGTTGTATTTTATCGAAAGCCTTTTCTGCGTCTATTGATGAGATCATGTGGTTTTTGTTCTTTGTTTTGTTGATATGGTGTATTACATTAACTGTTTTACGTATGTTGAACCATCCTTGAGATTCTGGGATGAATCCCACTTGATCACGATGTATTATTTTTTTAATATGTTGTTGTATTCAATTTGCTAGTATTTTGTTTAGTATTTTAGCATCTGTATTCATTCAAGATATTGGTCTGTAGTTTTCTTTTTTTTGTGCCATCCTTGCCTGGTTTTGGTATGAGAGTTATGTTGGCCTCGTAAAATGTGTTTGGAAGTATTGCTTCTTCTTCAATTTTTTGTAACACTTTCAGTAGAATGGGAACCAAGTCCTCTTTGAATGTTAAATAAAATTTGCTGGTATAGCCGTCAGGGCCTGGACATTTATTTTTGGGGAGGTTTTTAATGTTTTTTTCTATTTCTTCTCTACTAATAGGTCTGTCTCTTTAGGCTTTCTGCTTCCTCATGACTCAGTCTAGGAAGGTTGTATTGTTCTAGGAAATTACTCATTTCTCTAGGTTGTTGAATTTAGTGGCATAAAGTTTTTCATAGTATTCTACAATAATTCTTTGTATATCTACGGGGTCCATGGTGATTTCTCCTTTTTCATTTTGGATTTTGTTTATATGAGTTCTTTCTCTTTTTTCCTTGGTAAGTCTTGCCAAGGGTTTGTCAATTTTGTTGATCTTTTCAAAGAACCAGCTCCTTGTTCTATTAATTTTTTCTATCGTTTTTCTGTTCTCTATTTCATTTATTTCTGCTCTGATTTTTATTATCTCCTTTCTTCGGCTGGTTTTGGGTTGTCTTTGTTCTTCTTTTTCTAGTTCCTTAAGGTGTGAAGTTAAGTGGTTCACTTGGGCTCTCTCTTGTTTGTTCATATAGGCCTTAAGTGATACGATCTTCCCTCTTATCACTGCTTTTGCTGCATCCCATAGATTCTGATATGTGGTATTTTCATTTTCATTTGTCTGTATATATCTTTTGATCTCTGCGGTTATTTCTTCTTTGACCCATTCATTTTTTAAAAATATGTTTTTTAGTTTCCACATTTTTGTGGGATTTTTTTCCTCTTTCTTGCAGTTGAATTCTAGTTTCAAGGCTTTATGATCAGAAAATATGCTTGGTACAACTTCGATTTTTCTGAATTTGCTGATGTTGTATTTGTGGCCCAACATATGGTCAATTCTTGAGAAATGTACAATCCATGCACACTGGAGAAAAAACTATACTCAGTCACTTTGGGATGAAATGTTCTGTAGATGTCTATCATATCCAGGTGCTCTAGTGTTTTGTTTAAGGCCACTATATCTTTGTTGATTCTCTGGATGACCGATCTAGAGCCATCAGCGATGTATTGAGGTCTCCAAGTATGATTGTATTTTTGTTAGTATTTATTTTAAGGTCAATAAGTAGCTGTCTTATATATTTTGGTGCTCCTTGGTTTGGTGCATATATATTAAGAGTTGTTATGTCTTCTTGATTCAGTGTCCCCTTAGCAATTATGAAATGGCCATTTTTGTCTCTGAGTACTTTTGCTGTCTTGTAGTCAGCATTTTCAGATATGAGTATTGCTACGCCTGATTTTTATTGGATGTTATTTGCTTGGGTTATTGTTTTCCAGCCTTTCAGTTTGAATTTGTTTTTATCCTTGTTACTTAGATGAGTTTCTTGTAGGCAGCATACAGTTGGATTTTCTTTTTTAATCCATTCTGCTACTCTGTGCATTTTTACTGGTGAGTTTAATCCATTTACATTTAGTGTAATTATTGACATTTGTGAGTTCTCTATTGTCATTTTATATATTGCTTTCTGTTAGTTTTTTGTCTTGTTTGATCCTTCTCTTTCATTTTTCTATCTTTTGTTTTTATTTGATTGTATTCCATACATCTTTCCTCTGTTGCTATCTTTTTTAAATCATGTGCTTCTGTGGTGTTTTTTTCAATGGTGGTTACCTTTAAGTAATGAAAAGTGTTCCTACCCTGTTCATTGTACTGCACTATTTTGTGAGTACTTTTGCACTCCATCAACCTTTGCTACTGTTAATCTCCATCTTCTCCCCCTCTTTCTTTTTGTTGTTGTCACAGTATAAATTTGGTTTTATTGTGTTCTTGTTGGAGCTTTTACTTGTGGCTATATTTTTTTTTTGATGTTGTTTTTGTATCTGATTGGAGAACCCCCTTTAGTAATTCCTGGAATGGGGGTTTTCTGATGATAAATTCCCTCATCTTTTCTGTATCTGTGAATGTTTTTATTTCTCCTTCATATTTGAAGGATAGCTTTGATGGGTATAGTATTCGTGGCTGAAAGTTCCTCTCTTTCAGGACTTTGAATACTGGGGGCCACTCTATTCTAGCTTGTAGAGTTTCTGTTGAGAAATCGGATGATAATGTAATGGGCCTTCTTTTATATGTTGTATTTTTCTTTTCCCTGGCTGCCTTGAGAATTTTTTCTTGGCTGTTGGTTTGTCCAATTTCATTATGATGTGCCTTGGAGTAGGGTTGTTGGGGTTAAGAAAACTCGGAGTTCTGTTTGCTTCATGAATTTGAGGCTTTAGTTCTTTCCACAGACTTTGGAAGTTCTCATCTATTATTTGTTTGAGTATGTTCTCCATTCCATTTTCTCTCTCTTCACCCTCTGATATACCTATTATTCTTATGTTATACTTTTTGATGGAGTAAGATAATTCTATCTCATATTTTTTAATTTTTGAGTATTTTTTTTCTTCTCTTTGTTGTGCCTCAAGTTGCTTGTCTTCTATTTCACTAATCCTACCTTCTATCTGGCCTGTTCTATTAGCTAAGCTTGTTACCTCATTTTTCAGCTCATAAATTGAGTTTTTCATCTCTATTTAATTTTTTTATAGTTTCAATTTCCTTGGAGATATACTCTTTGTTTTCATCGAGTTGTTTTCTGAGCTCCCTAAATTGCCTTTCTGTGTTTTCTTGTATATCTCTGAGTATTTTTAGGATTTCTATTTTAAATTCTCTGTCGTTTAACTCCAAGGTTTCCAATATATTAAATTTTTTCTCCATAGATTTTTCCTCATCTATCTGTGTTACCTCTCTTTCTTTTGTATCCATGATATTTGATTTTCTCTTCCAAAATGGCATCTGAAGTTGGTTTTGTTCATCATATTAATGAGATTTAATAAAGAATAAAAAGTTAAATAAAAAATCGAAGAGTTTTTTTTAAAAAATTAATAATGAAATAAAGAAAAATAAAATTAAATAAAAATTAAAAAAAGAAATTATTTCCTTCATTTTTTTTATTCTCCTCTCCTCTCCCCTCTTTCTTGAGAAAATCTTGTGGGGAATTGTGAATTATATTGTACTAAATAATGCAAACAATGCATATAATGGAGGGCCTAAATTGGGTAGATGTAATAAAGGGGCAAAAAACAAACAGACAAAAAAAGGGGTGGTATGGACCCACAAAAAGAAAATAAGGAAAAAAATTTGGGTCAAGAATAAAATGATTTTCTTTTAGGTGTTTGTTGACTAAGAGTTTTGATGAGAGGAATAACAGGGAAACAAGAAAATGGGGGGACAAATTAAAAAATTACTATTGTATTTAGTGGAACAAGAACTAGATAAAATGGAGAGCCAGGGATGGGAGCACTGCTAGTGAGTTAAAAAGGTGAAGTAAACCCCCCCCCAAAATGCCACAAACATAAGTTTGAGTCCCAGATAAGATAATTTGTTTGATATTGAGGTTTGAATGAGAGGAGACATAAAGGAGAAAGGAAGAAACTAATATAGAGGGAGAAAAGAAAGAGAGAGAGAGAGAAAAAAAGAGGGAACCACTAAAAGAAGAAAAAAGAAAAAAGAGGAGAGAGAGAGAGAGTTAAGGGTTTTGGAGTGCAACTCTTATAGAGAGAAAGGAAGAGGAGAGAAAAGATAATGGGAGATATAACACTTATGGGTAGTGTAGTTCAAGGAGAGGAGAGAGTAAGACCGGCAGAGAGTTAAACAACCAAATTGGAGGAGGAAAAAAAATCAAGAATGAGGATAAGAGAACCAAACGAACAAATATAATAAAATGGGATAGGTTATAAATTCTGCGGATTATTCTTGATTTTGAGAGGTTATCTTCTTGCTTTTTCTTTTCTCTCCCTCTTCCTGGTCAGTGACTCTGTACCCCGGGTTCTGCCCCTTTTTCATGCTCAGGTAGATGTTTGCAGTTGATAAGTCTCTATGGCGATGTCATGTATTGTGCTTCAGTCTCATTGGCAGTTGAGGCTCATTAGCATTTATAGGCTCCGACAGTGAGAGAGTCCGTGTTCCTGGAGCTTCTCTTCTAGTCTTTCCTTCCTCAATTAGTAGCCTGATAATCTAGCTATGTGGTTGCTGCTGCCTCTACTTGGATAGTAAGAGGCTCAAGGAGCTGGCAACTCCCCACTCTATTCCCACTCACCACAGGGCTCTGGGTAAGGCTCAGTCAGTCAGAGCTGCTAGCATAATCAGGTGGGGCTTCTGACCTCTCAAAGACCTCTGGCTCTGCCACTCTGTCCAGTAACACTGGCGGGCGCCCACTCCTGGGGTTCTTGGAGGAAAGTCTCACTCACTATCTGTGCGCAGACCAGGATATCAGGCCGGCAGTCTCACACTCTGAGTGAAACCCCCGCCTACACGGAAAAGTTCCAACATTGGAATTGGCTCTTGCTCCCTCCCTGTGCGAGGCTTTTTCAGGGCACTGGGGCATCCTGAAGATTCCGCTTTTGGCCCACACAAAGGCCCCTTACTCTGCCCCTCTGTGGATTAACACGGGCACACTGCTGAGGCACTCGGTGAAATCTCTCGCTCACTATCTGCGCGCACAGACCAGGATATCAGGCCGGCCGCCTCACCCTCTACGTGAAACCTCCACCCGCACGGAAAAGTTCCAGCATTGGAATTAGTTCTCGCTCCCTTCCCGTGCGCGGCTTTTTCAGGGCTCTTGGGTGGCCTGGAGATTTTGCTTTCGGCCCACACAAAGGCCTCTGACTCTGCCTTTCTGTGGGATAACACGGGCGCCCACTCCCGGGGCTTTTGAAGGAATCTCTTGCTCACTATCTGCGTGTGCCGATCAGGAGATCAAGCAAAATGGCTGCCACACTTGTCTTTCTTTGTCTGGGTTTGGTGCGAGTGTTTGCTTGTATTGACTGGGTTGCTACAGGAACAGTTTTTTCTCGGCTTGGATCTCCATGCCACAGCCTGGTTCAGCTCTTTGTGCTGTGGCCTGGATCTATTCACCCCCTTTGCCTGCCTTAGTTTCTATACTCTCAGTTTCCAGTGAAAGCATCCCTATTTAGGTTAGTGAGGAAGGCGGAGCATTTCTTACTCCCTATTTCCTTTGGGGTTTGATTATATATTTAGCCAATTTTTCACTCGACCATACCTTTGGGTGTATTGCAAAACATCTGGAGGCTCCAAGGATAGGTTTTTCTGTTTCTGGTTGAAGATCTTCTTGAGTTTTGGGGGAGATTTATCGGTATCACTTCCTACCGCACCATTACTCTGATGTCATCTCCTCACAAAGTATATATTCTTACCATAAATCTTTCTTTTTTTTTTTTTTTTCATTCCTCCGAAGCTGGAAATGGGGAGACAGTCAGACAGACTCCCGCATGCTCCCGACCGGGATCCACCCAGCACGCCCACCAGGGTGACACTCTGTTTACCAGGGGGTGACGCTCCTCCATGACCAGAGCTACACCAGTGCCTGGGGAAGAGGCCAAGGAGCCATCCCCAGCGCCCGGGCCATCCCCTCTCCAATGGAGCCCCGGCTGTGAGAGGGGAAGAGAGAGACAGAGAAGAAGGAGGGGGTGGGGGTGGAGAAGCCAATGGGCGCCTTTCCCATGCGCCCTGGCCGGGAATCGAACCCGGGTCCCCTGCACGCCAGTCCGATGCTCCACCGCTGAGCCATATGGCCAGGGCCTTCATACCATAAATCTTTGAAATTAAAATTTACCATAAAAAAGTGTACAAACCACTAAAAATGTGATTACTAAGCAATGTACTTCTAAACATGAAAGTGTCAAAGAAGAAATGAAAGTAGAGATCAAAAGGTACATACAGACAAATGATAATGATCGTACGAGATACCAGAATCTTTGGAATACAACAAAGGCAGTAATAAGAGGGAAGATCATATCACTATAGGCCTATATGAACAAACAAGAGATAGCCCAAGTAAACACCTTAACATCACATCTTAAGGAACTAGACGAAGAACAAAACAAACCCAAATCCAGCAGAAAAAAGGAAATAATAAAAATCAAGAGCAGAAATAAATGAAATAGAGAACAGAAAAACTATAGAAAAAATCAATAAACAAGGAGCTGATTCTTTGAAAAGATCAACAAAATTGACAAATCCTAGGCAAGACACTCTAAAAAAAATGAGAAAGGACTCATATTAATAACATCCCAAATGATAGAGGAGAAGTTACCACAGATATCATAGATATACAAATTATTTTAGAATATTATGAAAAACTATGTGCCACCAAATTTAACAATTTAGATGAAATGGATAAATTCCTAGAATACAATCTTCCTAGACTGTGTCATGAAGGAGTAGATAGCCTAAAAAGACCCATAAGCAGGGAAAATAATAGAAACAACTATCAAAAAGTTCCCCAAAGAGGAAAGTCAAGGCCCAGAATGCTATACCAGTGAATTCTATCAAACATTCAAAGTAGACTTGTTTCTATTCTATTCAAAGTCTTCCAAAAAATTGAAAAAGAAGCAATACTTCCAAATACATTTTATGAGGCCAAGGTATCCCTCATACCAAAACCTGGCAAGGACAACACACAAAAAGAAAACTACAGACCAATGTCTCTAATGAATACAAATGCTAAAATCTTAACAAAATACTGGCAAATCGAATACAAAAACACATTAAAAAATAATTCATCATGATTAAGTGTGATTCATCCTGGAATCACAAGGATGGTTCAACAAACCTAAAACAGTACATGTAATACACCATATCCAAACAAAAACAAGGAACAAAAACCACATGATCCTATCAATAGATGCAGAAAAAGCATTCTATAAAATTAATCATTTTATATTTAAAACACTCAACAAAATGAGTATAGAAGGAAAATATCTCAAAATAGTAAAAACTATTTATGACAAACCTTAAGATAACATTGTATTAAATGGCAAAAAACTGAGGACTTTTTCTCTAAAATCAGGAACAAGAGAAGGTTGCCTACTCTCTCCACTCTTATTCAACATAGTGATGGAAGTTCTAGCCAGAGCAATCAGACAAGAGAAAGAAATAAAAGGCATTTATATTGGGAAAGAAGTAAAGGTTTCACTTTCTGCTGATGATATGATCCTCTATATAAAAACCTCAAAGACTCCATAAAAAACTATTAGAAACAGTAAACCTAGGTATTTTATGTTTTTTGTTGCAATCGTGAAGGGGATTATCCTTTTGAGTTTATTCTCAAATGTTTCACTGTTGGCATATAGAAAGGCTATTGACTTCTGTATGTTAATTTTGTATCCTGCGACCTTACTGTATTGGCTTATTGTTTCTAGTAGTCTTTTTGTGGATTCTTTGGGGTTTTCGATGTATAGGATCATATCATCTGCAAAAAGTGATACCTTTACTTCTTCTTTTCTGACATGGAAGCCTTTTATTTCTTTGTCTTGTCTGATTGCTCTGGCTAGAACCTCTAGTACCACATTAAATAAGAGTGGAGAGAGTGGACAACCCTGTCTTGTTCCTGATTAAAGGGGGGAAAGCCTTCAGTTTTGTGCCATTTAATATGATGTGAGCTGCTGGTTTATCATATATGGCCTTTATCATGTTGAGATATTTTCCTTCTATACCCATTTTGTTCAGAGTCTTAAACATAAAATTGTGTTGTATTTTATCGAAAGCCTTTTCTGCATCTATTGATAAGTTCATGTGGTTTTTGTTCTTTGTTTTGTTGATATGGTGTATTACGTTAACCGTTTTACGTATGTTGAACCATCCTTGAGATTCTGGGATGAATCCCACTTGATCATGATGTATTATTTTTTTAATATGTTGTTGTATTCTATTTGCTAGTATTTTGTTTAGTATTTTAGCATCTGTATTTATTAGAGATATTTATCTGTAGTTTTCTTTTTTGTGCCATCCTTGCCTGGTTTCGGTATGAGAGTTATGTTTGCCTCATAAAAATTGTTTGGAAGTATTGCTTCTTCTTCAAATTTTTGGAAGACTTTCTGTAGAATAGGAACCAAGTCTTCTTTGAAGGTTTGATAAAATTCGCTGGTATAGCCATCTGGGCCTGGACCTAGGAATAAACATAACAAAGAATGTAAAGGACTTATACAATGAAAACTATAAACTATTGTTAAGGGAAATTGAAAAAGATATAATGAGATGGAAGAATAATCCTTGTTCTTGGTTAGGTAGAATAAATATAATCAAGATGGCCATATTACCCAAAGCAATATACAAATTTAATGCAATTCCCATCAAAATTCCAATGACATTTTTTAAAGAAATGGAGCAAAAAATAATTAGATTTATATGGAACTATAAAAAGCCCCAAATAGCCAAAGCAATCCTAAAGGAAAGGAATGAAGCTGGGGGCATTACAATACCTGACTTCAAACTCTATTATAGGGCCACGACAATCAAAATAGCATGGTATTGGCAGAAAAATAGAAACTCAGACCAATGGAACAGAATAGAAAGCCTAGAAATAAAACCATATACATATATATACACACACACTCAAATAATTTTTGATAAAGGGGCCAACAACACACAATGGAGAAAAGAAAGCCTCTTCAACAAATGGTGCTGGGAAAACTAGAAAGCCACATGCAAAAGAATGAAGCTGGACTAAAGTTTGTCCCCCTGTACTAAAATTAACTCAAAATGGATCAAAGATCTAAACATAAGACCTGAAACAATAAAGTACATAGAAGAAGACATAGGTACTAAACTCATGGACCTGGGCTTTAAAGAGCATTTTATGAATTTGACTCCACAGGCAAGAGAAGTGAAAGCAAAAATTAATAAATGGGACTACATCAGACTAAGAAGTTTTTCCTCAGCAAGAGAAACTGATAACAAAATAAACAGACAGCCAACTAATTGGGAAATGATATTTTTAAACACCTGCTCAGATAAGGGCCTAATATCCAAAATATACAAAGAACTCATAAAACTCAACAACAAACAAACAAACAATCCAATAAAAAAATGGGAAGAGGACATGAATGGACACTTCTCCCAGGAAGAAATACAAATGGCCAACAGATATATGAAAAGATGCTCATCTTCTTTAGTTATTAGAGAAATGCAAATCAAAACTGCAATGAGATACCACCTCACACCTGTTAGATTAGCTATTATTAACAAGACAGGTGATAGCAAATGTTGGAGAGGTTGTGAAGAAAAAGGAACACTCATACACTGTTGGTGGGAATGTAAAGTAATACAACCATTATGGAAGAAAGTATGGTGGTTCCTCAAAAAACTGAAAATAGAACTACCTTATGACCCAGCAATCCCTCTACTGGGTATATACCCCAAAAACTCAGAAATATTGACTCGTAAAGACACATGCAGTGCCATGTTCATTGCAGCATTGTTCACAGTGGCCAGGACATGGAAACAACCAAAAAGCCCGTCAGTAGATGACTGGATAAAGAAGATGTGGCACATATACACTACGGAATACTACTGAGCCATAAGAAATGATGACATCGGATCATTTATAGCAAAATGGTGGGATCTTGACAACATTATACTGAGTGAAATAAGTAAATCAGAAAAAAACAGGAACTGCATTATTCATACGTAGATGGGACATAAAAGTGAGACCAAGAGACATTGATAAGAGTGTGGTGGTTATGGGGGGAGGGGGGAGAGGGAGAGGGAAGGGGGAGGGGGAGGGGCACAAAGAGAACTAGATAGAAGGTGACAGAGGACAATCTGACTTTGGGTGATGTATATGCAACATAATTGAATGACAAGATAACCTGGACATGTTATCTTTGAATATATGTATCTTGATTTACTGATGTCACCCCATTAAAAATAAATAAATAAATATAATTTTAAAAAAGAAACAATAAACCAATAGAGTGTGGTTTCAGTATTCAAAATTAATATACAGAAATCTATTGCCTTCCTATATATCAACTGTGAAACATCAGAAAACAAACTCAAAAAAATAATCCATTTTATGGTAGCTACATAAAAAATAAAATACTTATAAGTAAACATAACAAAGAATGTAAAGGACCTATATAATGAAAACTACAAAGTATTATTAAGGAAAATAAAAAAAGATACAATGAAATAAAAAAGTATTTCTTGTCCTTGAATAGGAAGAATAAATTTAGTCAAAATAAACATAATACCCAGTTATATACCAATTTAATGCAATTCCCATCAAAATTCCAATATCATTTTTTTGAAGAAATGGAAAAAAATATATCATCAGGTTTATATGGAACTATAAAAAACCCTAAATAGCCATAGTAATTCTGAGTTAAAATAAGAAAGCTGGAGGAATTACAATACCTGACTTCAAATTATATTTTAGAGCGATGATAATTAAAACAGTTTTGTATTGGCAGAAAAATAGACACTCAGAACAATGGAATGGAATAAAGAGCCCAGAACTAAAACCTCATATATATGGTCAAATAATCTTTGATAAAGGAGCCTAAAACACAAAATCAAAAAAAGAAATCCTCTTCAATAAATGGTACTGGGAAAACTGGAGACTCACATGCAAAAGAATGAAACTTGACTACAATTTGTACACTTGTACCAAAGTTAACTCAAAATGGACTAAACACCTATATATAAGACCTGAAACAATAAAGTACATAAAAGAAAACATAGATACTAAACTCTTGGTCATAAAAAGCATTTTATAAATTTGACTCCAAAAGCAAGGGAAGGCAAAGATAAATGAATGGGACTACATCAGACTAAAAATATTTGCACATCAAAAAAAAAAAACCTGACAACAAAAGAAAAAGACAACCAACTAAATGGGAGATGTTATGTTCAAACAACATCACGGATAAGAGCCTAATATCCAAAATATACAAAGAATTTACAAAACTCAACAACAAATAAGCAAACAATCCAATAAAAAAAAATGGGAAGAGAGAAGAAGTAAATATAGCGATGGTGTAGGTGGACATAACAACTTCCACCTCCCAGAACCAAAGTGGATTAAAAACTAACTTTAAGAACCATCATCTGGAAAAACCAACTTTGGACTAAACTAAGAGGACTCTTCAACCAAAGAACACTGAAGAAGGCACACTGAGACTGGTAGGAAAAGCAGAAATGCGAAGAGGGCTGCCCAGCTCCCTGGAGCAAACGGCAGCCTGGAGAGACTTGTGTGGCGGGGAGTGAGTTTTGCAGAGAGGGAAGGGTCTTGAATCCCAGGAACAAAGCCCCTGCTTGCAGCCCCAGAGCCTAGAAGAGGTGTACGGACAGTCTTTAGCTGGAAACAAGACAGGATACTGTTTGTGAGAAAGAGACTGATTTCTCAGACCCAGGATTCTTCTTAAAGGAACCATGCACAACACCTCTCTCACAACCACTCACCTGGGGCTCCGGGTGTCACGGAGAAAAAGAGGACCAGAGTAACAGGAAGAGAGTGTCATCTAGGAGGCACAGGGAAAAACATTTTGAGAGACAGCCACCCTAACCCCTGGGATGAGTCACTCACCAAATCTGAAGTGAATATTTCCCCTGGAAACAGCAATACCAGCAAAGGGAAGCAGAACACCAGCCAAACAAGCTCTCCCGCGGCACTCAGAGCAGAGTCGCTTAGAAGGAGGGAGCTTTCGGGTCTACAGTAGTAAGTGTTAGGGTCTGAGCAGCAGCTTCCCCACCCACACAGCTGAGGACTCAACCAAGGGCAGGCAGTGGCAGAACGCAGAAGCGCAATTCTGTCAGCAAGGGCAGAAGCCAGCTGGCCACCACTGAGGCCCAGATGTGAGCTCCGTATTGCCTGGCTGGGAAGTAGGGGATGTGCAAAAGTGGTCAAGCCCAACTGCAAGCTGCCTGCAATCCAGCCTGCAGGGGGAAGGGTAGGAGCCCCGGAAAAGGTGGAGACCTGCCCTTAAGCAAGGGCACAGGAGCACAGCCTTGACCCACCCGAGGAACCCAGGCTTGTGGCCTGACTTGGGAGCTAGTTTCTCCTCTGGGGGTGGAGTCAAAAGCCCAAAACAGGTGGAGTTCCACTACTGAGCATGGGCACTCAGTCCAGCTCGGCCTGTGGAGCCAAGGCTTGCAGCCGTCCCATGAAGGGGCTCCTCCTGCAAGGTTGGGTAAAAGCCTGGAATCAGGTGGAGACCTTCAGCTGAGCAAAGGTGCTCACCCGTGCTATCTGGGCCAAGAATAAAGCCACCCGTGGGGCTGGGGCAAAGGCCAAGGTCACCGAGGCTTGTATACCCGAGCATGTGATTACAGACACACCCTTGAAGGAGAGGCAGAAACCACAGCAATAGCCCCAGTGGGCATGAACCAGCAATGCCCATACCAAACACCCTAGCCGGCAACAGCAGAGGGGATGATGGGCCTGCAGACAGGCCACACCTAGGGAACACAGAGGCCACACCCAGTGGACTCCAGTGGCCAAGACCTTCTTTTACACAGACAAAATGAGAAGGCAGAGAAATGCAACACAAATAAACCAAGAGAAATCCCCAGAAAAGGACCTGAATGAGTCAGATATAACCAAATTACCAGATGCAGAGTTTAAAATAATGATTGCGAGGATGCTCAAATATATAAGAAAAATAATAGATGGTCATTAGGAACACATAAATAGAGAGATAGCAAATATAAAAAAAGACATTGAAATAATAAAAAAGAATCAGTCAGAAATGACAAGTACAATATCAGAAATGAAGACCACAATGGAAGGAATTAAAAACAAGATGAATGAAGCTGAGAATTGAATCAGTGAGTTAGAGGACAAGATAAATAAAGGCATGGATGCAGAGCAGAAAAAAGAAAAGAGAGTCAAAAAGTCTGAGGAAATTCTAAGAGACCTCTGTGACAACATGAAGAGAAATAACATCCACATCATAGGGGTTCCTGAAGAAGAAGAGAAAGAACAAGGGATAGAGACTTTGTTCAAGCATATCATAGCTGAAAACTTCCCTCAATTAAGGCAGGAAAATGTCTCACAAGTTCAAGAAGCACAGAGAACTCCACTAAAGAGAAACCCAAAGAAATCTACACCAAGACACATCATAATTAAAATATCAAAGCTCTCTCTTTATCAATATAAAGAGAAAATATTAAAAGCTGCTAGAGAAAAAAAGACTATCACCTATAAAGGAGCCCCCATAAGGATGACTTCTGACTTCTCAACAGAAACACTTGAGGCCAGAAGGGAATGGCAAGATATATTTAAAGTAATGCAGAACAAGAGACTACAACCAAGACTACTTTATCCAGCAAGGCTATCATTTAAAATTGAAGGAAAAATAAAAAGCTTTCCAGACCAAAAAAACAAAAAAAAAACACACAAAAAAAAAAACAAGGAATTCACTACAACCAAACCAAGGCTGCAAGAAATGCTAAGGGACCTTTTGTAAACAGATCAAAGGAGAAAAAGAATATAGCAAAAGAGGAATACAGTTTTAAAGAATAAAATGACAATAAACAATTACATATCAATAATAACCTTAAATGTAAATGGATTAAATGATCCAATCAAAAGACATAGGGTAGCTGTGTGGATAAGTAAACAGGACCCATACATATGCTGTCTACAAGAGACAAACCTTAAAACAAAAGATGCACATAGACTAAAGATAAAAGGATGAAAAGAAATGTTTCACACAAATGGAAATGAAAAAAATGTTGCAGTAGCAATACTTATATCAGACAAAATAAACTTTAAAACAAAGGCTATAGTAAGAGATAAAGAAGTTCACTACATAATGATAAAGGGAGCAATCCAACAGAAACATATAACCGTTATAAATATCTATGCACCTAATATAGGAGCACCTAAATATATAAAGCAGAAATTGATGGATTTAAAGAGCGAGATCAACAGCCATACTATAATAGTAGGGGATTTCAATACCCCACAAAAATCACTAGATAGATCCTCAAGAAAGAAAATTAACAAAGAAACAGCAGACTTAAAGAATATACTAGATCAATTCGATTTAATAGATATCTTCAGAATCTTTCACCCTAAAGCAGCAGAATATACATTCTTTTCAAGTGCTCATGGTACATTCTTTAGGATAGACCACATGTTAGGGCACAAAAGCGGTCTCAAAAAATTTAAGAAGATTGAAATCATATTGAGCACTTTCTCTGAACACAATGGCATGAAACTAGAAATCAAACACAACAGAAAAATACTCAAACACTTGGAGACTAAATAGCATGTTATTAAATAATGAATGGGTTAACAATGAGATCAAAGAAGAAATAAAAAAATTCCTAGAAACGAACGATACTGAGCATACATCAACTCGAAATTTATGGGACACAGCAAAAGCAGTCCTGAGAGGGAAGTTCATAGCATTACAGGCATACCTCAAGAAGCTAGAAAAAGCTCAAATAAACAACTAGACCCAGCATCTAAAAAAACTAGAAAAAGAACAACAAGTAAAGCACAGAGGTAGTAGAAGGAAGGAAATAATAAAGATCAGAGCAGAAATAAATAACATAGAGGCTAAAGAAGCAATATAGAGAACCAATGAAACCAGGAGCTGGTTCTTTGAAAAGGTAAACATGATCTATGAACCTTTAGCTAGACTCACCAAGAAAAAAAGGAGGACTCAAATAAATAAAATTAGAATTGAGAGAGGAGAAATAACAACTGACACAACAGAAATACAAAATACTGTAAGAACACACTATGAAGAATTGTACGCCAAAAAAACTAGACAACCTAGATGAAGTGGACAAATTCCTTGAAACATATAATCTTCCAAAAATAAATCTGGAAGAATCAGAAAACCTAAACACACCAATTACAACAAATGAGATTGAAACACTTATCAAAAAACTCCCAACAAAGAAAAGTCCTGGGCCTGATGGCTTCACAAGTGAATTCTACCAAATACTCAAAGAAGAACTAACTCCTATCCTTCTCAAGCTATTTCAAAAAATTCAAAAAAAAAAAGGGAAGATTTCCAAGTTCCTTTTATGAGGTGAGTATAATCCTGATTCCATAACCAGGCAAAGACAACACAAAGAAAGAAAATTATAGGCCAATATCCCTGATGAATTAAAGATGCTAAAATTCTCAACAAAATATTAGCAAACCGGATCTAGGAATATATGGAAATAATCATATACCATGATCAAGTGGGATTTATTCTTGAGAGCTGGTACAATATTTGCATATCAATCAATATGATTCATTCCATAAACAAAAGGAAGGAGAAAACCACATGATAATTTCAATAGATGCAGAGAAAGCATTTGATAAAATCCAGCACCCATTCGTGATCAGAAGTCTCAGCAAAGTGGGAATACAGGGAAAATACCTCAGGATGACAAAGGCCATCTATAACAAACCCACAGCGAACATCATACTCAATGGGCAAAATTAAAAGCAATCCCCTTAAGATCAGGAACAAGGCAGGGATGCCCCCTTCCACACTCTTATTCAACATAGTTCTGGAAGTTCTAGCCACAGCAATCAGACAAGAAAAAGAAACAAAAGGCATCCAAATTGGAAAAGAAGAAGTAAAACTATCATTATTTGCAAACGATATAATATTGTATATAGAAAACCCTAAAGTCTCAGTCAAAAAATACTGGTTCTGATAAATGAATTCAGCAAGGTGGCAGGATAAAAAATTAATACTCAGAAATCAGAGGCATTTTTATACACTAACAATGAACTGTCAGAAAGAGAAATTAAGGAAGCAATCCCCTTCACCACTGTATCTAAAAAAGTAAAGCACCTAAGAATAAATTTAACCAGGGAGATTAAAGACTTGTACTCGGAAAATGATAAAACATTGATAAAAAAAATCAGGGAAGATACAAACAAGTTGAAGCATATATCGTGCTCATGGTTAGGAAGTATAAAAATCATTAAAATGTCTATATTACCCAAAGCTATTTATAAATTCAATGCAATACTGATTAAAATAGCAATGACTTACTTCAAAGATATAGAACACATATTCCAAAAATTTATATGGAACCAAGAGAGAACACGAATAACCTCAGCAATCTGGAAAAGGAAGAATAAAGTGGGAGGTATCACACTTCCGGATATCAAGTTTTATTATAAGGCCATTGTACTCAAAACAGCCTGGCACTGGCATAAGAACAGACATATAGATCAATGGAACAGAATTGAGAACCCAGAAATAAACCCACACATTTATGGACAACTGATATTTGACAAAGGAGGTAAGAACATACATTGGAGTAAAGACAGTCTCTTCCACAAATGGTGTTGAGAAAATTGGACAGCTGCCTGCAAAGAAATGAAATGAAATTAGACCACCAACTTACACCATTCACAAAAATAAACTAAAAATAGATAAAAGTCTTAAATGTAAGTCGCGAAACCATAAGCATCTTAGAAGAAATATAGGCAGTAAGCTCTCTGACATCTCTCACAGCAATATATTTGCCGATTTATCTCCACGGGCAAGTGAAATAAAAGACAGGATAAACAAATGGGACTATATCAAACTGAAAGGCTTCTGCACAGCTAAAGAACAGAGTAAAAAGACAAACTGCACAATGGGAGAATATATTTGACAATGCTTCTGATAAGGGGTTAATAACCAAAATTTATAAAGAACTTGTAAATCTCAATACCAGAAAAACAAACAATCCAATCCAAAAATGAGCAAGAGAAATGAATAAATACTTTTCCAAAGAGAGCATACACATGGCCAATAGGCCTATAAAAAATGCTCAACATCAAGCCCTGGCCGGTTGGCTCAGCGGTAGAGCGTCGGCCTGGTGTGCGGGGGACCCGGGTTCGATTCCTGGCCAGGGCACATAGGAGAAGCGCCCATTTGCTTCTCCACCCCCACCCCCTCCTTCCTCTCTGTCTCTCTCTTCCCCTCCCACAGCCAAGGCTCCATTGGAGCAAAGATGGCCCGGGCGCTGGGGATGGCTCATGGCCTCTGCCCCAGGCGCTAGAGTGGCTCTGGTCGCGGCAGAGCGACCCCCCGGAGGGGCAGAGCATCGCCCCCTGGTGGGAAGAGCGTCTCCCCATGGTGGGCGTGCCGGATGGATCCCGGTCGGGTGCATGTGGGAGTCTGTCTGACTGTCTCTCCCCGTTTCCAGCTTCAGAAAAATACACACACAAAAAAAAACAAACAACAACAAAAAATGCTCAACATCACTAATCATTAGAAAAATTCAAATTAAAACCACAATGAAATATCATCTCACATCAGTCTGGATGGTGATCATCAACAAAACAACACAGAATAACTGCTGGCGAGGATGTGGAGAAAAGGGAACCTTCCTGCACTGCTGGTGGGAATGCAGACTGCTGCATCCACTGTGGAAAACACTATGGAGATTCCTCAAAAAATTAAATTGGAACTTACTTTTGACCCAGGTATACCACTTTTAGGAACATACCCCAATAACACCATAGCACTGTTTGAAAAGAAGAAATGCATCCCCATGTTTATGGCAACATTGTTCACAATAGCGAAGATCTGGAAACAACCCAAGTGTCCATCAGTGAATGAATGGATTAAAAAGCTTTGGTACATATATACTATGGAATACTGCTCAGCCATAAGAAATGATGGTATAGGGTCATTTACAACAACATGGATGGAACTTGATAACATTATTCTGAGTGAAATAAGTAAATCAGAAAAAACTAAGAACTATATGATTCCATACATAAGTTGGACATAGAAATGAGACTCAGAGACATGGACAAGAGTGTGAGGGTTATGGGGTGGGGGGGAGGCAAGGGAGGTGGTTGGGGGAGGGGAGGGGCACAAAGTAAACCAGTTATAAGGTGATGGAAGACAATTGGACTTTGGGTGATGGGAATGCAGCATAATCTAATGTCAAAATAACCTAGAGATGTTTTCTCTGAAGATATGTACCTTGATTCATCAATGTCAACCCATTAAAATTAATTTTAAAAAAATGGGAAGAGGACATGAACAGACACTTCTCCCATGAATAAATACAAATGGCTAACAGATATATGAAAAGATGCTCATCTTCACTAGTTGTTAGAAAATGCAAATGAAAATTACAATGAGATACTGCCTCATGCCTGTTTGAGTAACTATTATCAACAAGACAGGTAATAACAAGTGTTGTAGAGGCTGTGGTGAAAAAGGAAACTTCGTTCACTGTTGGTGGGAATGTAAAGTAGTGCAACCATTATAGAAGAAGTATGGCGGTTTTCCAAAAAATTAAGAATAAAACTACCATATTACCAGCAATCCCTCTACTGGGTATATACCCCCCAAACTCAAAAAGCATTGGTACACAAAGACACATGCAGGCCATGTTCATTGCAACATTGTTCACAGTGGCAAGACATTCAAACAAGCAAAAAACTCTTCAATAAATGATTGGGTAAAGAAGATGTGGTACATATACACTATGGAATACTCTTCAGCTATAAGAAATAATGACACAGGATCATTTTTGACAACATGGGTACACCTTTATAACATTATATTGAGTGAAATAAGTAAATCAAGAAAAGCTAAGAATTGTATGATTCCGCACTTAGGTGGGAAACAAAATTGAGACTCACGGACATGGAAAAGAGTGTGGTGGTTATCAGGGGGAGGGGTGAGGAGGAGTGGGAGTGGGTGCAGGAAGGGAGGGGCACAAAAGAAACTAAAAAGAAGGTGATGGAAGATGATTTGACTTTGGGTGATGGGTATATAACATAATCATATTTCAAAATGATCTGGAGATGTGTTCTCTAAATCTATGTACTCTAACTAATCAATATCACTCTGTTAAAGTCAATTGTCTAAATAAAATTTAAAAAATTTTCCAGTGAAAAAACATAGAGTAATTGCAAGGACAAGAAAACACGAACCATACGTATGCTGTGAACAAGATACTCACCTTAGAACAAAAGATACACATAGACTGAAAGTGAAAAGCTAGAAAAAAATATTTTATGTACATCTTAATGAAAAAAAAGTTGATGTAATAATACATATATCTGACAAAATAGACTTTAAAATGAAGGTTTTAGTAAGGGATAAAGAAGATCACTACATAATGATAAAGGGAGCAATCCTACAGGAAGATATAACCATTATAAATATCTATGTCCCTAATATAGGATCATATAAATATATAAAGCAGATTTTGATGGATATAAAGTGTGAGATCGACAGCAGTACTATTATAGTAGGGTATTTTAATATCTCACTAACATGAATATATAGATCCTCCAGATAGAAAATTAACAATGAATCAGGAGCCTTAAAAGACACAATAGATCAACTGGATTTAACTGATATCTTCAGAACCTTTCAGCCTAAAGCAGAAGAATATACATTCTTTTCAAATGTTCATGGTACATTTTCTAGGTTATACCACATGTTAGAACACAAAAAAGTCTCCATAAATTTTAAAAGATTAAAATCATATCAAGCATATTCTCTGATCACAATGGCATGAAACTGAAAATCAACTATAGTAGAAAAACTGAGAAACATTCAAACACTTGCAGGCTAAATAATATGTTATTAAATAATGAATGGGTTAACATTGAGATCAAGGAAGAAATAAAAAATTTTCTTGCAATAATGAAAATGAACATTCAATAAAACAAAATCTATGTGACACAGGAAAAGCAGTCTTGAGAGGGAAGTTTATGGCATTACAGGCATACCTTAAGAAGCACAAAAAGCTCAAATAAAAAACTTAACCTTGCACCTAAAAGAACTGAAAGATAACAACAAGAAAGCCCAGAAGAAGTAGATGGAAGAAAATAATAAAAATTTGAATGGAAATAAATTACATAATGGCAAAAAAAAAAAAATACAATCAATCCATGAAACCAGGAGCTGGTTCTGGTTCTTTGAAAATGTAAACAAGATTGACAAGCCTTTAAGCAGACTCATCAAGACAAATAAAAAGTGGATCAAAAAAATAAATATAGAGATCAAAGTGGAGAATTAAAACCTGACACTGTAGAAATACAGAATATTGTAAGAAGATACTTTGAAGGTTTATATGCCAAAAAGTTGGACAACCTAGGTAAAATGGATAAATTTCTATAAACATAGAACATTCCAAAACTCAATCTTGAAGAATCAGAAAACCTAAACAGACTGATTTCAACAAATAAAATTGAAACAGTTATCAAAACACTCTCAGCAAACAAAAATCCTGGACTGGATGGCTTCACAGGCAAATTTTACCAAACATTCAAAGAAGAACTAACACCTATCCTTCTCAAACTATTTTTTTTTCATATTTTTATAACAATTCAATTTTTATTTATTTATTTATATATTTATTTATTCATTTTTTTAGAGAGGAGAGGGAGAGACAGAGAGAGAGAGAGAGGAGAGACAGAGAGAGAGAAGGGGGGAGGAGCTGGAAGCATCAACTCGCATATGTGCCTTGACCAGGCAAGCCCAGGGTTTCGAACTGGCGACCTCAGCATTTCCAGGTTGATGCTTTATCCACTGTGCCACCACAGGTCAGGCCTTCTCAAACTATTTTTAAAAATTCAAGAGGAGGGAAGACTTCTAAGCTCCTATTATGAGATAAACATTATCCTCAATCTAAAGCCAGGTAAAGATGATATAAAGAAAGAAAACTATAGGCCAATATCCCTGATGAACATAGATGCTAAAATTCTCAACAAAATATTAGCAAACTAGTTCCAACAATATATCAAAAAATTATACATCATAATCAAGTGGAATTTGTTCCAGGGAAGCAAAGCTGGTACAACATTCACAGATAAATAAATGTGATTCATCACAAAAATAAAAGGAAAAATAAAAGTCACATGATTATATCAATAGATGCAGAAAAAGAATTTGATAAAATTCAGCACCCATTTATGATCAAACCTCTCTAGCAACATGGAAATACAGGGAGAATACCTCAACATGATAAAATCCATCTATAACAACCCAACAGCTAACATCATACTCAATGGGCAAAAATTAAAAGCAATCCCCTTAAGATCAGGAACAAGACAGAGATGCCTCCATTTTTACTCGTATTCAACATAGTTCTGGAAGTCCTTGCCACAGCAGTCAGAAAAAAATGGCATTCAAATTTGGGGAAAAAAGTAAATCTATCATTATTTGCTGATGACATGATACTGTACATAGAAAACCCTAAAGCCTCAATCAAAAGACAACTAGAACTAGAAAATGAATTCATCAAGGTAGCAGGATATAGTTAATATTCAGAAATCAGTGGCATTTTTATACACCAATAATAAACTGTCTTAAAGAGAAATTAAGGAAACAATCCTCTTTACTATTGCAACAAATAAAATTAAGTACCTAGCAATAAGTTTAACCAAGGGGGTAAAAAAATTGTATAAAAATAATCCTTGGAGGTCCTGGCCGGTTAGCTCAGTGGTAGAGCATCGGTGGGTGTGCAGGAATCCTGGGTTCTATTCCCAGCCAGGGCAGACAGGAGAAGCACTCATCTGCTTCTCCACCCCTCCCCCTCTCCTTCCTCTCTGTATCTCTCTTCCTCTCTCACAGCCGAGGCTCCACTGAAGCAAAGTTGGCCCGGGCGCTGAGGATGGCTCCATGGCTTCTGCCTCAGGTGCTAGAATGGCTCTGGTCATAACAGAGCAACGCCCCAGATGGGCAGAGCACCGCCCCCTGGTGGGCATGCCGGGTGGATCCTGGTCAGGCGCATGTGGGAGTCTGTCTGACTGCTCCTCGTTTCCAACTTCAGAAAATAAAATAAAATAAAATAAATAATAATCTTTGGAAAATTAGAAGACATTGAAAAAAGAAATCAAAAAAGATAAAAACAAGTGGAAGCATATACCGTGTTCATGGATAGAAAGAATAAACATCATTAAAAAGCCTATACTTCGCAGGCCCTGGCCGGTTAGCTCAGTGGTAGAGCGTCAGTCTGGCATGCAGAAGTCCTGGGTTCAATTCCCGGCCAGGGCACACAGGAGAAGCGCCCATCTGCTTCTCCATCCCTCCCCCTCTCCTTCCTCTCTGTCTTTCTCTTCCACTCCCACAGCGAGGCTCCATTGGAGCAAAGATGGCCCAGGCTCTGGGGATGGCTCCTTGGCCTCAGCCCCAGGCACTAGAGTGGCTCTGGTTGCAGCAGAGCGACGCCCCAGAGGGGCAGAGCGTCGCCCCCTGGTGGGCGTGCCAGGTGGATCCCAGTCGGGCGCATGCGGGAGTCTGTCTGACTGTCTCTCCCAGTTTCCAGCTTCAGAAAAATACAAAAAAATAACATAAAAATCTATACTTCGCAAAGCAATCCTTAAGTTCAATGCAATTCCTATTAAAATACCAATGGCATACTTCAAAGATATAGAACAAACAGTCCAAAAATATATATGGATTCAAAAAAGAAGACGAATTGCCTCAGCAATCTTGAAAATGAAGAATAAAATGGGAGGTATCATGTTTCCTGATATCATTATATTACAAGACCATTTTAATAAAACAAACTTGATACTGGCATAAGAACAGGCATACTGATCATTGGAACAGAATAGAGAAGGCAGAAATAAACCCACACCTTTATGATCTATTGTTATTTGACAAAGGAGATAAGAGCATATAATGGAGTAAAGATAGTTTCTTTAATTGGAAAAATTGGACAGCTACATGCAAAAAAATGAAACAAGATCACCAATATACACCATTCACAAAAATAAATTCAAAATGGATAAAAAAAAAATAAATGTAAGTTGCTAAACCATCAACATCTTGGAAGAAAAAAGAGGCAATAAACTCTCTGATGTCTCTCAGGGCAATATTTTTGCCAATTTATCACCATGTGCAAGTGAAATAGAGGACGGAATAAACAAACGGGACTATATCAAACTAAAAAGCTTTTGCACCTTAAAGAACATCATTGCCTGGCCGGGCAGTGGCACAGTGGATGGAGCTTCGGACTGGGATGCAGAGGACCCAGGTTTGAGACCCCGAGTTTGCTGGCTTCAGCGCGGGCTCATCTGGTTTGAGCAAAAGCTCACTGGCTTGGACCTAAGATTGCTGGCTGGGGTGGGGGTTATTTGGTCTGCTGAAGGCCCACGGGTGGGACACATGTGAGAGATCAGTCAATGGGAAACTAAGGTGCTGCAATAAAAAACTGATGATTGATGCTTCTCATCTCTCTCCGTTTCTACTTGTCCCTATCTCTCTCTCTGACTCTCTCTCTGTCTCTGAAAAAAGAAAAAGCAAAACAAAACAAAAAAAAATCATTAACAAAATAAACAACCCACACAATGAGAGAATATATTCACCAATACGTCTGATTAAGGGTTATTAACAAAAATTTACAAAGAACTTCTAAAACTCAACACCAGGACGGTAAACAATCCAATTAAAAAATGGGCAAAAGAAATGAATAGACACTTCTCCAAAGAGGACATACAGATGGCCAATAGGCAGATGAAAAAATGTTCAAAGTCACTAGTCATCAGAGAAATGCAAATTAAAACCACAATGACATATTACCTCACACTTGTCAGAATGGTGCTTATTTACAAATTAACACACAGGGTGTGGAGAAAAGGGAACCCTCCTGGACTGCTGGTGGGAATGCAGACTGGTGCAGCCACTGTGGAAAACAGTATGGAGATTCCTCAAAAAATTAAAAATGGAACTGCCTTTTGACCCAGCTATCCCACTTTTAGGAATATATACTAAGAATACCAAATCACTGATTCTAAAGAAAATATCCATGCCCATGTTTATTGCAGCATTGTTTAAAATAGCCAAGATCTGGAAACAGCCCAAGTATCTATCAGTGGATGAGTCCATTAAAAAGCTTTTGTACATATGCACAATGGAACACTAAGGAACCATAAAAAAAGAAGGAAATCTTACCTTCTGTGATGGCATAGATGGACCTGGAGATTATTATTCTAAGTGAAATAAGCCAGGCAGAGAAAGACAAGTATCATATGATCTCGCTTATATGTAGAATCTAATGAACAAGGTGAACTGAGGAACGGAATAGAGGCAGAGGCGGGGTCACTGGGAGCAGAGGAACAGCTTATCAGAGGGAAGTGAGATGAGGGGACGGGATCAGAGACAGTGATGTAATTAGTGAAATTATATATGCATAACTCATAGATATAAATAACAGGTCAGCATATTCCAGAAGGAAGCGGGGCAGGTGGCTAGGGGGAGTGCGACAAAGGGAGTATAATAGAGGACACGTGGTTGGGGTGTGAGGATGTTATATTGAGTAGGACACTTGAATCCATGTAAACACAATATATAAAATTAAAAAAATTAAAAATGGAAAGAAAAAAAGTAAAGACTTTAGTTAGAATTACCCACATTTTATAATTGAAATAAAATTCACTTAGTAGCTATCAAAAAATAATAAAAAAATTAATAAATAAATAAAAGGAATTTTTTTTTTTTAGTTGATTCTCTGAGGTTTTATTGTTGGCATATACAAAAGAAATAGACTTCTGTATCCTAAGACTTTACTTATATTGGTTTCTTGTTTCTAATAGTTTTTTTTTCTTGTTTTTTTTTTTGTTGTTGTTGGTGGTGGTGACTGAGAGAGAGTCAGATAGGGATAGATAAACAGGAAGGGAGAGAGATAAGAAGCATCAATTCTTCGTTGTGGCACCTTAGTTGTTCATTGATTGCTTTCTCATATGTGTCTTGACCAGGGGGCTACAGCAGAGCAAGTGACTATTTGCTCAAGCCAGCAACCTTGGGCTTAAGCCAGTGACCTTGGGCTTCAAGACAGTGACCTTTGGCCTCAAGCCAGTGACTACGGTTTCATGTCTATGATTCCATGCTCAAGCCAGTGACCCCGCACTCAAGCTGGTGAACCCATGCTCAAGCCTGATGAGCCCATGCTCAAGTCGGAGAGCTTGGGGTTTCAAACTTGGGTCCACTGCATTGCAGTCCAATGCTCTATCCACTGCACCACCACCTGATCAGGCTGATTATAATATTTTTATATTTAATCTTGTTTATGTGGTCTATTACATTTATTGATTTTCAGGTATTAAACCAAACTTGCATCCTCAATATAAATCCCATTTGATCATGGTATAGGACCTTTGTAATGTACTGATATATGTGGTTTAGTAATGTTTTGTAGAGGATTTTAGCATCTATGTTCATTAAGAATATTGGGCTGCCTGACCAGGCGGTGGCGCAGTGGATGGAGCGTCGCACTGGGATGCGGAGGACCCAGGTTCGAGACCCTGAGGTTGCCAGCTTGAGCAACGGGTTGCTCGGTCTGCTGGGGGCCCACGGTCAGGGCACATATGAGAGGGCAGTCGATGAACAACGAAGATGTGGCAATGAAGCTGATGATTGGTGCTTCTCGTCTCTCTCCGTTCCTGTCTGTCTGTCCCTGTCTGTCCCTCTCTCTAAAAAAATAAAAATAAAAAAAAAAGAATATTAGGCTATGATTTTCTTTTCTTGTAGTGTCTTTAATCTGGTTTGGGGATTAGGATAACTCTGCTCATAAAATGAGCTTGGCAGTCTTTCTTCTTCTTGACTTTTTAAAAATATTTTATTTATTGATTTTAGTGAAAGTAGAGAGGGGGTGGAGCAAGAGAGGGAAACATTAACATATAGTTGCTTTTCAAATGTGCTTTGACTGGTCCTGGGGTTTTTGAACTGAGGACCTCGGCATTCCAGGTCAACACCTTATCCATTGCATCATCACAGATCAAGTTCCTCTTGACTATTTTGGAATAGTTTTTGAACAGTAAGTGCTAATTCTTTTTTGAATATTTGGTAAAATTCACCTGTAAACCGAACTGGTCTGGAACTTTTGTTTGTTGAAAGTTTTTTTATAACTGCTTAATTTCCCTGGCTGTAATTTGTTCAAGAGTATCTGATGTTTCTTGATTCAGTTTTAAAAGATTGTATGTTTCTAGGAAGTGACCAATTTTATCCAGATTGATTTGTTGACATATCATATAGTTGTTCATAATATTTTCTTACATTTTTTAATATTTCTTTATCAGTTGTTACTTCTCTTTCATCTCTGATTCAATTTATTTCAGTCTTCTCTCTTTTTTTCCTGATGAGTCTGATTAAAGTTTTGTCAATTTTGTTTATCTTTTCAAAAACCCAGCTTGGTTACATTGTTCTTTTGTATTGCTTTTTAGATTCTACTTCATTTATTTATGATCTTATCTTTATTATTTCCTTCCTTCTACTCACTTTGGGCTTTGTTTGTTGTTCTTTTTCAAGTTCCTTCAAGTATATAGTTAGATATTTTATTTAAGACTTTTTTGTTGTTGTTTCTTGAGGTAGGCCTGTAATGCAATAAATTTTCCTCTTAAGACTGCTTTCACCATGTCCCATAGATTTTGGGTTGTTGAGTTGTCATTTATATTTTCTTTCATGATATCTTTTGTTTTGTTTCTTGATCTCATTGTTAACCCATTTATTGTTTAGTAACATGTCATTTTTTTTTTTAACATTTTCAAAAGATAGTTTTATTACCGCTGCCTTGCAGTGCTACTAGTCAAATGAGGAAAACAAGAGTTCATATTTGCATATATATGTTTCTAAACCTTCCATTCTATTCTATTGTGTTTGTCATTGTAGCAATATCACACTGTTTTACTGTAGTAACATGTCATTTAATCTGTATGTCTTTGTGTGCTTTTTTTTTCTTGTGATTGATTTCTAGTTTCACACCATTATGGCCAAAGTAGATGATTGATATGATTTCAACCTTCTTAAATTTATTGAGACTTATTTTGTTTCCTAACATGTGCTCTGTCCTAGAAAATGTTCCATGTGCACTTGTAAAGAATGTATATTTTCTTGCATTGAGGTGAAATGCTCTGAAGATATCAATTAAATCCAGATGATCTAGTTTTCACTTAAGGCTGCCATTTCCTTATTGCTTTTCTGTCTGGAATATCTATGCATTGATGTCAATGGGGTGTTAAGATTTTCTATTAACTGTATTGCTGTCAAGGTCTCTTATTATGTCCATCAAGATTTGCTTTACATATTTAAGTGCTTCTACATTGGGTATGTAAATGTTTACAAGGGTTATATCCTTCTGTTAGATTGCTCCCTTTATTTTCATTTAGCGTCCTTCATCTCTTACTATAGCCTTTGTTTTAAAGTCTATTTTGTCATATATAAATACAGTGTGTCCATAAAGTCATGGTGCACTTTTGACCGGTCACAGGAAAGCAACAAAAGATGATAGAAATGTGAAATCTGCACCAAATAAAAGGAAAACTCTCCCAGTTTCACACCTATTCAGTGCAGTTCGATGTGGGCTCACACACAGATTTTTTAGGGCTCCTTAGTTAGCTATGCCATATAGCCTCTACAGACTCGTCACTGACTGATGGCCTACCAGAATGGGGTTTCTCTACCAAACTGCCGGTTTCCTTCAACTGCTTATCCTACCAAGTAACGTTATTCCTATGTGGTGGCGCTTCGTTATAAATGCACCGATATTCACGTTGCACTTTGGTCACGGATTTGAATTTAGCGAGCCACAGAACACACTGAACTTTCCTCTGTACCATCCACATCTCTACTGGCATGGCCGTGGACTGCTACGCTGTATAAAGGTGTTATATCATCATCTGCACATGCACACATGCTGCCACATCATCCTACAGAAACTGAAACTGGGAGGGTTTTCCTTTTATTTGGTGCAGATTTCACATTTCTATCGTCTTTTGTTGCTTTCCTGTGACCAGTCAAAAGTGCATCATGACTTTACGGACACACTGGATTGCTACTTCAGCTTTCTATTTTCTATCCATTTACATGAAATATATTTTTCTGTCACTTTACTTTTTTTTTTTTTCATCCCTTTATTTTTAGTCTGTGTGTATCTTTCATTCTGAGGCAGGTCTCTTGAAGAAAGCATATATATGGGTCTTGCTTTCTTATCCCTTAAGCTACCCATGTCTTTGGAGAATTTAAGCAATTTTCATTTGAAGTGATTATTGATAAGTACATATTTATTGTCATTTTATTCTTTTGCTCATGTTTCTGTTTTTTTCTTCTTATTCTTCTTCCTCCTAAATTAAGCTCTTTAATATTTATTATTATACTGGTTTAGTGGTAACAAACTCCTTTAACTTTTTCTTGTCTGTGCATCTCATTGTTTCTACTTTAATTGGAAATGATATTCTTGCTGGGTGAAGTAGTCTTGGTTTAAGTCCCTGGTTTTCATCACTTTGAATATTTCATAACTATCCCTTTTAGACTGAAATGATCTTTTGAGAAATTAGTTGATGGTCTAATGAGTGCTACTTTGTAGGTAAGTAACTGCTTTTTTCTTGCAGCTTTTAAGGTTCTCTTTTTGTCTTTAACTTTTGCCATTTTAATTATGGTGTAGTTTGTTATGGGTCTCTTCGGGTCCATTTTCTTTTGGGACTCTGCTTCCTGGTCCTGAGTGTCTTTTTCTTTTACCAAGCTAGAGAAATTTTTGCTCATTATTTCTTCAAATAGTATCTTGATCTTTTGCTCTTTTTCTTCTTCTTCTGGTACCCCTATGATATGGTTGTTTTTATACTTCATGTTGTTCCAAATGTCCCTTAAAACAGTGGTTTTCAACAGCTGGTCCATGGACTGGTGCCAGTCTGCCAAAAATTTTGTGCATGTATTCAAAAGAGTTAACCACCCTGATGTTGTATAAATATTATAGACCCAAAGATATAAACTCTGTAATCTTTACACAACATTAAGGTGGTTAACTCTTCCAGACTGGCATGAAGTTTCTGGCAGACCGACACAGTTTCATAGACTGGCAGTTAAAAAACACTGCCTTAAAATATCCTCATTAAAATAATATATATTTTTTTACTTTTGCTGCTCTGATTGTGTGTTTTTTTCACCTTGTGTTCCAAATTGCTGATTTGATCCTCTGCTTCATCCAACCTACTGTTTATTCCTTCCAGTGTATTCTTCATGGATAAATTTTATTAATATGTACAATTTATCCTTTGAATTTACTTCATACTTACATTTGGTTCAAATAAATGTATTTACTAAATCATGTTGTCTATAAAAATGCAGCATATGCCTTTCTTATTTTCATTGTTTTAGAAATTTAAATTTAACAGGGTGACATTTATCAACAAGTATTCTTGATGTTGGATGTCATATTCTTTTTCTTTTTTTTGACAGAGACAGAGAATGAGTCAGAGAGAGGGATAGACAACAGGAAGGGAGAGAGGTGACAAGCATCAATTCTTCGTTATGACACCTTAGTTGTTTATTGACTGCTTTCTCATATGTGCCTTGACTGGGGTCTACAACAAAGCAAGTGACCCCTTGTTCAAGCCAGCAACCTTTGGGCTCAAGCCAGCGACCATGGGGTCATGTCTGTGATCCCACACTCAAATTAGCAACCCCGTGCTCAAACTGGTGAGCCTGTGCTTAAGCCAGATTAGCCCGAGCTTCAGCTGGCGACCTCAGGGTTTTGAACCTGGGAACTCCGTGTCCCAGTCTGACACTCTATCCACTATGCCACCATTTGGTCAGGAAGATATTATATTCTTTGTTTCTAACTGGTTCCTTTTTTTTTTGAGGGGGGGGTAAGAGAGAGGGATGGAGAGAGGTGAGATGCACCAACTCATCGTTATGGCACCTTAGATGTTCATTTATTGCTTTCTCATATGTGCCTTGACCCAGGGGCTCCAGCAGAGCTATTGACCCCTTGCTCAAGTCAGGAACCTTGGGCTCAAGCCAGCTACTTTGGGCTCAAGCCAGGGACCTTAGGGTCATATTTATAATCCACACTCAAGCCAGCAATCCCATGCTCAAGCTGAATGATCCCCCATTTAAGCCGGTGACCTTGGTGTTTCAAATCTAGGTCCTCAGCATTCCAGGTTGATGCTTTATCTACTGTGCCACCACCTGGTCAGACCTGACTCATTCCTTTTTATGATCTCTATTTTTTTGTTTGTTTGTTTGGTTTTTTTTGTTTGTTTTTTTTTGTATTTTTCTGAAGCTGGAAACGGGGAGAGACAGTCAGACAGACTCCCACATGCGCCCACCAGGGGCGACGCTCTGCCCACCAGGGGGCGATGCTCTGCCCCTCCGGGGCGTCGCTCTGCCGTGACCAGAGCCACTCTAGTGCCTGGGGCAGAGGCCAAGGAGCCATCCCCAGCACCCGGGCCATCTTTGCTCCAATGGAGCCTTGGCTGCGGGAGGGGAAGAGAGAGACAGAGAGGAAGGAGGGGGTGGGGGTGGAGAAGCAAATGGGCGCTTCTCCTATGTGCCCTGGTCGGGAATCGAACCCAGGTCCCCCGCACGCCAGGCTGACGCTCCACCGCTGAACCAACCGGCCAGGGCCTAATCTCTATTTTTTTAATGATTGCAATCTCTTTGTGGAAGTTCTCACTTTGTTCCTTGAGAATTCATATAACTAATACTTTGAACTCTGTATTTGATACATTGCTTATCACCATTTTGTTGAGAATTTTTTTCTGGAGATTTTTCCTGTTCTGTTATTTGGAATATGTTTTTTTTTCTCCTTATTTTGGCAGCCTCTTTGTGTTTGTTTCTATGTATTAGATAGATCTCTTAGGATTCCCAGTCTTTGTGGGATGACCTTATGTAGTAGGTATTCTCTTGGGTCCAGTCGTGCAGTGTCTTTGATCTCCTGAGCTGGGTGTTCCAGGAATGTCCTTTTTGTGAGTTGTGTGGGTCCTCTTATTGTAATTAAATTTTGATTGCTATTGGCCCATTGTGCATGGGATCAACCCTCAGGATGGCTGATTTTGGGGCTCTACTTCTACCAAAGTGTGCAAATTGCTGTGCAGGTGTTGACCACAGGAAGCAGAATTAAGCTCAACTGTGTTTGGTGCCTGATGGTGTCTCCTTCTGGATATGCTGCTTGTGAAGCTAATTGTATCCTGCTCTGATGTTGTTTGAAGCTGGCCACTGGGTGTGCTTTACTAGGCCTGTTGGGAGGTAGAGCTAGTAGGGGTTGGGGGTAAGGTCTTCTGAGCTTGGATGGTGAGTGTACTGACAGCCAGGATTGTGTTCTACTGATTCTCCCATCAAGGGGAAGCATCAGTCTGACTCAGGGGAAAGTAGGGGGAATAACCCCTGTCTCAAAGCCAAAACCCCCCAGAATTTATCTATACCTCTACTGTCTGGCCAAAACCACTGAGTCCTCAGCAGGGTCTAATCTCTGCAGGGTAAGGCTAGCAGGAGTTCAGAGGGTGGAGTAATTGTATTACTCCAGGCTGATGAAGAATGGAGGGGAGTGTTTTATCCAATAAAGTTAGCAACTGTGATATTGGAGAATGACTCAGCACAGAGATCCTAGTGGCTATACCCCCAACTGTGTCTTTCCTCAAAGCTGCAAAACCCATACACTCCTCATGTGACTTTAGTTTACTGAGCCCTTCTTCTGCTAGAGCCCAGGGTAAGTGGCTGTGAACGTAATTTTATGTCTTGGCCTTTAAAGAGGTTGCCTGCGTATCTGTGGACACCTGTTTCTTTCTATCAGACATAAATCTTGTTGTTTTTCACAGCCAAATGCTATATGGGTGCCTCTTCCTGGCTCTGGTGCTCTAGGGTGGGAAGCCCAGGTTGGGGTTTAGGCTCCTCCCTTTTCAGGGAGAAATCCTCTGAAGCTGAGATACTTTTCCTGAATTTCAGCCATTGCTCAAGGAAGTGGGGCCAACCCTATATACATCTCTGCTCTTCGTACCAGTCTAAATGTAGCTTCTTCTGTGAAGGCTTCATTATAAGAGTCCTCTTCTTTAGTCTTGAGTTGGTCAGTCAGGATGGTTTTTATTATTATTTCTTTAACTGAGAGAAGGAGAAATAGTGAGACAGACTCACACATGTGCCTCAACCAGGATTTACCCAGCAACCCTATCTTAGGGCCGATGCTCGAGTACCAAGCTATTTTTAGTGCCTAAAGCTAACATGCTCAGACCAACTGAACTATTCTTAGTACCGGGATCACATTTGAACCAATTAAGCCACTCACTATGGGAGGGGAAGAGGGAGAGAAGAGGAAGAGAAAGGGGAGAAAAGAAGATGTTCGCTTTTCCTATATGTGCCCTGACCGGAAATCGAACCCAGGATGTCCATATGCCAGGTTGATGCTCTATCCACTGAGTCTATGGACAGGGCCTGGATGATTATTCTTAAATTTAGTTTGATTCCAGTTTTTTCCTAGGAAGAAGTGAGTGTAATATCCACCTACTTCACCACTATCTTGGATTCTTAATGTGAGGCTATTTTTATTGCTCAACTTTGCAAGGCTGGGATCATCTTGTCTTAGTCATCATTATATACCAAGAACCTAACTTAGCACATGATGAAAATTCAAGGTGAATAAAAGGCAGCAATTTTGTTCTCTTAACCACTTTGCACATGCCTTATCCTAAGCTCCAGACCTTTCTTTTGCCCTAGTACTGGTCACTGGATCTACACTTGCTCCTTGGTCCTAAGCCTTCACTCGGTGATCTACCTTGTACCCTGATCTCACAATACCAGTCTTTCTGGTTTTCCTTCTAAGGACCAAAATCTTATTTGTCTCTAGACTTTCATACCTGTTAACATTTGCTACTGTCTACTTGCTTTGACTTCTCACATTACCTAACCAGATTTCTCAATGCAATAGTATCCCACCTGTCTGGTGGTGTCTCCCATTTCTTAAGAAACATATATTGATTACCCTTATCCCCAATACTAAGTACCACTATTGCCTATGCCTTCTGGCCTTATCTTTGTACTAGATCTGAGTATTTAAAAATAAAATTCAGAGGCCTTTACATCAAACACTTTCAAGTTTTACCTCCTTCCTATCTGATCTCAGTGTGATTCCCTTCTGCTGCTCCTCACAGCCTAAGTTTGAGCCACAGCCTGTTGTTCTGCGGGCTGAGACAGCCTCCCAAGCTTGAAGACAAGGGAAGAAAGGCAGAGAATAAAGAAAGGAAGGAAATGTAGCAAAATGTTTTTCTCTATCTTAAAAATGTAGGGCAGCATGTGACTATTATATGCTGTGGGTGGAAACTACATTTTTTTTTTAGCGAGAGAGAGAAACTGACATAGGGACAGATAGGGACAGACAAGCAGGAAGAGAGAGCGATGAGAAGCATCAATTCTTCATTATGGTACCTTAATTGTTCATTAATTGCTGTCTCATATGTGCCCTGAATGGGAGGCTCCAGCTGAGCCAGTGACCCTTGTGCAAGCCAGTGACCTCAAGCCAGAGTCCTTGTGTTTCAAGTCAGCAACCTTTGGACTCAAGCCAGTGACCATGGGGTCATGTCTATTATCTCATGCTCAAGCCAGTGACCCCACATTCATGCTGAATGAGCCCATGCTCAAGCTGGCAACCTTGGGATTTCGAACCTGGATCCTCTGTGTCCCAGGCTGATGCTCAATCCATTGTGCCACTGCCTGGTCAGTAGAAAATACATTTATTTCAAAAGAAACAAAACATAAAAAGCACTAAGCCAGCATTTGAGGGATGGGCAAGAGACAAGTAGAGTTTAAAAGGGGACATACAATGGGGAGAGATGAGCAATGGTTTTTAGCATAAGGCTGATAAGGCCTGTGAAGGAGAAACTTGTATGAAGCATCCAGACTAAGCTGTACTTCTATGCTTCTAAGCTGTACTGTGACTCAGTGGGTACCTTATATAGATCCTGTCTCTAAAAGTCCCTCTTTAGCTTGATCTGTGGTGGATTAGCAGATAAAGAGTCTACCTGGAATGCTGAGGTCTCTGGTTTGAAACCCCAGGCTTGCCCAGTCAAGGCACACACAGAAGCCACTACAAGTTGATGCTTCCTGCTTGTCCCCACCCCTTTCTCTCTCTTTCCTGTTTCTAAAATGAATAAATAAAAAATTTTTTTAAATCTCTTTTTATTTCTCAGGCTCCTTAGTGAGAATGACTACATTCATAGATGTGCTATAAACTGTATATAAACTATAGCTAAAGAGTTTGTATATAGCCTGTATGTGGCCAGTCTGACTGAGGTGGAAAGAGAGTTCAGAAAGGCAACCTGCTAGCCAGAATTAACTCACCAATCAAAAATAATTATTTTCACTTCAATTTACTTTGGATGAAAATAGCCTCTGATTAATAGAAAATTGGGAATAATGAGTTTCTTTACCTCAGATATGTATAAAGCAGAATAAACAATGTCTCCCTCACTCTACATCCCCATCTCTGTCAAGGTTCTAACTTCATAGCACTGGAAGAAAAACACAGGGAACTGAGTAAGGGAGAGTGCACACCATTCTGTAAGCAGAGAGTAGATGTGAAGAGTAATGTAGTATTGTCTGCTTGGCATATTAACATGGAGTTACTTCTTCAGTATTTGCTGTGGTGATTTCAATTAATACCTTAATTCATAACAATCTAATTTGTATAATGTTTATTTAGTTTTAATAGCTTACAAAAACTTTGTCCTCATAAAACTCCATTCCTTTTCCCTTCCTTTTTGCTTTACATCTTTATTTATACATTGTATGCCTAATGACGAAGATTTATAACTAGTGCTTTATGCAATTATCTTTTAAATCAGCTGGGAGAAGAAAAAAGCTTATGGACAGAAAAGACATACATACTGTCTTTTATGTTTGTCTATGTAGGTAACTTCACTGATGCTCTTCATTTATTTTTTAAGCCATTCATGCTCTGGTATTTTGCTATGGCAGCCTGAAAAGATTAATACAGGTGGTATCCTGAATGGAATCCTGAAACAGAAATAGGATATTAAGGGAAACAAATAAAATCCAAATAAAGTGTACAGTTTACCTAATAGAAATGTACCAATTTTGGTTCATAGGTTATGTCAAGTGGAATAAAATGCATAAGATGTTTATGGGAGTGGAAAGTGGGTATGGGCTACACAAGAGTTCTCTAGACTATTTTTACAACTTTTCTGTATATCTAAGCTATTAAAAAATTAAAAGTTTATTTTAATGAACTAGAGAGGAGATAGCCATAGCACACAGGTACAGAGCAGCAGAGGCATGTGAACAAGATTGTAGACTTTTCAAGGCAGTAATGTTTCATCCACCATTACTTCCTCCCCTAAGTTCTCCTTTGGGCTTCCGTCCAAGGTAAGAAACATGGTGGAGGTTATTCTTCATCCAGCTCCCTTGCAGTTACTGTGCCATTGTTTTTTGTTTGTTTGTTTTTTATCATGAATAGATAATACGGTTAGAAAATGGAAAATCTGAGGATATTTCCAGTTCCCAAGCTCTATAAAAGCACTAATGCAACTTCTGTTTTTAAGTCTCTCAAAAGGAGAGGAAATAGATCTCAAACTCACTGACCCAGGCAATAGAGGCCTATGAAGGAGGTCCTGGTGTAAACGGGAAACTTTACAAACCAACTTTTTCTCCAGCTCAAAATCAACATAGATAGTGTTGTTACTTTCTGGATACCTATCCCCCAAAATCTCCTTTTGGGGCTCTTTATTCTACCAATTAAGGCAAGATGCAGTCATCCTCAATTTCTCTTTTAATAAATTTGCTTTACATGTAACAAGAGAAAATAAAAAGAAGAAGGAACTGCAAATGTGTAGTAATGGAGCAATATGATAGAATCCAAAGAGTAAGTGCCCCATGAAGAAGAAGCTAGTGGGAATAGGGCCACTCAGCTTTTACACTATCTTCCATACTGTGGACTAACAAGAAAGACCTCCCACTCTTTCTCCCTTTAGACTAACTTCCATAGCAGCAAGCCAGTCTGAAGTTTTTGTTCATCTATTTTGTTTAGGAATCACCACACACTTTCTTTCTGAACAAGAAGATGGGGAGAAGACATTAGGCACCAGGAGCTCTTTACCTTGATAGAAGCATCAACACAGAGGTACTGGCAAAATGAGAAAGGAAATCTCCATTAGCTTGAGGCACAAAACAGCACTGACCAGTGAAAAAGAAGCTACGGAGAATCAGTCAACAGTTACCTTCTCCTTTATCCTTGCTGCTTTCACTGTGGGAAAAGCTGTTAACTGTGTCTCAGTTAAGTGCTACAAAATCCCTCCCGCCACCCATTGATCCTCTTCTATTCCTCATGGCAAGCAAAGATCATTCTTGATCTGTTCTCTATATAGTCTTTCCCTTAGGTGTAGATAATGCTGGGAGAAGGAAGACATCAGGAACTGTTGTAGTTCTTTAGCTGTATAAAGCTCCACTACCCCAACAGTGTACCAAATACAAGTTTAGGCATGATGGGAGAGAAGCACATGAAACTTGTAGTCTTTACAGGTCATTTTAAAAACAGTAAAAAAAAGACTAGTGGAAGTAAGACTCAGATTTGCATCAAATCAATGCAAACATCCTGATCAGTAGCCTAGAACATAGAATTTTCTCCCTAGTCGCTCCCCACTTAAAGGAGCACACTCAACCAGTTTCCCTGAGGATCTCTTAGGCTCGAATCCTAAATGGGAAGAAAGAATAAAAACTTTCAGTCTACGTCATCATTTCTTATGGCTGAGTAGTATTCCATAGTATATATGTACCACTGCTTTTTAATCCACTCGTCCACTGACAGACACTTGGGCTGTTTCCAGATGACAATTTGACAATTTGACTTTGGGTGAGGGGTATGCAAAATAACCAAATGTCAAAATAATCTGGAGATGTTTTCTCTGAACATATGTACCCTGATTTATCAATGTCACCCCATTAAAATTAATAATAATAAAAACTTTCAGTCTAACAAACTACCCTAGGAAGCTGTCTCTTGTGTGAGGTCAGTTTGGGATGAGGAAAGGCCAGTTGCAAGTGGGACTTCCAGCTGAGTCCCACCCCTTCCTAAGCTCCCCTTGCTGATGCTGAAGCACGATGCTCCTTGACCACCCTGGGTGTGGAAACAGGCTGGGCCCCTCACTTGACACACACAATGTTTTGTAGAGAGCTGTTTACTGCAGCACTCTGCTGGGAAAAATAAAAGTGTATAGTGTGAAAACAAAGGGAGTAGCATCTCAGAAGTAACAAGAAAGATAACATAAATTGAAGCAAAATTACCAATTCATAATGCCACAGTAGTTTCTATATGCTGTACTTAAGAGAACCCTATAGTCTCCTCTTTGCAATTATTTGTATGCAACATCCATAACCTTCATTCATACTATCTGTATTATCCACAATTATATCTCAGCTTATCTACATGTTCCGTAACCCAGGAAGACAAACAGAAACCTCTCCAGATAGCTCATTTATGAATTCTGGGGAATCTGACTGGGGGAGATGTGGAAAAGCAAACAATTGGTAAGACATATAATTATAACTTTCAAATGAAACATTCACCTTCAGTTGGCCTACTTGTGTACTTTCTAAAGCCTGAAAAGATATTTAATTAACCTAGGCAGATTTCCAGTGCTTGCATGTCCTCCTTCAAACCTATTTACAAACCTGCTTAGAAATGCTTGGCTTATTGCAAGCAGAGTTCACTTATAAATACAGCTGCAGATGGAATGCTTTGAAAATGTAAATGGAAAATTCTAAACAGAAATAACTTGACATTTGATTCCAGAACAATGGTAAAATGTCAACATCTGCCATAAAAATATAGAACTATAAAATAATGATTAAGGGTCCTTTCAGGTTCTTAAATATATAGCATTGTTTGGGCTTGATTTTTTACAAAGTGTGCAGAACCACTTTGCTTCAAGAAATGTACATTAAAGTAATACTATTTAGGCAATTGAAGAACTAAATAGGCACACTCTAGATTTTAATTTTATTGAAACAGAGTAATAATTACATCCTCTCAGAGCTGTGTTTCTTCCAGGGGAGAAGTTTCTCTTTCCCACATACCATAAGCTAGGTTGATTGATAGCCCAATGATCCCCTAATTAGTAATCATTTCAGAGATCTGGTATGTTGCCAAAACAGCACAACTGTTTTTTAGAATCAATTTTAATGTTATCACTTAGAATCGTACTTAAAATTTATTTAAAATATAAACCTATATCAGTTCTCAAATTGCTAATTAAGCCCTTGAATTTGCTGCATCTAGTGTAAAGTAGCAACTCCATCCTTTCTGTTCTTAAAAAAAAAATTAATTGTAAAAATAAACAACATAAAATTTATCATCTTAATCTTTTTTTAAGCACACTGTTCAGTAGTGTTAAATATAGTCACTTTATTTTACTTTCTGTTTTTATGAATTTGTCTACTTTAGATACTTTATATAGATAGAATGAGACAGTATTTGTCTTTTGTGGGTGGCATATTTCATTTCTTTGGCCCTTTGAGTGTGGCTCTTCCACAAAATACCACATGTAGGCTCTATCTCGATAAGGAATGTACCTACCTATATAGATTAAGTTTAAGGAACTTGGCTCTCAAAAGAAATTTCAATCATTGTACTGTTGATATTTGGCTCTGTTGAGTGATGAGTTTGCCGACCACTGACTTAGCATGACTTCAAAGTTCACCAATGTTGTAATATATGACAGAATTTTCTTTTTTCTTAAATGCTAAATAATATTGTATGTATATACCACATTTTGTTTACCAGTTTATCCATATATGGACATTTAGGTTGCTTCCATGTCTTGACAATTGTGAATAACACTGCAATAAACTGCACAGAAGTACAGATATCTCTTTGATAATCTGATTTTCATTCTTTTGACTATGCAGAAGTGGAATAGCTGGGACATATGGTAGTTCTATTTTTTTAAAGGACCTCTATATTTTTTCCATAGTGGCTTTGCCAATTTACATTCACACCAACAGTGTACAAGAGTTCCATTTTCTCCACATCCTCATAAGCACTTATTTATTTTAATTTTTTTTTAGTGAGGGAGACAGAGACAGAAAGAGGAACAGAGAGAGGGACATACAGAGAAAAGACAAGCAGGAAGGGGGAGAGATGAGAAGCATCAATTCTTCGTCGTGACACCTTCATTGTTCATTGATTGCTTTCTCTTATGTGTCTTGACCAGGGATCTCCAGCCCAGCCAGTGACCCCTTGCTCAAGCCAGTGACCTTGGGCTCAAGCCAGCAACCGTGGGGTCATGTCTATGATATTACACTCAAGCCAGAGAATCTGCGCTTAAGCTGGTGAGCCCAAGATCAAGCCGGATGAGCCCGCACTCAAGTCGGTGACCTCAGGGTCTCGAACCTGGGTCCTCTGCATCCCAGTCCAATGCTCTATCAATTGTGCCACTGCTTGGTCAGGCAGCACTTATCTTTTGTGTTTTCTTTTTTTATTTTTATAATAATAGTCATCTTCACAGATGTAACATGATATCTCATTATGGTTTTGATTTAAATTTCCTTGGTATTTAGTAATAAGCACCTTTTCATATACCTTTTGGTCATTTGTATGTCTTCTATGAAAATATGTCTCTTTGCCCATTTTTGAATTTTTTTTTTTACATTTCAGATATAATCCTTTATCAGATATATAGCTTGCAAGTACTTTTCTCCCAATTTATAGGTTATCTTTTACTTTGTTGTTTCCTTTGCTATACATAAATTTTTTAGTTTTACATAGTCCCAGTCATCTAATTATGCCTTTGTTGGCTGTGATTTTGGTGTTATTTCCAAAAAATCATTGCAAAGACCCATGTCAAGAGAATTTCCCCATATATATTTTTTTCTTTTCTTTCTGAAGTGAGAAGTGGGGAGACAGAAAGGCAGACTCTCACATGAGCCCGACTGGTATCCACCCAGCAAGCCCACTAGGAGATGCTCTGGCTATCTGGGGTGTTGCTCTGTTGCAACCAAAACCATTCTAACACCTCAGGTGAGGCCATGGAACCATCTTCAGCACCTGGACCAACTTTGCTCCCATGGAGCTTTGGCTGCAGGAGGGGAAGAGAGAGAGATAGAGAGAAAGGAGAGGGGGAAGGATGGAGAAGCAGTTTGGTGCTTTTTCTGTGTGACCTGGCCGGGAATCAAACTAGTACTTCCACATGCTGGGCCAACACTCTACCACTGAACCAAACAGCCAGGACCTCCCATATTTTTTTGTAGGAGTTATACAGTTTGAGGTCTTTAACCCATTTTTAGTTGATTTTTGTGTATTGTGTAAGATAAGAGTCAATTTCATTTTTTTGCATTTAGATATCCAGTTTTCCCAGCACCATTGTTGAAGAGACTGTACTTTTCCCATTGAATAGTCTTGGCAGTCATGTTAAGGATCAGTTAACTGTTAATGTATGGGTTTATTTCTGGACTCTCTGTTCTGTTCCATTTGTCTATATATCTGTTTATCCTAATGCTATACTCTTTTGATTACTGTAGAGTAATATAACTTAAAATCAGAAAGTGTAATGCTTCCAGCTTTGTTCTCTCTACACAGGATTGCTTATGTTATTTTTGGTCTTTTGTGGTTCCATATCAATTTTACTTTTATATTTAAAAATTATATATATATATATATATATATATATATATATATATATATATATATATATATATATATCTTTTTTTGAGAGGAACAGGAAAAACATCAACTCTCCTCCACAGCTGTGCATTGGCTGCTTCTTACATGAGGCCTTGACTGGGGATCAGACCAGTGACCTTGGTCTCAAGTTGAGCAAGTGACCCCTTGCTCAAGCCAGTGACTGTAGACTCAAACAGGTGACCTTGGGATTGTGTCCATGACCCCATGCTCACATTCCAGATTGATGCTCTATCCACTGCACTATATTTTTAAATGTCATTGGAATTTTGGTAAGGATTACATTCAATCTGCAGATCATTTTGGGTAGTATGGATATTTTAACAATACTAATGCTTCTGATCCATGGCCATAAGATATCTTTCCATTTATTTGTGTCTGCATTAATTTATTTTTAAAATTTTATTTATTGACTTTAGAAAGAGGAGACAGAGAGAGAGGAAGGCAAGGGGTGGAAGAGGAGGAAGCATCAACTCACAGTTGCTTCTCATATGTGCCTTTACCAGGCAAGCCCGAGACCCTAAACCAGCATCCTAAATGCTACAAGTCCCTGCCTCATCTAGTGCTTGACCACAGGCCAGGCTGATTAATTTCTTTTATCGGTGTTTTATAATATTATTATTGAGTAATGTTCCATTGTGTGGCTATACCACATTATGTTTCTCTATTCTTCAGCTGACGAACATTTTAGTTGTTTCTACTTTTTGGCTATTATGAATAATGTTTAAGTGAAAATCCATATACAAGTTTTTATTTGGATGTATGCTTTTAATTCAATATTTTTAAAGTATATTTACAGGGTTGTATAACTATCACTACTTTCTAATTCCAAAATATTTTTATTCCCCCCCCCAAAAAAAAATCCCACACCCATGCAGTTACTCCCCTTCTCTACATCCTCTCACCCTCTGGCAAGTGCTATTTTACCTTCTCTACAGATTTGTCTATTTTGGACATTTCATATAAGTGGAATCATACAATATTTGTCCTTTTGTGTCTGGCTTCTTTCACTTGGCTTAATGCCTTCAAGGTTCCTCTACGTTTTAGCATGTATAAGAATTTTATTATTTTTCATGGCTGAGTAATAATCGATTGTATAAATATAAGATATTTATTCATTAGCTGATAGACATTTGGGTTGTTTTAAATTTTAATTTTTTATAAATAAGGTTGCTATAAACATTTGCATACAAAATTTTGGGTGAACATATATTTGCAATTTACTTGGATATTTTTGATATCTCTAGTAGTATTTCTGGGTCATATGTTCATTTTATGTTTAGCTTCTTTTTTCATTTATTTTAATTTATTGTGTTTACATAGATTCTATTATCCCCCTGAGTGCATCCTCCCTCCCCCATGTTCCCCTCAACATCCATTTTGCCCCCCTCTCTGCAATGCCCTCCCCCTTCCCTGCAGGATTATCTTATCCTGTAATCCCCTTTTCCTCTGTTCACTTTCACTCTGGTCCCTTTGATCCCACCTCTGTCTCAGTTCCGTTTCTCAGTTCACATTGTTCATCGGATTCCTCAAATGAGTGAGGTCATATGATATTTTTCTTTCTCTTCCTGGCTTACTTTACTTAACATAATAGTTTCCATGTCCATCCATGTTGTTGCAAAAGGTAAAATTTCCTTCTTTTTCATGGCCCTATAGTATTCCATTGTGTGTATGTATCATTGTGGTTTTTTTTGTTTTGTTTTGTTTTGTTTTGTGATCCTCTTTTTTTTTATTAAATTTAATGCAGTGACATTGATAAATCAGGGTACATATGTTGAGAGGAAATATCTCTAGATTATTTTGACATTTGATTGTGCTGTATACCCCTCCCCCAAAGTTAAATTGTCTTCTGTCACCTTCTATCTGGTTTTCTTTGTGCCCCTCCCCTCCCCTAACCCCTCTCTCCTTCTTCACCCCCTCCCCCCTCCCCCAACCTCCCACCCCTGTTGCCATCACATTCTTGTTCATGTCTCTGAGTCTCATTTTTATGTCCCTTCTATGTATGGATTCATCTTAGTTTTTTTTTTTTCTGATTTACTTATTTCACTCCGTATAATGTTGTCAAGGTCCATCCATGTTATTGTAAATGATCCGATGTCATCATTTCTTATGGCTGAGTAGTATTCCATAGTATATATGTACCAAAGCTTTTTAATCCACTCATCCTCTGCCGGACACTTGGGCTGTTTCCAGATCTTCGCTATTGTGAACAATGCTGCCACAAACATGCGGGTGCATTTCTCCTTTTCGAGCCGTTCTATGGTGTCCTTGGGGTATATTCCTAAAAGTGGGATAGCTGGGTCAAAAGGCAGTTCGATTTTCAGATTTTTGAGGAATCTCCATACTGTTTTCCACAGTGGCTGCACCAGTCTGCATTCCCACCAGCAGTGCAGGAGGGTTCCCTTTTCTCCACATCCTCGCCAGCACTTATTCTGTGTTGTTTTGTTGATAAGCGCCATTCTGACTGGTGTGAGGTGATATCTCATTGTGGTTTTAATTTGCATTTCTCTAATGATTAGTGATGTTCAGCATTTTTTCATATGCCTATTGGCCATCTGTATATCCTCTTTGGAGAAGTGTCTATTCATCTCTTTTGCCCATTTTTGGATTGGGTTGTTTGTCTTCCTGGTGTTGAGTTTTACAAGTTCTTTATAAATTTTGGTTATTAACCCCTTATCAGACGTATTGTCAAATGTGTTCTCCCATTGTGTAGTTTGTCTTTTTATTCTGTTCTTGTTGTCTTTAGCTGTGCAAAAGCTTTTTAGTTTGATATAGTCCCATTTGTTTATCCTGTCTTTTATTTCACTTCCCCGAGGAGATAAATCAGCAAATATATTGCTCCAAGAGATGTCCTAGAGCTTACTGCCCATGTTTTCTTCTAAGATGCTTATGGTTTCACGGCCTACATTTAAGTCTTTTATCCATTTTGAGTTTATTTTTGTGAGTGGTGTAAGCTGGTGATCTAGTTTCATTTTTTTGCAGGTAGCTGTCCAATTTTCCCAACACCATTTGTTAAAGAGGCTGTCTTTACTCCATTGTATTTCCTTCCCTCCTTTGTCAAATATCAGTTTTCCATAGAACTGTGGGTTTATTTCTGGGTTCTCTGTTCTGTTCCATTGATCTATATGCCTGTTCTTATGCCAGTACCAGGCTGTTTTGAGTACAACGGCCTTGTAGTATAACTTGATATCAGGAAGTGTGATACCTCTCACTTTATTCTTCTTTTTTAAGATTGCTGAGGCTATTCGTGTCCTCTTTTGGTTCCATATAAATTTTTGGAATATGTGTTTTATATCTTTGAAGTATGTCATTGGTATTTTAATTGGTATTGCATTGAATTTATAGATTGCTTTGGGTAATATAGACATTTTAATGATGTTTATTCTTCCTAAGCATGAGCACGGTATATGCTTCCACTTGTTTGTATCTTCCTTTATTTCTTTTATCAATGCTTTGTAATTTTCCGAGTACAAGTCTTTAGTCTCCTTGGTTAAGTTTACTCCTAGGTACTTTATTTTTTTGGTTGTAATTGTGAAGGGGATTGTTTCCTTAATTTCCCTTTCTGACTGTTCATTGTTGGTGTATAAAAATGCTTCTGATTTCTGAGTATTGATTTTATATCCTGCCACTTTGCTGAATTTATTTATCAGGTCCAGTAGTTTTTTGACTGAGACTTTAGGGTTTTCTATATACAATATCATATCATCTGCAAATAATGATAGTTTTACTTCTTCTTTTCCAACTTGAATGCCTTTTATTTCTTCTTCTTGTCTGATTGCTGTGGCTAGGACTTCCAGGACTATGTTAAATAAGAGTGGTGAAAGGGGGCACCCCTGCCTTGTTCCTGATCTTAAGGGTATTGCTTTTAATTTTTTCCCATTGAGTATGATGTTGGCTGTGGGTTTCTCATAGATGGCTTTTATCATGTTGAGGTATGTTCCCTGTATTCCCACTTTGCTGAGAGTTTTGATCATGAATGGGTGCTGGATTTTATCAAATGCTTTTTCTGCATCTATTGAAATTATCATATGGTTTTTCTCCTTCTTTTTGTTTATGTGATGAATCACATTGATTGATTTACGAATATTGTACCAGCCTTGCCTCCCCAGAATAAATCCCACTTGATCATGGTGTATGATTTTTTCCATATATTGCTGGATCCGGTTTGCTAATATTTTGTTGAGGATTTTAGCATCTATATTCATCAGAGATATTGGCCTATAATTTTCTTTCTTTGTGTTGTCTTTGCCTGGTTTTGGAATCAGAATTATGCTCGCCTCATAAAAGCAGCTTGGAAGTCTCCCTTCCTCTTGAATTTTTTGAAATAGTTTGAGAAGGATAGGAGTTAGTTCTTCTTTGAATATTTGGTAGAATTCCGTTGTGAAGCCATCGGGCCCCGGATTTTTCTTTTTTGGGAGTTTTTTGATAACTGTTTCGATCTCATTTGGTGTAATCGGTCTGTTTAGGTTTTCTGATTCTTCCAGATTGATTTTTGAAAGATTGTATGTTTCAAGGAATTTGTCCATTTCATCTAGGTTGTCTAGTTTTTTGGCATACAGTTCTTCATAGTATTTTCTTACAATATTTTGTATTTCTGTTGTGTCAGTTGTTATTTCTCCTCTCTCAATTCTAATTTTATTTATTTGAGTCCTCTCTCTCTTTTTCTTGGTGAGTCTACTTAAAGGTTCATCAATCTTGTTTACCTTTTCAAAGAACCAGATCCTAGTTTCATTGATCCTCTGTATTGTTTCTTTAGCCTCTATGTCATTTATTTCTGCTCTGATCTTTATTATTTCCTTCCTTCTACTACATTTGGGCTTTACTTGCTGTTCTTTTTCTAATTCTTTTAGATGCAGGGTTAAGTTGTTTATTTGAGCTTTTTCTAGCTTCTGAAAGTGTGCCTGTAGTGCTATGAACTTCCCTCTCAGCACTGCTTTCACTGTGTCCCATTAATTTTGCGTTGTTGTATGCTCATTGTCATTCATTTCTAGGAATTTTTTTTATTTCTTCTTTGATCTCATTCTTAATCCATTCATTATTTAACACCCTGCTATTTAGTTTCCATGTGTTTGAGAATTTTTGAGCTTTTCTGCTGTGATTCATTTCTAGTTTCATGCCGTTGTGATCGGAGAAAGTGCTTGATATGATTTCAGTCTTCTTAAATTTGTTGAGAGCACTTTTGTGCCCTAACATGTGGTCTATCCTAGAGAATGTACCATGAGCACTTGAAAAGAATGTATATTCTGCTGCTTTAGGGTGAAAGGATCTGAAGATATCTATTAAATCGAGTTGATCTAGTGTTTCCAATAAGTCTGTTGTTCCTTTGTTAATTTTCTTTCTTGAGGATCTATCTAGTGATGTTAGTGGGGTATTGAAATCCCCTACTATTATAGTATTGCTGTTGATCTTGCCCTTTAAATCCATCAAAGTCTGTTTTATATATTTGGGTGCTCCTATATTAGGTGCATAGATATTTATAATAGTTATATCTTCCTGTTGGATTACTCCCTTTATCATTATGTAGTGGCCTTCTTTATCTCTTACTATATCCTTTGTTTTAAAGTCCAATTTGTCTGATATAAGTATTGCTACCCCAGCTTTTTTTTCCTTTCCGTTTGCATGAAATGTTTTTTTCCATCCTTTTACCTTCAATCTATGTGTGTCTTTTGTTCTAAGGTGTGTCTCTTGTAGACAACATATGTATGGGTCCTGTTTTCTTATCCACGCAGCTACCCTATGTCTTTTGATTGGATCATTTAATCCATTTACATTTAAGGTTATTATTGATATGTAGTTGTTTATTGCCATTTTCTTCTTTAAATGTGTATTCTTTTTTTTGTTATATTCTTTTCCAACTTTGATCTGTTTACAGCAGGCCCCTTAACATTTCTTGCAGCGTTGGTTTGGTTGTAATGAATTCCTTGAGTTGTTTTTGTCTGGGAAGCTTTTTATTTCTCCTTCGATTTTAAACGATAGCCTTGCTGGATAAAGTAGTCTTGGTTGTAGGTTCTTGTTCTGCATTACTTTGAATATATCTTGCCATTCCCTTCTGGCTTAAAGTGTTTCTGTTGAGAAGTCGGATGTCATCCTTATGGGGGCTCCTTTGTAGGTGATAACTTTTTTTTCTCTTGCAGCTTTTAATATTTTCTCTTTATCACTTAGCTTTGGTATTTTAATTATGATGTGTCTTGGTGTAGGTTTCTTTGGGTTTCTCTTTAATGGAGTTCTCTGTGCTTCTTGGACTTGTGAGAGTTTCTCTTGCATTAATTTAGGGAAGTTTGCAGTTATGATATGATTGAACATAGTCTCTATCCCTTGTTCTTTTTCTTCTTCTTCAGGAACCCCTATGATGCGGATGTTATTTCTCTTCATGTTGTCACATAGCTCTCTAAGTGTTTCCTCTGACTTTTTGAGTCTCTTTTCCCTTTTCTTCTCTGCTTTCATGCCTTCATTCCAGTTGTCCTCTAACTCGCTGATTCGATCCTCAGCTGTATCCATCCTGTTTTTAATTCCTTCCATTGTGGTCTTCATTTCTGATATTGTATTTGTCATCTCTGACTGATTCTTTTTTAATATTTCAATATCCTTTTTTATACTTGCTATTTCTTTATTTAGGTTTTCAAACTGCCCCTCCATTGTTGTTCTAAGATCCCTAAGCATCCTTACAATCATTATTTTGAACTCCGCATCTGAAAGTTTGATTATTTCCATATCACTCAGCTCATCTCTCAAAGGTGTCTCTTGTGGTTTCATTTGGGTTGCACTCCTTTGTCTTCTCATCATGGTGTTTTATTTGTAGAGTTGGTTGAGTCTAGGCTTGGTGTTGTCTGCCTCCAGTTTTCAGTTGTGTTATTTCTAGGTCTTCTTGGGTTGGTATCAGCTATTATTTGTAATCCACTTTCGGATTTGGGCAGCTTTGAAGTCTTGATTTGTTTGTTTTCTTAACAGGTGATAGTCTTGTTAACTGATCTCAGCAGGGGGCTTCCTTGAAACTGTAACCAGGAATGCTGTGGGTGTAACCTGAGACGCTGAAGGTCTCTTCCACCAGCTAATCTCACTGGGGGCAGGGTTTTTTCTCAGCTTCAGTAGGGGGAGGTGTATCTCAGATCTCCATGGAGACCTGAGTTACTGCCCCTCCTCCCCACTTCTTGTTTTCAGCTGTGTCTTGTTGCGCTGATTGGAGCTGGATAGATGTCCGGAGATCTCTGATCCGGAAGTACTTCAGCTCTGTTTTGTGAAAGGTTCAGTCCCTCCCCCAGCTATGGCCGCCTCCAGCATGAATGAGTCAGCTTTTTTATTTCGTTTCTTGCATACCTTAGCCCCTCACAGTCTGTCCTTCTCCTTGTCCTTTCCACTTGGGAGATAAGCTGGTCTTTTCAACCCACCTTGCTCCCTGGTCACCAGGTCAGTGGCTGTGAGCAGTAGTTTCTGCTCTTTTTCCTCTGTGAAATCCTCTCTGGGCTCTCAGCCTCACCTCCCCCCCTCCGTTTCTGTAAGCAGAGGAGATTCAGGCACTCCTTACCAGGATTATTGTGGCTTCCTCTTTGCTCCTTGGTTTTTGAGAGCTGTTCTTGCAGTTCAGTGTTGGTTTTTCATGCTGATTTTTCCTAAATTGATTTGTATTCCAGTTTGGTGCTGGGAGCTGGGCGTCTGTGCGTCCGCCTACTCCGCTGCCATCTTCCTGTGTTTTTTTTTTTGTTTGTTTGTTTGTTTTTTACAGGGACAGAAAGAGAGTCAGAGAGAGGGATAGATAGGGAAAGACAGACAGGAACGGAGAGAGATGAGAAGCATCAATCATGAGTTTTTCATTGCAACACCTTAGTTGTTCATTGATTGCTTTCTCATATGTGCCTTGACCATGGGCCTTCAGCAGACCCTACTCGAGCCAGCAACCATGGGTTCAAGCTGGTGAGCTTTGCTCAAACCAGATGAGTCCACACTCAAGCTGGGGACCTCGGGGTCTTGAACCTGGGTCCTCCGCATCCCAGTCTGATGCTCTATCCACTGCGCCACCGCCTGGTCAGGCTACCATTGCTTTTTAATCCACTCATCCACTGACGGATACTTGGGCTGTTTCCAGATCTTGATTATTGTAAACAGTGCTGCCATAAACATGGGGGTACATTTCTTCTTTTGAATCACTGATGTGGTGTTCTTGCGATATATTCCTAAAAGTGAGATGGCTGGGTCAAAAAGCAGTTCCATTTTTTATTTTTATGAGGAATCTCCATACTGTTTTCCACAGTGGCTGCACCAGTCTGCATTCCCACCAGCAATTCAGAAGGGTTCTCTTTTCTCCACATCCTTTCCAGCACTTATTATGTGTTGTTTTGTTAATGAGTTCCATTCTGACTGGTGTGAGGTGGTATCTCATTGTAGTTTTAATTTGCATTTCTCTAATGATTACTGATGTTGAGCATTTTTTCATATGCCTATTGACCATGTGTATGTCCTCTCTAGAGAAGTGTGTATTCATTTCTTTTGCCCATTTTTTGATTGGATTGTTTATCTTCCTGGTGTTGAGTTTTAGAAGTTCTTTATAAATTTTGTTTATTAATCCCTTATCAGATCTGTTGTCGAATATGTTCTCCTATTGTGTGGTTTGTCTTTTTATTTTATTCATGTTGTCTTTAGCTGTGCAAAACCTTTTTAGTTTGATACAGTCCCATTTATTCATGCTGTCCTTTATTTCCCTTGCCTGTGGAGATAAATCAGCAAATATATTGCTGCGAGAGATGTCGGAGAGCTTACTGCCTATGTTTACTTCTAAGATGATTATGGTTTCATGACTTACATTTAAGTCTTTTATCCATTTTGAGTTTATTTTTGTGAATGATGTAAGTTGGTGGTCTAGTTTCATTTTTTTGCAGATAGCTGTCTAATTTTCCCAACACCATTTATTAAAGAGATTGTCTTTACCCCATTCTATGCTCTTCTCTCCTTTGTCAAATATCAATTGTCCATAAAGTTGTGCGTTTATTTCTGGGTTCTCTATTCTGTTCCATTGATCCATATGCCTGTTTTTATGCCAATACCAAGTTGTTTTGAGTACAATGACCTTGTAATATAACTTGATATCAGGAAGTGTGATATCACCCACTTTAAGCTAAATCTTCTATATCCAACCAGCAATATACCTGGGTTCTAATTTCTTAATGTATTTGCCAACATTTGTTATTACTTGATATTTTAAAATGATAAACATATTTGTATGTTCAAGGGGTCTCTCATTATGGTTTAGTTTTTATTTTCTTACTAATGATAATAAACATATTTTCATGTGCTTAATGGCCACTTATATGTCTTCTTTGGGGAAAGTTCTATTTAAATCATTTGCCTGTTTTTAATTGGGCCATTTTTATTTTTATTGTTGAGTTGTGATTGTTCTTTATATATTCTGGGTATTATGTCCTTTCAAATATATGATTTGCAGATATTTTCTGATTTCTTAATTTATCTTTTCATTTACTTAATAATATTGTTTATAACACAAGAATTTAAAATTTTTTATGTAGTCTAATTTATCACCTTTTCCTTTTTAGTCTAATTCTTTCAAAATTGTGAAATTGTATCAAAGGTAAATTGAGAGATGAGTGGAACACTCTTGTTATGTTTATACTTTAAGTGAACCTATGTAATTCAACAGAAAGGCCACAGGAAAAGTGAGAAAGCTATGAGTAATGGGATTCTGGTTAGGCAAACAAATTCAGCTCTGGCTTTATGCCTATAAATGACAATTTAACAATTTATATCACTGGCCAAAATTTCAGATAGTCTAGGTCTTGATTTATACTAGTATAAAATTTTAAGGAGTCAGCCTGGAAAGTGAAGTACGGTAACAAGAGTCTGCAAACTGAAATAAATAAACCTGTGAATGAAATGAGAGTCAGCAATGTGATATGAATTAGTCTATCCAGTTAAGAGTAGATCTCCAATCAGCAACTCAGAATATAGAAAATAGGGGAAACAGCTGGTAAGGAGGGCAGGTGAAAGTCCAAGAAAACAAAGCAGAATTCCAGACTAGCAAACATGGTACATGAGAAATAAATACATAAGGAATTGAGAAAATAAGGGTTCATTGACTATATACCAGGGGTAATGGTTAATTTTATATATCAACTTGGGACTGGACCATTTTATGCCCAGATATTAGGTCAAAATTATTCTAGTTGTTTCTTTCAGGGTGTTTTGGATGAGATTAACATTTAAATTAGTAGACTGAGTAAAGCAGATTGCCCTCTATAATGTAAATGGGCCTCATCCAATCAGTTGAAAGCCTGAATAGAATAAAAAGTTTGATCTTTCTTCAAGTAGAGGGGAATTCTTCCTGTCTGACTGTGTTTTGTCTGAGACATCAGATTTTTCCTGCCTTTGGTCTTGAACAGAAGATCCAGCTCTTACTGGATCTCAAGCCTGCCAACCTTCATGGTAGAATTATGTTATTGGCTTTCCTGGGTCTCCAGTTTACCAATTCACCCCACAGATATTAGGACTTGCCAGCTTCCTTATAGTAAATCTCTTTATATTTTTAAGTTTATTTTATATTTATTTATATTTTTATAATATTTATATTTTTGTTGATTCATACAAATATATATATACATTTATTACTATATATATATGGACATTTATCATAACAAATTGGTGTTGATTTCTTTGGGTTTCTCCTTAATGGAGTTCTCTGTGCTTCCTGAACATGTGAGATGTTTTCCTGCCTTAATTGAGGGAAGTTTTCAGCTATGATATGCTTGAACAAAGTCTCTATCCATTGTTCTTTCTCTTCTTCTTCAGGAACCCCTATGATGCGGATGTTATTTCTCTTCATGTTGTCACAGAGCTCTCTTAGAGTTTCCTCAGACCTTTTGAGTCTCTTTTCTTTTTTCTGCTCTGCTTCCATGCCTTTATTTATTGTGTCCTCTAACTCCCTGATTTGATTCTCCACTTCATCCATCCTGCTTTTAATTCCTTCCACTGTGTTCTTCATTTCTGATATTGTATTTGTCATTTCTAACTAATTCTTTTTTAATATTTTAATGTCCATTTTTATATTTGCTATCTCTTTCTTTAGGTGTTCATAATGACTATCTGTTGTTGTTCTAATATCTTTGAGCATCCTAGCGATCGTTATTTTAAACTCTGCATCTGGTAATTTGGTTATATCTGATTCATTCAGATCCTTTTCTGGGGATTTCTCTTGATTCATTTGTGTTGGATTTCTCTGCCTTCTCATCTTCTCTGTGTAAAGAAGGTCTTGGCCACTGGAGTCCACTGGGTTTGGCCTCTGTTCCTTAGGTATGATCTGTCTGCAGGCCCGCCACCCCCTCTGCTGTTGCTGCCTAGGGCATTTGGGTATGGGCGTTGCTGGTGCCTGCCCACTGGGGCTGTGGTTTCCTCCTCTCCTTCACGGGAGTGGCTGTGATCACGTGCTCAGGTGTACAAGTCTTGGTGGCCTTGGCCTTCGCTCCACCCCTGTCGGTGGCATTATGCTTGGCCCTGAGGGCAGTGGCGAGCACCTTTGCTCAGCTGCAGGTCTCCACCTGTTTCTGGGCTTCCGCCTCACCCTTGCAGGAGAAGCCCGCTCATGGGACGGATGCAATCCTTGGCTCCACAGGCTAGGCAGGACTGAATGCCCATGCTCAGTAGCAGGACTCTGCCTGTTCTGAGTTTTTGGCTCCACCCCCGCGGGAGGAGCTGGTTCCCAAGTCAGGCCACTAGCCTCGGTTCTGCAGGCGGGGCAAGGCTGTGCTCCTGCGCCCTTGCTCAACGGCGGGTCTCTGCCCCTTCCAATGCTCCTGTTCTTCCCCCGCAGGCTGGATTGCAGGTGGCCTGCAGCTGGGCTTGACCACTTTCATGCAATTCCTCTGTCCCAGCCCAGCAAGACTGAGCTCACACCTAGGCCTCAGTTGTGGCCAACCAGCTTATGCCCTTGCCAATGGAACCGTGCTTCTGCGTCCTGCCGCCGCCCTCCCTCGGGCAAGCCTTCAGCCATGTGGGTGGGGGTGCTGCAGCTCAGACCCTAAGACTCAGTACTGTAGTCCTGAAAACTTCCTCCTTCTAAGCGACTCTGCTCTGAGTGCCATGGGAGAGCTTGTTTGACTGGTGTCCTGATTCCCTTTGCTGGTATTGCTGTTTCCAGGGGAAATATTCACTTCAGATTTAGGGAGTGACTCGTCCCAGGTGTTAGGGTGGCTGTCTCTCAAAATGTTTCTCCTTGTGCCTCCTAGATTACACTCTCTTCCTGTTACTCTGGTCCTCTTTTTCTTTGTGACCCCCAGAGCCCCAGGTGAGTGGTTATGAGAGAGGTGTTCTGCGCGGTTCCTTTAAGGAGAATCCTAGGTCTGAGAAATCAGTCTCTTTCTCACAAACAGTATCCTGTCTTGTTTCCAGCTAAATACTGTCCATACACCTCTTCTAGGCTCTGGGGCTGCAGGCTGGGGCTTTGTTCCTGGGATTCATGACCCTCTCTGCTAAATTCACTTCCTGCCATGTGAGTCTCTCCTGGCTGCCATTCGCTCCGGGAAGCTGGGCAGTCCTCTCCACATTTCTGCTTTTCCTACCTGTCTCGGTGTGGCTTCTTCAGTGTTCCTTGGTTGAAGAGTCCTCTTAGTTTAGTCCAAAGTTGGTTTTTCCAGATGATAGTTCTTAAAATTAGTTTGTAATCCACTTTGGTTCTGGGAGGTGGGAGTTGGTATGTCCACCTACTCCATCGCCATCTTGTCTTCTATAATGATAATTCTATTCTTAATATTTGAGGAATCACCATCTTTTCTTCATAATTTTGTACTAATTTGCATTCCCACCAGCAGTGAATAAGGTTTTGTTTTTCTCCACAGCTTCTCCATCACTTGTTTATTACATGTCTTGTTGATAATAGCTAATCTAACAGCTGTGAGGTGGTATCTCATTGTAGTTTTGATTTGCATTTCTCAAATAGCCGATGAAGATGAGCATCTTTTCATATATCTGTTGGCCATTTGTATATCTTCCTGGGAGAAGTGTCTGTTCATGTCCTCTTCCCATTTTCTTATTGGATTGTTTGCCTTTTTGGTACTGAGTTTTAAGAGGTTTTTATATATTTTGGACATTAACTCCTTATCAGAGCTGTTGTTTGCACATATCTTCTCCCATTTAATTGGTGTCTGCTTGTTTTGTTGTCAGTTGCTTTCGCTGTGCAGAAGATGTTTAGTTTGATATAGTCCCATTTATTTATTTTGCCTTTACTTTCCTTGCCTTTGGGACAAATTCATAATTGTTCTCAATGGCCAAGTTCCATGAGCTTATTACCTATATTTTCTTCTAATTAATTTATAGTTTCAGGTCTTCTATTTAGGTCTTTGACATATTTTGAACTAATTTTTGTGCAGGACAAACTGTAGTCAAGTTCCATTCTTTTGCATATGGTTTTCTAATTTTCCAAGCAGCATTTATTGAAGAGGCTTTCTTTTCTCCATTGCATATTTTTTGGCTCCTTTGTAGAAGATGATTTGCCCATATATATGTGGTTTTATTTCTGGACTCTCAATTCTGTTCCATTCGTATGTGTGTCTGTTTTTCTGCCAATACCATGCTGTTTGATTATTGTGGCTTTGTAGTATAATTTGAAGTCAGATAGTATGATACCTCCAGCTTCATTCTTTTTCCTCAAGTTTGCTTTGGCTATTTGGGGGTTTTTAGGGTTCCATAAATTTTTTTTTCTATTTCTTTAAAATGTAACATTGAGATTTTGAAAGGAATTGCATTAAATTTGTCTACTGCTTTGGGTAATATGGCCACTTTTAACTATAGCTATTCTTGTTATGCAAAAACATGGGATATTTTTCCATTTCATTGTGTCTTTTTCAATTTCTTTCAATAATGTTTTGTAGTTTTCAGTATATAGGTCCAACATATCCTTTGTTAACTTTATTCCTAAGTATTTTATTTTTTTGTTGCAATTGTAAAATGAATTGTTTCTTTGAGTTTTTTTTTTTTAATGATTCATCATTGGCGTGTAGGAAAGCAGTGGACTTTTGTACATTGATTTTGTATCCTGTGACTTAATGTAATAGTTTATTGTTTCTAATAGTTTTTGTTCGTCTTTGGAATTTTCTATATACAGGATCATGTCATCTGCAACAGTGATACCTTTACTTCTTCTTTCCTAATATGGATGCCTTTTATTTATTTTGCTTGCCTTATTGCTCTGGAACTTATTGCTACCAGAACTATATTGAATAAAAGTGAAGAGAATGGGATCCCTTGTTTTGTTTCTAATCTTAGGGGAAAAACTTTTATTTTTTTCACTATTTAGCATGATATTATCTGATGATTTGTCATACATAGACTTTATTATGTTGAGATACTTTTCTTCTATTCTGATTTTATTGAGTGTTTTAAACCTAAAGGGATGTTGTATCTTATTTAATGCCTTTCCTGCATCTATTGATAAAATCATATGTTTTTTTCTTTGTTTTGTTGAAGTATATTACATTGTTTGTTTTCCAGTTGGTGCATCATCCTTGTGCTTCTGAAATAAATACCAATCATTGTGATGTATTATTTTTTTAATATGTTGCCATATTCGATTTTCTAGTATTTTTGTTTAGGATTTTTGCATCTGTATTCATTAGAGATATTGGTCTGTAGTTTTTGTAATTTGTGTTGTTCTCATCAGGTTTTGGTATGAGGGTTATGTTAGCTTCATAAAATGTGTTGGAGACTACTTCTTTTTTTTTTTTAAGACCTTGAGAAAGATAGGTACCAAATCTTCTTTGAATGTGTGGTAGAATTCACTAGTGCACCCATCTGGTCCTGGACTTTTATTTGGGGGGGGGGTTTAAACTTGTTCCTATTTGTTCCCTGCTGATAGGTGTATTTAGGTATTCCACTTCTTTGTGACTCAGTCTAGGAAGATTGTATAGTTCTAGGAATTTATTCATTTTCTCTAGGTTCTCAAATTTGGTGGCATATAATCTTTCATAGTATTTTATTATGATCATTTGTATATCTATAATGTCTGTGGTAGTTTCTCTTTCTTCTTTTCAGATTTTGGTTATAAGATTCCTTTCTTTTTTTCCCCTAGTGAGTCTAGCCAGTGGTTTGTCGATTTTATTGATCTTGGCCTTTTCAAAGAACCATTATTTGTTGTATTAATTTTTTCTACAGTTTTTTTGTTCTTTATTTCATTGTTTTCCTCAATTTTTACTATTTCCTTTTTTTCTGTTGACATTGTTGCCCTTATTCTTCTATTTCTTGTTCCTTCAGTTGTGATATTAGTTTGTTTGTTTGGGATCTTTCTTGTTTCTTGATATAAGCCTGTAATAATAGAAAGTTTCTCTTATTACTGCGTTTGCTGCATTCCAGAAATTTTTATATGTTGTGTTATCATTTTCAATTGTCTGTATATATGTTTTGATTTTTTTTATTTCTTCTTTGACCCTGTCATTTCTTAAAAGTATGTTGTTTAATTTTCATATTTTTCCGGATTTCTTTACTTTGTTTTTACAGTTGAATTCTACTTTCAAAGCCTATGGTTAAAAAATATGCTTGGTATAATTTGAATCTTTCTGAATTTGTTGATGTTAGTTTTGTAGCCCACATATAATCAATCCTTGAGAATGTTCCATGTGCACTGGAGAAGGATATATAATCTGATATATTGGGATGAAACATCCTGTAAATGTTTATTATGTACATTTGCTCCAGTGTGTAGTTTACAGCCGATATTTTCTTATTGATTTTCTGTTTGGATGATTTATTTCAAGCTGTCAATGGTGTGTTGAAATCTCCTAGTATGACTGTTTTTGTCTGCTTCTATTTTTATATTAGGTAATAGATGTCATATATTTTGGTGATCTCTGGTTCAGTGCATATATATTAAGAAGTGTTACATTTTTTTTACACAATGACCCCTTTATCATTTTGAAATGTCCATCTTTGTCTCAGATCACCTTTGTTGTTTTGATGTCAACATTGTCAGATATCTATATGGCTACACCTGCTTTTCTTTAGATATTATTTACTTGGAAAATCATTTCCCAACCTTTTTCTTTGAGTTTCCTTTAGTCCCTGCAGTTTAGATGTGTTTCTTGAAGGCAGAATATGGTTGGATTTTGCCTTTTGATCTGATCTGCTATGCTGTGACTTTTTATTGTTGAATTCAGTCTATTTGTATTTAGGGTAATTATTAACAAAGATTTCCTATAACCATTTTATGTTTTGTTTTCTGGTATAGCTGTGTCTTGTATGGTTCTTCTCTTTTGTGTTTCTGTCAGTTGTTTTTATTCAGTGGTATTCCATACTTCTTTCCTTAGGGTTTTTTGTTTGTTTGTTTGTTGTTTTTTAGACAGTGTATTTCAGTAGCAGCTTTTTTGTGTATGGTTACCATTAGGTTTTTAAGAGAAAAATATTGCCTGACCTGTAGTGGCACAGTGGATAGAGCATCGACCTGGAATGCTGGGGTCGCTGGTTCGAAACCCCGTGCTTCCCCACTCAAGGCTCACACAAGAAGAAATTGTTACAAGTTGATGCTTCCTGCTCCTCCCCTGCTTTCTCTCTCTCTGTCCTCTCTCTAACATCAATAAATACAATAGTTAAATTTAAAAAAAAAAGACATTAAGGATGGTAAAAGAAAAATGTTTATATGTACCAGAGTCCTTTGTCTCTTTTTTTGTGTGTGACAGAGACAGAGAGAGGGACAGTTAGGGACAGACAGACAGGAAGGGAGAGAGATGAGAAGCATCAATTCTTTGTTTCGACACCTTAGTTGTTCACTGATTGCTTTCTCATATGTGCCTTGACCAGGGGTCTACAGCAGACCGAGTGACACTTTGCTTAAGCCATCAAACCAGATGAGCAAACACTCAAGCTGACGACCTTGGGTTTCGAAGCTGAGTCCTCTGCATCCCAGTCTGATGCTTTATCCACTATGCCACTGCCTCATCAGGTGAAATTCTTTTGTCTCATGAGTGCTTCTGGACTGCATTCTCCCTTGTACTGCAGATCTTTATCCTCTCCCTTTTATGTTATTGTTGTCACAGATTATCCTTGTTTTAATTGTGACTTTGTTGGAGCTTTCACTTGTAGTTTTGATTTGTTTTGTTCTTTTGTTTGGTCAAATAACTCCCTTGAGTGTTTCCAACAGTGGGGTTTTATGGCAGTCAAATTCTTTCAGCTTCTCTATGTCTACAAAATCTTTATTTCTTCTTTATATTTGAAGGATATCTTTAATAGATAAGTATTCTTGGCTGGTAATTCCCCTCTTTCAATATTTTTAATGTTTGGTTCTACTTTCTTCTGGCTTGTAGAGTTTCTGCTGAGAAGTCTGGTAATAACTTAATGGGCTTTCCTTTATATGTTATGGGGTTTTTTTCCTACCTGCTCTGAGGTTTCTTTCTTTGTCATTTCTTTTTTGTCACAATTTTATTATGATGTGCCTTGAAGTAGGTCTGTTTGGATTGAGGTAACTTGGCATTCTGTTAGCTTCTTGGATTTGAGACTCTAATCTTTCCATTTACTTGGGAACTTTCATCAATTATTTCTTTGAACAGTTTCTCTATTCCTTTGTCTTTCTTTTCTTTTTCTGGTATGCCCATTATTTTATATCACTCTTTCTGATAGAGTCAATTAATTCTTGTAGAGCTCTCTCAGTTGTTGTTGTTGTTTTTAATTTTACAGTCTCTCTTCTCCTCTCTTTATAGCCTCTCTAGTTGACTGCCTTTGATGTCACTGATTCTTTCCTCTATCTGGCCTGTTCTAATAGCTCAACTTGCTATCTCAATTTTTCATTCATGTATTGAGTCCTTTATCTCTCTTTTTAAAGTTTCAATCACCTTGGTATGGTTTTGTTTTCTGAGCACCTTAAGTTTCCTTTTGGTGTCTTATCAAATCTCATTGAGTATTTTTAGAATTTCAATTTTGAATTCTCTATTATTTAACTCTAAGGTTAAAATGTGATTAAGATTTTTTTTTCTGGAGATTTTTCCTTTTCCTTCTGAACTACAATTCTGTCTTGTGTAGAAAATGATAGACTTACTTCTTCTTTTACAATTTGGATGCCTTATATTTCTTATTCTTGTCTGATTGCAGTGGCTAGGACTTCCATAACTATGTCGAATAAGAGTGGTGAAAGGGGGCATCCCTGCCTTGTTCCTGATCTTAAGGGGATTGCTTTTAATTTTTGCCCATTGAGTATGATGTTGGCTGTATGTTTGCCATAGATGTCCTTTATCATGTTGAGGTATGTTTCCTGTATTCCCACTTTGCTGAGAGTTTTGATCATAACTGGGTGCTGGACTTTATCAAATGCTTTTTCTGCATTTATTGACATTATCTTGTGATTTTTCTCCATCCTATTGTTTATTTGATTAATCACATTGATTGATTTGCTGATATTGTACTAGCCTTGCCTCCCCAAGATAAATTCCACTAGATCATGATGTATGATTTTTTCCATGTATTGCTGGATCCAGTTTGCTAATATTTTGTTGAGAATTTTAGCATCTAAATCATCATGGATATTAGCATATAGTTTTCTTTCTTTGTATTATCTTTGCCTGGCTTTGGAATCAGAATTATGTTTGCCTCGTAAAAGAAATTTGGAAGTCTTTTCTCCTCTTGACTTTTTTGAAATAGCTTGAGAAGGATAGGAGTTAGTTCTTCTTTGAATATTTCGTAGAATTCACCTGTGAAGCCATTTGGTTCAGGGCTTTTGTTTTTTTTGGAGTTTTTTGAAACTGTTTTGATCTCATTTGTTGTATTTGGTCTGTTTAGGTTCTCTGATTCTTTTAGATTGATTTTTGAAAGATTATGTTTCAAGAAATTTGTCCATTTCACCTAGGCTGTCTAATTTTTCACGTACAGTTCTTCATAGTATTCTCTTACAATCTTTGTATTTCTGCTGTGTCAGTTGTTACTTCTCCACTCTCATTTCTAATTTTATTTATTTGAGTCCTGTCTCTTTTTTTCTTGGTGAGTCTGGTTAAAGGTTCATCAGTCTTGTTTACCTTTTCAAAGAGTCAGCTTTTGGTTTCATTGATCCTTTGTATTGTTTTTTTAGCCTCCATGTCATTTATTTCTGCTCTTATCTTTATTATTTCTTTCCTTCTACTTCCTATTGGCTTTACTTGTTGTTATTTTTCTAGTTATTTTATGTGCAGGGTTAAGTTGTTTATTTGAGCTTTTTCTAGCTTCTTAAGGTATGCCTGTAATGCTATGCACTTCCTTCTTAGGACTGCTTTTGCTGTGTCCCATAAATTTTGAGTTGTTGTATGTTCATTTTCATTTGTTTCAAGGAAATTTTTTATTTCTTTCTTGATCTCATTGTTAACCCACTTGTTACTTAATAACATGCTATTTAGCCTCCAAATGTTTGAATGTTTTTTAGTTTTTCTATTGTAGTTCATTTCTAGTTTCATGCCATTGTGATCAGAGAAAGTGCTTGATATGATTTCAATCTTCTTAAATTTATTAAAACTTGTTTTCCATCCTAACATGTGGTCTATCCTCGAGAATGTACCATAAGCATTTGAAAAGAATGTATATTCTGCTGCTATAGGATGAAAGGTTCTGAAGATATCTATTAAATCCAGTGTGTCCTTTAAGTCTGCTGTTTCTTTGTTAATTTTCTTTCTTGAGGATTTATCCAGAGATGTTAGTGGGGTACTGAAATACCCTACTATTATAATATTGCAATTGATTGTGCCCTTTATGTCCATCAAAATCTGCTTTATAAATTTAGGTTCTCCTATATTAAGTACATACATATTTATAATGGTAATATTCTGTTGGTATCATTGCTTCCTCTATTACTATCTAGTGACCTTCTGTATCCCTTACTATACCCCTTGTTTTAAAATCTATTTTGTCATATATAAGAATTGCTACCCCAGTTTTTTTATTCTCATTTGCATGAAATATATTTTTCTATCCCTTCACTTTCAGTCTGTGTGTCCCTTTTGTTTTGAGATGAGTCTCTTGTAGACAACATATGTACAGGTCTTGTTTTCTTATCCAGTAAGCTACCCTATGTCTTTTTATTGGAGGATTTAATCCATTTACATTTAAGGTTATTATTGATATGTAGTTGTTTATTGCCATTTTATTCTTTAAATTTATATTCCTTTTTTTCCCTTTGTTCTGTTTATACCGTGCCCCTTTACATCTTTTTCAGCATTGGTTTGGTTATAATGAATTCTTTGAGACATTTTTTTTTTTTTTTGGTCTGGGAATCTTTTTATTTCTCCTACAATTTTAAATGATAATCTTGCTGGATAAAGAAGTCTTAGTTGTAAGCTCTTGTTTTGCATTACTTTGAATATTTTTTTCCAGTCCCTTCTGTCCTCCAGTGTTTCTTTTTATTTTATTTTATTTTATTTATTCATTTTAGAGAAGAGAGAAAGGGAGAGAGAGAGAGAGAGAGAGAGAGGAGAGAGAGACAGGGGGGAGGACCTGGAAGCATCAACTCCCATATGTGCCTTGACCAGGTAAGCCCAGGGTTTCAAACCGGCGACCTCAGCATTTCCAGGTTGACGCTTTATCCACTGTGCCACAACAGATCAGGCTGTCCTCAAGTGTTTCTATTGAAAAATCAGATGTCATCTTTTTGGGACCTCCTTTATAATTGATTGACTGCTTTTCTCTTGCAGCTTTTAGTATTCTTTCTTTATCTCTTAACTTTGATATTTTAATTATGATGTGTCTTAGTGTATATTCTCTTTAATGGAACTCTTTGTTTTTCTTAACCTTTTGTAATTGTTTTCTTCATCAATTTAGGGAAGTTTTCAGCTATGATTTTTTTTATCTGATTCCCTATCCCTTGTTCTTTCTCTTCTTCTTCAGGATCCCCTAAGATGCAGATGTTGTTTCTCTTCATATTGTCACAGAGCTCTCTTAAAGTTTCTTCAGACTTTTTGAGCCTCTTTTCTTTTTGGTGCTCTGCTTCTGTGCTTTTGTTTTTGCTGTCCTCTAAATTGCTGATTCGATCCTCAACTTCATCCATCCTGCTTTTAATTCCATCTAGTGTCATCTTTATTTGTGATATTGTATTTGTTATTTCTGACTGGTTCTTTTTTATGATTTCAATGTTCATTTTGATGCTAGCTCTCTTTACTTACATGCTCATTATGTTTATCCATTGGTGCTCTAATGTCTTTGAGTATCCTAAGAGTCATTATTTTTAACTCTATACCTGGTAATTTGATTATTTCCATCTCATTCAGAACTTTTTCTGAGGACTTCTCTTGTTGATTCATTTGGGTTGCATTTTTCTGACTTCCCATTTTGTCTGTGTATAAACTCCTTTGAATGTGTTGCTTATGTAGTTAGGTGAGTCTCCCTCCAGTTTCCAGTTGTGTGGGTTTTTTTTTTTTTTTTTAGAACTTCTTGGATTAGCATCAGCTGCTGTTTGGAAACAGTTGTAGGCTATTAGTCTGGTGACTGTTCTTTTTGCTATTTGTATCAATGTTTTCTAAATCCTTATTGGGTCACGCGTGAGGAGCCCTTTCTTAAGATATCACTCTAATAAGGGTTGTTAGGTCCTTAATTGATGCTCTTCATATCTGGTCTCTGGATGTGCCCTTCCTGGATCTTCTTGTCCAGAGCCTGGCGTAGAGCAGTGGGGATCACTGTCTACGACTTGCCCTTATATACCTTTTTGGAGATAGAAGTGATCCAGACCTTGTGGCTGCCTCTGCTGAGCCCGGGTGTCATTGTTAATATCAATTGCACTCTTAGGCTTGCTTTTATCTACTTTTGGCCTGAAGGATGTTCATTAAAATGTTCAAGTTCCCCTGAGATCTGCTTCCTGCCATCACTTATTGGTGGCTAGTTGTTGGGCTCAGTAGTATAAATCAGGGGTTAGGTATGGTAATGAAAGTTGCTTGCCCCTTAGCCTCAGGTGTCATTCTATCCAGACTTTTTTTCCTATTATTATATTTTATTTTATATTTTTCTTTTTTTTCAGCCCTCAGAATGATGTGGCCACAGGAGTCCAATGGGTTTGGTGTCTGTTCCTGAGTTGTGGTCTGTCCACTGGCCCACCACTACCAGTGATGGCCTGCTGCTTCAGCCACTGTGGCTTCCAACTCACCTGGTCCCCAGCCTCCACTCTGACCCCATGGATGGGACTGCATTTACATGCCTGAGCCGCAGTCATGGCCAGCCCCTAGCCTCTGCTTCTTTGGGTGGGACTGTGCTCTTGCATCCTGCCACCACCCACCCTCCAGTGAGCACTCAACAGTGTGGGGTTGGCAATGTAGCTCAGCACTCAACACTGTATCACTGATGTGCTCCGTGCTTCTAAGCTATTCCTTGCTCTGACAGCAGCAGAGGAGCTTCCATTTGGCTGGTGACATGCTTCCCTTTGCTGGCATTGCTGGTTCCAGAAAAAATATTCACTTTAAATTTGGGGAGTGACTTATCCCAGGGCTTAGGGTGGCTGTCTTTCAAAGTGTTTTTTCCTGTGCTTCCTAGATTCACTTTCCTTATGCTGCACTGGATCTCTCAGTTCTCCCCATCCCTGGAGCCCCAGGTGAATGATAGTGAAAAATATTTTCTGTGTGGTCCCTTTAAGATGAATCCTGGGTCTGAGAAATCTGTCTCTTCCTCACTAATAGTATCCTGGTTATTATTGCAGCTAAATACTGTCTGTATACCTCTTCTGGGCTCCATGGCTTCAGGCTGGGGCTCTGGTCCAAGTGACCAGGACCCTCCCCTCTCTAAGATACCCAACACACTACGTGAGTCCCTTTAGACTGCCGCTCATTCCCAGGAGTTGGGCAGCCATCTCTGAGTTTGTGATTTTCCTAGCCATCTCAGTGTGGCTTCTTCGGTGATCTTTCATTATAGATTCCTCTTAGTTTAGCCCAAAGTTGATTTGTCAAGATGATTGTACTTAAAATTAAATTGTAATCAACATTGGTCTGGGAGATGGAAGTTGGAACGTCCATTTATGCCATCTCCATCTTGCTGCCAGCACTTCTTTTTTTTAGGACTGTTGCTTTTCAAAAACTTAACCATATTTTTCTCTTTTTCTACTTTTCTCTCTTATTTCTGTTATATTCTTCTTCTATCATTCAGTCATCATTAATTAATGAATTATTTTATTCTGGATTTATATTTTTTGTTTGTGGCATTTTGTGTTTATTATTTCATTTTTTATCTCCTTGTAATTTTTCCCAGCTCTAACTCTCCATTCTATATAGTATTTGTTCCACTTAACATTATAGAATTTTATTTTTTTCATTGAATTTTTATATATTTAAATTTTATTTTTTTAATTATCTCTTATTACTGTTAACAATATCACTCTCAAATGCCGTTAAGGAAAAAGAAATCAAATATCATGGATACCAAAGACAGATATGTAGCTCAGATACATGAAAAAAAATCACTAGAAAAAAATTTTAATTGCCTGGAAACCTTGGAGATAAATGACAGAAAATTAAAAGTTGAAGTCCTAAAAATACTCAGGGAAATACAGGAAAGCACTAAAAGGCAATTTAGAGAACTTGAAAAACAATTCAATGACCAAAAAGTATACATCACCAAGGAAATTGAAACTATAGAAAGGAATCAAACAGAGATGAAAAACTCAATTTATGCACTGAAAAATGAGGTAACAAGCTTAGCTAATAGAACAGGTCAGATAGAGAAAAGAATTAGTGACATAAAAGACAGGCAACTAGACACTACAGAGAGAAGAGGAGAGAGACTCACAAATTAAAAAAAAAATTAGAAAGCACTACAGGAATTTACTGACTCCATCAGAAAGGGCAACAAAAAAATAATAGATGTATTAGAAGGAGAAGAGAAGGGAAACAGAGTAGAGAACATATTCAAAGAAATAATAGACAAGGTCTTCCTAAAACTGTGGAAAGAATTAGAGCCTCAAATCCAAGAAGCAAACAGAACACCGAGTTACCTTAAGCCAAACCAATCATTACAAGACACATCGTTATTAAATTATCACAAACCATTGACAAAAAATATCCTCAAGGCAGCAGGGAAAAAAGAATACAATATATAAAGGAAGGCCCATTCAGTTATCATCAGATTTTTCAGCAGAAACTCTACAAAACAGAGAGAGTGGACCCCATTTTTTAAAGTACTGAAAGAGAGAAACTTGCAGCCAAGAATACTATATCCATCAAAGCTATCCTTCAAATAACAAGGGGAAATAAAAACATTCATGGATAAAGAGACGATGAGGGAATTTATCACCAGAAAACCCTCAATTTAGAAAATATTAAAGGGGGTTATTCAACCAGATACAAAGAACAAAATGAAACAAAATTATGAGTTAAAACTCCAACAAGATCAGAATAAAAACAAGATTAATCTGTGACAACCAAAACAAAAAAGGGGAGAGGACAAAGTTTAACAGTAGCAAGGGAAGATGGAATGCAGAAGCACTCATGAGATAATCTATTACAATGACTATGATATATATTCTTTTTATTACTCAATGGTAACCAACCCTGAAAAAAAAAAACTACAGAAACACATGGCTTAAAAAAAGAAGACAAAGAGAAAGGAAATATGGAATATAACCAAACAAAAACAAAAGACAGAAAAACAAAAGAGAAGAACCAAAGAAGATACAGATCTATCAGAATGCATTATAAAAAATGGCAATAGGAAACCCTCAAGTGTCAATAATTACACTAAATATAAATGGATTGAACTCACCAATAAAAAGACACAAAGTGGTTAATGGGTCAAAAAAGAAAATCCAACTGTATGCAGACTTCAAGAAACACATCTAAGCTACAATGATAAAAACAAATTCAACGTGAAAGGTTGGAAAATGATTCTCCAAGCAAATAACATCCAACGAAATGTAGGTGTAGTCATACTCATATCTAAGAATGCTGACTACAAAACAGCAAAGGTAATCAGAGACAAAGATGGTCATTTCATAATGATAAAGGGGACATTGAATCAGGAACACATAGCACTTTTTAATATATATGCACTAAATCAAAGAGCACCAAAGTATATGACATCTATTTACTAACTAATCTAAAAATAAAAACTGACAAAAATACAATCATACTTGGAGACCTCAATACACTACTGATGGCTCCTGATTGTTTACCCAAACAGAAAATCAGTAAAGAAAAATGGACCTTAAATGAAACACTAGATCAATTTGATATGATAGACATCTACAAGACATTTCATCCCAAAATGCAAGAGTATACATTTTTCACCAGTGTACATAGAACATTCTCAAGAATTGACCATATGTTGGGTCCCAAGGTTGGTGGTTTGAGCAAGGGGTCACTCGGTCTGCTGTAGCCCCCTGGTTAAGGCACATATGAGAAATCAGTCAATGAGCAACTAAGGAGTACCAACAAAGAATTGATGTTTCTTTTCTCTCTCCATACCTATCTGTCTCTATGTGTCCCTCTCTCTGTCTCTGCAACACACACAATAAAAACCAGAGCAGAAATAAATGAAATAGAGAACAGGAAAAGAATAGAAAAAAATCAATATAACAAGAAGCTGGTTCTTTGAAAAGGTCAACAAAGTTGAAAAACCCTTGTTTTCAACTTTGGAAAAAAGAGAAAGGACCATTATAAACAAAATTGAAAACGAAAGAAGAGAAATCACCACAGATATCATAGATATAAAAAAATTATCATAGAATAATATAAAAAACTATATGAGACTAAATTTAACAATCTAGAAGAAATGGAAGAAGACAAGATGGCACTGGAGTAAGCGGACATACCAATATCCACCTCTCAGAACCAAAGTGGATTACAAAATAATTTTAAGAACTATCATCTGGAAAAACTAACTTTGGACTAAACTAAGAGGACTCTTCAACCAAGGAACACTGAAGAAGTCACACTGAGACTGGTAGGAAAAGTGGAAACGCAGAGAGGGCTGCCCAGCTCCCCAGAGCGAACAGTAGCCAGGAGAGACTCGTGTGGTGGGAAGTGAGTTTAGAAGAGAGGAGAGGGTCCTGAGCCCCAAGAACAAAGCTGCAGCCTGCAGCCCCTGAACCTAGAAGAGGCGTATGGACAGTATCTAGCAGGAAACAAGATAGGATATTGTTTGTGAGAAAGAGACTGATTTCTCAGACCTGGGATTTTTCTTAAAAGAACCATGCAGAAAAAACCTCTCTCACAACCACTCACCCAGGGCTCCGAGGGACGGGGAGAGAGGAGAGGACTGGAGTAACAGGAAGAGAGTGTAATCTAGAAGGCACAGGGAGAAACATTTTGGGAGATAGCCACCCTAACCCCTGGGTTGAGTCACACCCCAAATCTGAAGTGAATATTTCCCCCAGAAAGAGCAATACCAGCAAAGGGAAGCAGGACACCAGCCAAACAAACTCCCCCATGGCACTCAGAGCAGAGTTGCTTAGAAAGAGGGAGCTTTTGGGTCTACAGTAGTGAGTGTTAGGGTCTGAGCTGCAGTGCCCACAACCCACATGGTGAAGGCTCGCCGGAGGGTGGGCGGTGGCAGTATGCAGAGGCACGGTTCTGTCGGCAGGGGTGGAAGCCTGCTGGCTGCCACTGGGCTCACATGTGAGCTCAGACTTGTCCAACTGGGGAGGAGTAGGCTTGCAAAAGTGGTCAAGCCCAGCTGCAGGCCGCCTGTAATCCAGCCTGAAGGAGAAGGGCAGGAACCCAGAAGGGGAAGAGACTAGCCCTTGAGCAAGAGCATAGGAGCACAGCCTTGCCCCACACACAGAATCGAGGTTTGTGGCCTGACTTGGGAGCCGGCTCCTCCTGCGGGGGTGGAGTTAAAGCCCAAAACAGGCAGAGTTCTGCTACTGAGCTGAGCATGGGCATGCAGTCCTGCCCAGCCGGTAGAGCCAAGGCTAGCAGCAATTCCACAAGCAGGCTCCTCCTGCAAGGGAGGGGTGAAAGCTCAGAAACAGGCAGAAACCCACAGCTGAGCAAAGGTGCTCGCCACTGCCCTCAGGGCCAAGCATAATGCCACCCATGGGGGCGGGGCAAAGGCCAAGGCCACCAAGGCTTGCGCACCCAAGCACATGATCAGAGCCACTCCTTTGAAAGAGAGGTGGAAACCACAGCAACAACCCAAATAAGCAGGAACCGGCAATGCCCAAACCAAAAAGCCCTAGACAGCAACAGAAAAGGGGGTGGAGTGCCTGAAGACAGAACATACCTAGGGAACAGAGGCCATACCCAGTGAACTCCAGTGGCCAAAACCTTCCTTTACACAGAGAAAATGCAAAGGCAGGGAAATGCAACACAAAAGAATCAAGAGAAATCCTCAGAAAAGGACCTAAATGAATCAGATATAACCAAATTACCAGATGCAGAGTTTAAAATAAAGATTGTTAGGATGCTCAAAGATACTAGAACAATAGATGGTCATTACGAACACGTAAAGAAAGATAGCAAATATAAAAAAGGACATTGATAATAATAAAAAAGAATCAGTCAGAAACGACAAATACAATATCTGAAGTGAAGAACACAATGGAAGGAATTAAAAGCAGGATGGATAAAGTGGAGAATCAAATCAGCAAGCTAGAGGACACAATAAATAAAGGCATGGAAGCAGAGCAGAAAAAAGAAAAGAGATTCAAAAAGTCTAAGGAAACTCTAAGAGAGCTCTGTGACATAATGAAGAGAAATAACATCCGCACCATAGGGGTTTCTGCAGAAGAAGAGAAAGAACAAGGGATAAAAACATTGTTCAAGCATATCATAGCTGAAAACTTCCCTCAATTAAGGCAGGAAAACATCTCACATGTTCAGGAAACACAGAGAACTCCATTAAGGAGAAACCCAAAGAAATCAACAAAAAGACAGATCATAATTAAAATACCAAAACTAAGTGATAAAGAAAAATATTAAAAGCTGCTAGAGAAAAAAAGACTATCACCTATAAAGAAGCCCCCATAAGGATGACTCTGACTTCTCAACAGAAACACTTGAGGCCTAAAGGGAATGGCAAGAAATATTCAAAGTAATGCAGAACAAGAGCCTACAACCAAGACTACTATATCCAGCAAGGCTATCATTTCAAATTGAAAGAGAAATAAAAAGTTTTCCAGCAAAAAAAAAGAAAAAAAAAAAAAACTTAAGGAATTCACTACAACCACACCAAGCCTGCAAGAAATGCTAAGGGACCTGTTGTAAACAGATCAAAGGAGAAAAAGAATATAGCAAAATAGGAATACAGTTTTAAAGAATAAAATGGCAATAAACAATTACATATCAATAATAACCTTAAATGTAAATGGATTAAATGATCAGGTCAAAAGACATAGTGTAGCTGCATGAATAAAAATACAGGACCCATACATATGCTGTCAACAAGAGACACACCTTAAAACAAAAGATGCACATAGACTGAAGATAAAAGGATGAAAAAAATATTTCATGCAAATGGAAATGAAAAAAAAAAGCTGGGGTAGCAATATGTATATCAGACAAAATGGATTTTAAAATAGAGACTATAGTAAGAGATAAAGAAGGTCAGTACATAATGATAAAGGGAGCAATCCAAAAGGAAGATATAACTGTTATAAATATCTATGCACCTAATATATGTGCACCTAAATATATAAAGCAGACTTTGATGGATTTAAAGGGCGAGATCAACAGCAATACTATAATAGTAGGGGATTTCAATACCCCATTAACATCATTAGATAGATCCTCAAGAAAGAAAATTAACAAAGAAACCGCAGACTTAAAGGACATACTAGATCAACTCAATTTAATAGATATCTTCAGAACCTTTCAACCTAAAACAGCAGAATATACATTCTTTTCAAGCGCTCATGGTACATTCTCTAGAATAGACCACACGTCAGGGCACAAAAGCGGTCTCAACAAATTTAAGAAGATTGAAATCATATCGAGCACATTCTCTGATCACAATGGCATGAAACTAGAAATCAACAACAACAGAAAAACTGAAAAATACTCAAACATTTGGAAACTAAATAGCACATTATTAAATAACAAACGGGTAAACAATAAGATCAAAGAATAAATTTAAAAATTCCTGGAAACAAACAATAAAGAGCATACATCAACTGAAAATTTATGGGACACAGCAAAAGCAGTTCTGAGAGGGAAGTTTATAGCATTACAGGCATTCCTAAAGAAGAAAAAGCTCAAATAAACAACTTGACCCTACATCTAAAAGAACTAGAAAAAGAACAGCAAGTAAAGCCCAGAGCTAGTAGATGGAAGGAAATAATAAATATCAGAGCAGAAATAAATAACAATAGAGGCTAAAGAAACAATACAAAGGATCAATGAAACCAGGAGGTGGTTCTTTGAAAAGGTAAACAGGGTCGATGAACCTTTAACCAAACTCACCAAGAAAAAAAGAGAGAGGACTCAAATAAATAAAATTAGAAACAAGAGTGGAGAAATAACAACTGACACAACAGAAATACAAAATATTGTAAGAAAATACGATAAAGAACTGTACGCCAAAAAACTACACAGCCTAGATGAAATGGACAAATTCCTTGAAACATATAATCTTTCAAAAATTAATCTGAAAGAATCAGAAAATCTAAACACACCAATTACAACAAATGAGATTGAAACAGTTATCAAAAAACTCCCAGGAAAGAAAAGTCCTGGGCCTGATGACTTCACAAGTGAATTTTACCAAATATTCAAAGAAGAACTAACTCCTATCCTTCTCAAGCTATTTCAAAAAATTCAAGAGGAAGGAAAACTTCGAAGCTCCTTTTATGAGGCAAGCATAATTCTGATTCCAAAACCAGGCAAAGACAACACAAAAATAGAAAATTATAGGCCAATATCCCTGATGAATTTAGATGCAAAAATCCTCAACAAAATATTACAAACCAGATCCAGAAATATGTGAAAAAAATCATACACCAGGATCAAGTGGGAATTATTCTCGGGAGGCAAGGCTGGTACAATATTTCCAAATCAATCAATGAGATTCATCACATAAACAAAAGGAAGGAGAAAAACCACATGATAATTTCAATAGATGCAGAAAAAGCATTTGATAAAATCCAACACCCATTCATGATCAAAACTCTCAGCAAAGTGGGAATACGGGGAACATATACCTCAACATGATAAAGGCCATCTATGACAAACCCACAGCAAATATTATACTCAATGGGCAAATATTAGAAGCAATCCCCTTAAGATCAGGGACAAGGCAGGTGTACCCCCTTTCAGCACTCTTACTCAACATAGTTCTGGAAGTCCTAACCACAACAATCAGACAAAAAAAATAAACAAAAGGCATCCAAATTGGAAAAGAAGTAAAACTATCATTATTTGCAGATGATATGATATTGTATATAGAAAACCTTAAAGTTACAGTAAAAAAACTACTAGACCTGATAAATGAATTAAGCAAGGTGGCAGGATATAAAATCAATACTGAGAAATCAAAGGCATTTTTATACACTAACTGTCAGAAAGAGCAATTAAGGAATCAATCCTTTTTACCATTGCAATAAAAAAAAATAAAGTACCTAGGAATAAATTTAACCAGGCAGATTACAGATTTGTACTCGGAAAATTATAAAACATTGATAAAAGAATTCAGGGACGATACAAACAAGTGGAGGCATATAACATGCTCATAGTTAGGAAATATAAACATTATTAAAATGTCTATATTACCCGAAGCAATTTATAAATTCAATGCAATGCCGATTAAAATACCAATGACTTTTACTTCAAAGATATAGAACACATATTCCAAAAATTTATATGGAACCAAAAGAGAACGCGAATAGCCTCAGCAATCTTCAAAAGGAAGAATAAAGCGGGAGGAATCACACTTCCTGATATCAAGTTATATTATAAGGCCATTGTACTCAAAACAGCCTGGTACTGGCATAAGAACAGGCATATAGATCAATGGAACAGAACTTAGAACCCAGAAATAAACCCACACTTTTATGGACAACTGATATTTGACAAAGGAGGTAAGAGCATACATTGGAGTAAAGACAGCCTCTTCAAAAAATGGTGTTGGGAAAATTGGACAGCTACCTGAAAAAAATGAAACTAGACCACCAACTTGCACCATTCACAAAAATAAACTCAAAATAGATAAAAGACTTAAATATAAGCCAGAAAATCATAAGCATCTTAGAAGAAAACATAGGCAGTAAGATCTCTGACATCTCTTGCAGCAATATATTTGCTAATTTGTCTCCATGGGCAAGTGAAATAAAAGACAGTATAAACAAATGGGACTTTATCAAACTAAAAAGCTTCTGCACAGCTAAAGACAATAAGAACAGAATAAAAAGACAAACTATAAAATGGGAGAATATATTTGACAATGCGTCTGATAAGGGGTTAATAACCAAAATTTATAAAGACCTTGTAAAACTTAATACCAGGAAGACGAACAATCCAATCCAAAAATGGGCAAAAGAAATGAATAGACACTTCTCCGAAGAGGACATACAGATGGCCAATAGGCATATGAAAAATTGCTCAACATCACTAATTATTAGAGAAATGCAAATTAAAACCACAATGAGATATCACCTCACACCAGTCAGAATGGCGCTCATCAATAAAACAACACAGAATAAGTGTTGGCGAGGATGTGGAGAAAAGGGAACCCTTCTGCACTGCTGGTGGGAATGCAGACTGTTGCAGCCACTGTGTAAAACAGTATGGAGATTCCTCCAGAAATTAAAAATCGAACTGCCTTTTGAGCCAGCTATACCACTGTTAGGAATATACTCCAAGAACTGTTTGAAAAGGAGAAATGCACCCTCATGTTTATGGCAGCATTGTTCACAATAGCAAAGTTCTAGAAACAGCCCAAGTGTCCATCAGAGGATGAGTGGATTAAAAATGCTTTGGTATATATATACCATGGAATACTACTCAGCCATAAGAAATGATGACATCGGATCTTTTACAACAACATGGATGGACCTTGATAACATTATACTGAGCGAAATAAGTAAATCAGAAAAAACTAAGAACTATATGATTCCATACATAGGTGGGACATAAAAATGAGACTCAGAGACATGGACAACAATGTTGTGGTTTCAGGGTGGGGGGGAAGGAGAGGGAGGTGGGTGGGGAAGGGGAGGGGCACAAAGAAAACCACTTAGAAGGTGACGGAAGACAATTTTATCAATGTCACCCCATTAAAATTAATAAAAAAAACCAATCTAGAAGAAATGGATAAATTCCTAGAACAATACAATCTTTCTAGACTGAGTCATGAAGAAGTAGATAGCCTAAACCGGGGGTTGTCAACCGTTTTATACCTACTGCCAACTTTTGGATCTCTGTTAGTAGTAAAATTTTCTCACCGCCCACTTGTTCCACAGTAATGGTGATTTATAAAGTAGGGAAGTAACTTTACTTTATAAAATTTATAAAGCAGAGGTACAGTAAGTTAAAGCATATAATAATAATTACTTACCAAGTACTTTATCGAATTTTTGCTATGTTTGGCAGAATAAATCATTATAAAACTACTTACTATAGTTAAATCTATCTTTTTATTTATACTTTGGTTGCTCCACTACCACCCACCATGAAAGCTGGAATGCCCACTAGTGGGTGGTAGGGACCAGGTTGACTACCATTGGCCTAAACAAACCCAAGAGCACAGAGGAAATAAAAACAACTATCAAAAACCTTCCAAAAAATCAAAGTCCAGGGCCAGACAGCTATACTAGTGAATTCCATCAAAATTCAAAGAAGACTTGTTCCTATTCTATTCAAAATCTTCCAAAATTTGAAGAAGAAGCAATAATTCCAAAAACATTTTATGAGGCCAAAGTAACCTTCATACCAAAACCTGGCAAGGACAACAACAAAAAAAGAAAACTACACATCAATATCTCTAATGAATACAGATGCTGAAATCCTAAACAAAATACTAGCAAATCGAATACAATGCATGAAAAAAAATAATTCATTATGATCAAGTAAGATTCATCCTAAAATCACAAGGGTGGTTCAACATATAAAGCAGTTAATGTAATACACCATCTCAACAAAACAGAGAATAAAAACCATATGCCCTTTTTTTTTTGATGCAGAAAAGGCATTTGATAAAATAGAACATCATTTTATGCTTAAAACACTCAATAAAATGGGTATAGAAAGAAAATATCTCAACATAATAAAGGCTATTTATGACAAACCATCAGCTAACATCATATTAAGTGGCAAAAAACTGAGGACTTTTCCTCTAAAATCATGAACAAGAAAAGGCTGCCTATTGTCTCCACTCTCATTCTATGTAGTGCTAAAAGTTCTAGCCAGAGCAATTATACAATAGAAAGAAATAAAAGGCATTCATATTGGGAAGGAAGAAGTAAAGGTTTCACTTTTTTCAGATGATATGATCCTGTACATCAAAAACCACAAAGACTCCACAAAAAGACTATTAGAAAAAATAAACCAATACAGTAAGGTCGCAGGATACAAAATAATATACAGAAGTCTATTGTCTTTCATATGCCAACAATGAAACATCAGAAAATGAACTCAAAACAATAATTCCATTTACGGTTGCAACAAAAAAAAATAAATACCTAGAAATAAACATAACAAAAAATGTAAAGGACCTATATAATAAAACCCACAAAGCATTGTTAAGGGAAATCTAAAAAGATACAATGAAATGGAAAATTATTTCTTGTTCTTAAATAGGAAGAATAAATATAGTGAAAATTACCATATTACCCAAAGCGATATAAGAATTTAATGCAATTCCCATCAAAATTCTAATGTCATTTTTTTAAAAAATGAAAAAAAATCATCAGGTTTATATGGAACTATAAAAAACTCCAAATGGCAAAAGAAATCCTAAGGAAAAAAATGAGGCTGGGGGCATTACAATACCTGACTTCAAATTATATTATAGAACCATGATTATTAAAACAGCATGGTATTGGTAGAAAAATAGACACTCAGAACAATCGAACAGTATAGAGAGCTTAGAAATAAACCACATATATATGGTCAAATAATCTTTGATAGAGAACCCTAAAACACACAACGAAGAAAAAAAAGCCTATTCAATAAATGGTGCTTGGACAACTGGAAAACCACATGCAAAAGAATGAAACACGACAACAATTTGTTTCTTTGTACAAAAATTAATTCAAAATGGATCAAACCTGACCTGTGGTGGCGCAGTGGATAAAGCGTTGACCTGGAAATGCTGAGGTCGCCGGTTCGAAACCCTGGGATTGCCTGGTCAAGGCACATATGGGAGTTGATGCTTCCAGCTCCTCCCTCTGTCTCTCTCCTCCCTAAAACTGAATAAATAAAATTTAAAAAAAATTAAAAAAAAAAACCAAAATGGATCAAAGACCTAAATATAAGACCTGAAACAATAAATTACATAGAGGAAAACATAGGTACCAAAGTTATGAACCTTGGCCATAAAGAGCATTTTTTGTATTTGATTCCAAAGGCAAGGGAAGTGAAGGCAAAGATAAATGAATGTGACTACATCAGACTAAGAAGCTTTTCCACAGCAAAAGAAACTGACAACAAATCAAACAGGCAACCTGACCAGGCAGTGGCGCAGTGGATAGAGTGTCAGACAGGGATGTGGAAGACCCAGGTTTGAGACCCTGAGGTCGCCAGCTTGAGCGTGGGCTCATCTGGTTTGAGCAAAACTCACCAGCTTGGACCTAAGGTCGCTGGCTTGAGCAAGGGGTTACTCAGTCTGCTGAAGGCCCATGATCAAGGCACATATGAGAAAGCAATCAATGAACAACTAAGGTGTTGCAACAAAAAACTGATGATTGATGTTTCTCATCTCTCTCCATTCCTGTCTGTCTGTCCCTATCTATCCCTCTCTTTGACTCTGTCTCTGAAAAAAAACCAGACAGCCAATTAAATGGGAGATAATATCTTCAAACAACAGCACAGATAAGGGCCTAATGTCCAAAATATACAAAGAACTCTCAAAACTCAACAACAAACAAACAAACAATACAATAAAAAAATGGGAAGAGGATATGAACAGACATTTCTCTCAGGAAGAAATACAAATGGCAAGAGGTATATGAAAACATGCTCATCTTCACTAGCTATTAGGGAAATGCAAATCAAAACTACAATGAGATACCATTTCACTCCTGTTAGATTGACTATTATCAACAAGACAGGTAATAACAATTGTTGAAGAGGCTGTGGAGAAAAAGGAACCCTCATTCAATGTTGGTGGGAATGTAAAGTGGTACAACCATTATGGAAAAAAGTATGGTGGTTCCTCAAAAATTAAGAATAGAACTACCGTATGACCCAGCAATCTCTCTACTGGGTATATAACTCCCAAACTCAACAACACTGATACATAAAGACACATGCAGCTCCATGTTCATTGCAGCATTGTTCACAGTTGCCAAGACATGGAAACAACCAAAAAGCCCTTCAGTAGATTACTGGATAAAGAAGATGTGGTACATATATACTATGGAATACTACTCAGCCATAAGAAATGATGACATCGGATCATTTACAACAACATGGATTGCACTTGATAACATTTAGTGAAATAAGTAAATCAGAAAAAACTAAGAATTATATGATTCCATTCATAGGAGGGACAAAAAATTGAGACTCGAGGATGTGAACAAGAGTGTGGTGGTTACCAGGGAATAGGAAAGGGAATAGAGGGAGGGGATGGAGAGGGGAGGACCACAAAGAAAACCAAATAGGTGACAGAAGACAATTTGACTTTGGGTGATGGGTATACAACATAATAAAATGTTAAAATGATTTGGAGATATTTTCTCTGAATCTATGTACTCTAATTGATCAATGTCACACTGTTAAAATTAATAGTCTAAATAAAATTTAAAAAAGAAAATGTCACTGATTTCTGAATAACAATTTTATATCCTGACAGCTTGCCAAATTTATTTATCAGGTCTAGTAATTTTTTGACTGAGATATTAAGGTTTTATATGTACATTTTCAGGCCATCAGCAAACAATAATAGTTTTATTTCTTTTATTTTTATTTTTTTGAATTTGGAAGTTTTTATTTCTTCTTCTTGTCTGATTGCTGTGGGAAGGACTTCTAGTGCTATGTTGAATAAGAGTGATAAAAGGGGTTACCCCTGTCTTGTTTCTGACCTTAAGTGGTTACTTTTAATTTTTGCCCGTTGAGTATAATGTTGGCTCTCGGTTTGTCATATATCACTTTTATTATGTTGAGTTATGTTCCTTGTATTCCCACTTTGCTCAGAGTTTTGATCATAAATCGGTGTTGGATTTAATTCAATGTTTTTTCTGCATATATTGAATGATTATGTGATTTTTATCTTTCATTTTATGTGATGAATTATGTTTACTGATTTGCAAATATTGTACCAGCCTTGCTTCCTTGGAATAAATCCTACTTGATCATGATTATATTTTTAATGTATTTCAGAACCCAATTTGCTAATATTTTCTTTAGTATTTTATCATCTTTGTTTATCCAGGATATTGGTCTATAGTTTTCTTTCTTTGTAGTGTCTTTACCTGGTTTGGAATGAAGATAATTTTCATCTTGTAAAATAAGCTTGAAAGACTTCCCTTCACTTAAATTGTTTGAAATAGCTTTAGAATGATTCATGTTAGTTTTTCTTTAAATGTTTGGTAAAATTTGCCTGTGAAGTAATCTGTTCCAGATTTTTTTTTACAAAGACAGAGAGAGTCAGAGAGAGAGAGAGAGAGAGAGAGAGAGAGAGAGAGAGATAGGGACAGACAGACAGGAACGGAGAGAGATGAGAAGCATCAATCATCAGTTTTTCATTGTGACACCTTAGTTGTTCATTGATTGCTTTCTCATATGTGCCTTGACTGCAGGCTTTCAGCAGACTGAGTAACCCCTTGCTCAAGCCAGCGACCTTGGGTCCAAGCTGGTGAGTTTTGCTCAAACCAGATGAGCCCACACTCAAGCTGGCAATCTCAGGATATCAAAACTAGGTATTCTTTATCCCAGTCCGATGCTCTATCCACTGCGCCACCACCTGGTCAGGCTATTCCAGAACTTTTGTTTGCTGGGAGTTTTTAAATAACAGTTAATATTTTATTTGTTGTGATTGGTCTTCTTAAGCTTTCTGATTCTTCCAGATTCAGTTTTTGAAGATTGTATGTTTATCTATTTCTCCAACTTTGTCCCATTTTCTGGCATTTAGTTTTTCATAGTATTTTCTTATAATCTTTTGTATTTCTGTGATATCAGTTACTACTTTTCTTTTATTTTTAATCTTATTTATTTGGGGTTTTGCTCTTGTTTTTTTTGATGACTCTCATAAAAGATCCATGAAACTTCTGTAGCTTTCAAAGAGCCAGTTCTTGGTTTTATTGGTCCTTTGGATTATTTTTTAGCATCTATGACATTTTCACTCTGTTCTTATTATTTTCTTTATTTTATTTCTTCTGGGCTTTATTTGTTGTTTTTTCTAATTCTTTTACTGGCAGGGTTTGATTATTTATTTAAGCATTTTCTTGCTTCTGATGGTATAATTTTTAATGCTATGAACTTGCCTCTAAATACTGCTTTGGCTGTTTCCCATAGAGTTTTGGGTTGGTGTATGATTATTTTAATTTCTTTCAAGGAAACTTTTTAGTATCTATGTCATCTATTTCTTCCTTGATCTCATTGTTAGTTTTTTGTTACTTAATAACATGCTATGTAACTTCCAAGTGTTTGAATGTCTTTCAGTTCTTTTGTTGCAGTTGATTTCTAATCTCATGTCATTGTGGTTATAGAAGATGATTGATATGATTTCAGTCTTCTTAAATTTATTGAGACATGTTTTGTGTCCTAACATGTGGTCTATCCTACAGCATCTACCATGAGCACTTGAAAAAAATGTATATTCTGCTGCTTTGAGGTAAAATGTTCTGAAGATAACCATTAAATTCAGTTGGTCTAGTGTGTCATTTAAGGCTGCTTTTTCTTTGTTAATTTCCTGTCTGGAAGATCTATCCCTTGGTGTTAGTGGGTATTAAAGTCCCCTACTATTATAGTATTCCTGTTGATCTTGCCTTTATGTCCATCAAAATCTGCTTTATGTATTTAGGTGCTCCTATATTAGGCACATAGATATAAGATATTTACAATGGTAATATTCTCCTGTTGGGTTGCTCCCTTTATCATTATTTACTGACCATTGTTATCTCTTAATATAGCTTTTGTTTTAAATTCTATTTTGTCAGATATAAGTATTGCAACGCATTTCTCTTTCATTTCCATTTGTGTGAAATATTTTTTCCATCCCTTCACTTTCAGTCTATGTGTATCTTTTGTTCTGAGGTGAGCCTCCTGTAGACAGCATATGTATGTGTCCTGTTTTCTTATCCATGCAGCTACCCTATGACTTTTGATTGAAGCATTTAATCCAATTACATTAAAGGTTATTATTGATATGTAGTTGGTTATTATAATTTTGTTCTTTAAATCTACATTCCTCTTTTTCTTATCCCTTACAGATGTTCATCGGGCCTCTGCCAAAGTACTACGGTCTACTGGAAAATTCTGTCTGTTTTTGGAATAAAACAAAATACAAATTTTTCTTATCACCAATAAACTTTATAAAATAATATAATTGCCATTATTATTAATGATTTCTTGCCAGCATGAGGGCTATTTGTATATCCCATTTTTGAAAAATGTTTTATCTTTTGATGTGAAAAATTGAACCAGTGCTTGTTTGATATCTTCTTCATTTTTGAATTTTTTCCCCTTCAAAAAATTTTGTAAGGACAAAAACAAGTGATAGTCAGAGGGTGCTAAGTCCGGGGAATATGGTGGATGTGACAGAATTTCCCAGTCTAGTTCTGCAATTTTTTGACAAGTCCCAAAAGCAGCATGTGACCTGGCATTATCATGATGCAGTATGATGTTCTTCCTATTGAACATTGCTGGCCTCTTTTCTTGGACTGCTGTCTTTATATTATCCAGTTGCTGACAATACTTCTCCAAATTGAGCTTTTCATTTGGCTTTAAAAGCTCATGATGTATTGCTCCTTGAATGTCCCACCATATACACAACATTCTCTTACTCAGAGTCAAATTTGGTTTAGAGGTGAAAGGGCTAGGTTTAACGGGTTCACAATATGCCCTTTTCCTTACGATGTTTTCATAGGTAATCCACTTTTCATCCCCAGTTATCATTTGGTTCAAGAAGGGCTTGATTTTGTTCCGAGCAAGCAGAGATGTGCATATGACAACTCGATCATCCAAATTCTTCTGACTTAATTCATGTGGCACCCATCTTGAATATTTTCACACCAATCCTATCTTCCGAATATGGTCCAAAATGGTTTGCTGAGCTGAATTAAGCGTTTCTGCGATCTCCAATGTTGTCAGCAAAGGATCTTGCTCCAATATGGTCTTAACAAAATCATCATCAATCAAAGATGGTCGCCCAGAACGTGGCTTATCAGAAAGGTCAAAATCATCTGTTTTGAATTTTTCGAACCATCTTCTGCATGTCCTATCAGAAACTGTTTCTTCACCAAACACTTTTAATAAATGTCTACTTGCTTCTGTAGCATTTCTTCCTTGTTGAAATTCATAAAAATTACAGTGGCATAAATGAACTTTATCAGTAGTGATGAGTACACTATTGCTTCACACATAAGACTAACGTGAATCAACTTTGTTTTAGTTAAATTGCTACATCTGTATGTATACATTAAGTGATAAAAATAGAGAGGCACACATGCGCCAAATAAACATGTGCTTACATGTCAAAACTTGTTGTGATAGAAACGGACAGAACTTTCTGGTAGACCTGATACTTTCAATGATAGGAAAGTCACTGCTTTTCCAGATAGACCATGCTATTGTTGCCAAGCAATTGTAGTTAAGAGTTTGGTAGAATGAGTTGAATTCTGTTTCTCCTTATTGTGTCCATAGTTTCTTTTGGGGAAACACAAAACAATTTTATTACCCAATTCATATGGCTCTCTTTTATTTATTCTTTTATTATTATTATATTATTATTATTTTTATTATTATTTGATAGATGCAGAGAGAGAGAAAGAGAAAGAGGGACAGACAGGGACAAACACAGGCAGGAAGAGAAAAAGATGAGAAGCATTAATTTTTTGTTGCAGCACCTTAGTTCTTCCTTGATTGCTTTCTCATATGTGCCTTGAACAGGGGGCTACAGCAGAGAAAGTGACCCCTTTATTTATTTATTCATTTTTTATTATTATTAATTTTACTGGGGTGACATCAATAAATCAGGATACATATGTTCAAAAAAAAAACATGTCCAGGTTATCTTGTCAATCAATTATGTTGCATACCCATCACCCAAAGTCAGATTGTCCTCCATCACCTTCTATCTAGTTTTCTTTGTGCCCCTCACCCTCCCCCTTCCCCTCCCTCTCCCCCCCTTTGTAACCACCACACTCTTGTCAATGTCTCTAAATCTTGTTTTTATGTCCCACCTACATATGGAATAATGCAGTTCTTGTTTTTTTTCTGATTTACTTATTTCACTCCATATAATGTTATCAAGATCCTACCATTTTGTTGTAAATGATCCAATGTCATCATTTCTTATGGCTGAGTAGTATTCCATAGTGTATATGTGCCACATCTTCTTTATCCAATCATCTACTGAAGTGCTTTTTGGTTGTTTCCATGTCTTGGCCACTGTGAACAATGCTTCAATGAACATGGGGCTGCATGTGTCTTTATGTATCAATGTCTCTGAGTTTTGGGGGTATATACCCAGTAGAGGGATTGCTGGGTCATAAGGTAGTTCTATTTTCAGTTTTTTTGAAGAACCACCGTACTTTCCTCCATAATGGTTGTACTACTTTACATTCCTACCAACAGTGAATGAGGGTTTCTTTTTCTCCACAGCCTCTCCAACATTTACTATTACCTGTCTTGTTAATAATAGCTAATCTAAAAAGTGTGAGGTGATATCACATTGCAGTTTTGATTTGCATTTCTCTAATAACTAATGAAGATGAGCATCTTTTCATATATCTGTTGGCCATTTGTATTTCTTCCTGGGAGAAGTGTCTGTTCATTTCCTCTTCCCATTTTTTATTGGATTGTTTGTTTGGTTGTTGTTGAGTTTTATGAGTTCTTTGTATATTTTGGATATTAGGCCCTTATCTGAGCTGTTGTTTGAAAATATCATTTCCCATTTTGTTGGCTATCTGTTTATTTTGTTGTCAGTTTCTCAGCAAGTGACCCCTTGATCAAGGCAGTGACCTTGGGCTTCAAGTCAACTGACCTTTGTATTCAAGCCAGTGACCATGGGATCATGTCTATGATCCCATGCTCAAGCCAGCAACCCCGCACTTAAGCTGGTGAGCCTGTGCTCAAGCTGGATGAGCCCACACTCAAGCTGGTGACCTTTAAGCTTTGAACCTGTGTCCTCTGCATCCCAGTTTGATGTTCTATCTACTGCACCACCATCTAGTCAGTCCATATGACCCCCTTTTAAACATATAAAGTATTTTCTCTTTAAGTTAAATGTTTAATCCCTGAAATTATTCCTTATATAATATTGTTCCAGATAACCTCTACTCATGCTTGCCTGTTCATTCCTTAGTCCCTCAGTGTGTTTTAAAATGTGGTACAAAAATAAAGTTATCTAGGTGTAATCTGAACAAAGCAGACTACCGTGGGACAGTTACTACAATTAATCTAATACAAAATTAAGCAGGGTTACCCGCTTGAGCATGAAATCAAAGACATGGTCCATAATTGCTGGCTTTTCCCCTATGCCACTGGCTTGGGTAAGGGATCACTGGCTCAGCTGGAGCCCACTGGTTAAAGCACATATGAGAAGCAAATAATGAACAACTAAGGTGTCACAACTATGAGTTCTTGCTTCTCATTTTTTATCTCTCTCCCTTTTGCTCTCTCTCTCTCTCTCTCTCTCTCTCTCTCTCAAAAAAAAAGACATGGAGGAAGCTCAAATGAATATTACTAAGTGAAAGAAGTTAATCTGGAAAGGCTTCATACTGTATGATTCTAAGTATACAATGTTCTGGAAAAACAAAACTATGGAGACTATGAAAATTTCAGTGGTTTCCAGGGTTTGGAGGGATTGAAGAGGGGTAAACAATGAATAGTGAGAGCATAGGAGATTTTTAGAGCAGTGAGAATACTTTGTATGATACCATAATAATAGATACAGATCATTATGCATTTGTCCAAACCCATAGAATGCACCACAGCAAGAATGAATGGTAATGTGAACTATGGATTTGGGATAATAATGATGTGATAATGTAAGTTCATCAGTTGTAACAAATGTATCAGTCTGGTGCACTATGCTGATAATGAGAGAAGTTATGCATGTGTGATGATAGAAGGTGTATGAAAACATGCTGTACGTTTTCTTCAATTTTGCTGTAAATCTAAAACTTCTGTAAAAATAAAGATTTAATTTAAAAAATTATCAAGTCTGGCTTAGCCAGTTGAAGGCTGGAGCTGGAAAGGAACTTCAGACTCCTTTAAAACCCATGGAGCTGCATACCAGCACAAATTTCGGTTTTGTTATTATAAAAATAGGTTTTGTATTAGGCAATCAATGGCATCTACAACATATAACAGAATATGTTCAGACATTTTTAAAATGTGAAATGAGCAGATGACATCCAGAATAACTTGCACAATTATACATTAAAAAAGTTAGATGCTATGTAGTAGTGAAATAAACCTATTAAAATCTAAAATCATTGAACAAACAAAAATAGTACACCACTCTATTTGATGGTCATTACCACAGATGAAAAGTGAGGCTCATCTCAAAATGTTAGGTATATATTACCACACGTTTTATCTATTCAGCAGGAATTGGATAAAAAATAAAAGGCATATTTCTTTCAGAAAATACAAGTAGAATTCAGTAAATGCACAGTGAAGTATCATGATTTTGCACTTATCCCATAGAAAAATAAGCAATATACTTTAGTACTCTTTATGTTTACATATGTACACTGCATAGTTTCTTTGATATTTTCAGTATAAAGGCACACTAATACCAGTTTTCAATAAAGAGTAAGAGTGATATAGTGAACATTTCATTTTGAAGAGTTGGCAAAAAGATTATTTTTAAATTTTCTTCAAAGGAAACATGAAATAAAAAAAGATGAAAGACCGATTCATGTTTTCAGAGCTGGTTAATTCAGAAGACTCTGTGGTTGCATTTTTATCTGCTGACTGCAGTCTTTCTAAGAAAATTGATCTAGGTTTCTGTTTCATTGCATTTGTTGTCAGTCATTACATTATTTGCCAGATTAGAAGTGTTTTGATATAAGCTTATGTACTAGGTATAATTTCATTATATCATCCAGTCTTTGTTCATCTCTTACTGTCAGTTGATGGCTTAAAATTGACTCTTCAGGAAATCTCAATTCACTTTTATTTGCTGCATTAAAAAATAATGAGTGAGGTACTTCATCACTTACCATTTCAAACATGATTTCATAAACTCTATACACACAGAGCTACAGCAAGATTATTTTGGTTGAATTTTAAATTATTGATTCCAGTTCAGAGCAATTTCACAAAAGCATTGCAAGTTCCATGAACCAGATTCATTTCCTGGAATTAGGAAAACAAGAAATATTTCTAAAACAATTCTAAGGACATCAGTGGTACTCACAGAATCAAATGGATAAGGAGTACACTATTATTAAATCCAGTAGTACAAGTAACTGTTACAGAACTAACGGAAGGGATGGTCAGCCATGTGCACTGGAGAGTACATATGCCTCAACTGTAAATCAGAAGGCAATACTAGAGGAAGTGCATTGAAGGAAGTTTTTCCCCAGCTTTTTCAGTGATGTTGTTTTTCAGACAGTGAGGGAAGAATATCTACAAGAAGAAATGACCTGTGGAATTCAAAGAACAAAGCAAAGGTATCAGAAATAATAATTTGCCTCAGATCAAGTTTCTAAGAAGTTATGATAATGTATTACCAGAAGCCAATAACCCACAACTCCCTCTGAAGGCAAGGCAGCTGAGAGCTTCCTATCAAGTTACAGAGCAAGGAACTTTTTTTTGTAATATGGACAATTAAATTTAACAGGATGATATTGGTGAACCAGAGTACATAGACTTAGATAAAACATCTCCACATCATTTGGACAGTCTACTATGCTGTATACTCATCACCCAAAGTCAAATCATCCTCTGTCACCCTATATTTTCTTTCTCTTTAAGGACCTCCCCCTCCCCCTCCTTCTCGTCTCTTTCCCTCTCTCTGGTAAAAACAGCACTTTTATCTATGTTCATTAGTCTTAGTTTTGTGTTCCACCTACGTATAGAATCATAGAGTTCTTAGCTTTTTTCTGATTTACTTATTTCACTATGTATAATGTTATCAAGGTCCATCTATGTTATCATAAATGATACTATGTCATCATTTCTTATGGCTGAGTAGTATTTCATTGTATATATGTACCACATTTTCTTTATCCAATCTTATATTAAAGGGCATTTTAGCTGTTTTCATGTCTTGACCACGATGAACAATGCTGTGATGAACATGGGGGTGCACATGTCTCTATGTACCCATGTTTTCATGTATTGGGGGTATATACCCAGTAGAACGATTACTGGGTCATATGGTAGTTCTATTCTGAATTTTTTGAGGAACCACCATACTTTCTTCCATAATGGTTGTACTACTTTACATTCCCACCAAAGGTGAATGAGGGTTTCTTTTTCTCCACAGCCTCTCCAACACTTGTTATTACCAATCTTGTTGATAATAGCTAATCTAACAGATGTCAGGTGGTATCTCATTGTAGTTTTGATTTGCATTTCTCTAATAACTAGTGAAGATGAGTATTTTTTCATATATCTGTTGGGCACTTGTATTTCTTCTTGGGAGAAGTGTCTGTTCATGTCCTCTTCCCATTTTTTTATTGGATCGTTTGTTGTTTGTTGCTGAATTTTGTGAATTCTTTATATATTTTGGATATTAGCCCCTTATCTGAGCTGTTGTTTGGAAATATCATCTCACATTTAGTTGGCTATTTGTTTTTTGACACTTTTTTTTTTTTCTGTGCACAATCTTCTTAGTTTGATGTAGTCCCATTCAATTATCTTTGTCTTTACTTCCCTTGCCTTTGGGGTCAAATTCATAAAATGTTCTCTACTGTCAAGGTCCATGAGTTTAGTACCTATGTTTTCTTCTATGTTATTTATTGTTTTTAGATCTTATATTTAGGTCTTTGATCCATTTTGAATTAATTTTTGTGTGAGGAGACAAACGGTTGTCATATTATTCTTTTGCAGTGGGGTTTTCAATGTTCCCTGCACCATTTATTGAAGAGGCTTTCTTTTCTCCATTGTGTGTTTTTGGCTCCTTTTTCAAAGATGATTTGACTGTATATAAGTGGTTTAATTTCTGGGCTCTCTATTCTGTTCCATTGGTCTGTGTGACTTTTTTTTTTTTTTTTTGCCAGAACCATGCTGTTTTGATTATTGTGACTCTATAGTACAGTTTGAAATCAGGTATTGTAATACTCCAACTTTGTTTTTGGTTTTTTTTTCCTTAGAGTTACTTTAGTTATTTGGAGTTTTTTTATGGTTCCATATAAACCTGATGAGTTTTTGTTCCATATCTTTAAAAATTACATTGGAATTTTGATGGAAATTACATTAAATTTGTATATTGCTTTGGGTAACATGGCCATTTTAACTATATTTATTCTTCCTATTCACAAATGGAATATATTTCCATTTCATTGTGTCTTTTTCAATTTCCTTTGTAGTTTTCAGTATGCAGGTTCTTTATATTCTTTGTTATGTTTATTTCTAGGTGTTTTGTTGTTGTTGCAACTGTAAAATGGATTATTTTTTTTAGTTCTTTTTCTAAAGTTTCATTGTTGGCATATAAGAAACCAATAGACTTCTGTATATTAATTTCATATCCTGCAAACTTGCTGTATTGGTTGATTATTTCTAATAGCCTTTCTGTGGAGTTTTTGGAGTTTTCTATATATAGGATCATATCATCTGCAAAAAGTTAAACCTTTACTTTTTCTTTCCCAATATGAATGCCTTTTATTTCTTTCTCTTGTTTGATTGCTCTGGTTAGAACTTTCAGCACTATGTTCAACAGAAGTAGAGAGAGTGGTTAGCCTTGTTTTGTTCCTGACTTTAAGGTAAAGTTTTCAGTTACTTACCATTTAGTATGATGTTAGCTGATGGTTTGTCATAAGTGGCCTTTATTATGTTGAGGTATTTTCCTTCAATATGCATTTTGTTGAGTATTTTAAACATAAAAGGATGTTGTATTTTATCAAATGCCTTTTCTGCATCTATCAATAAGATCATATGATTTTTGTTCTTTGATTTGTTAATATGGTGTATTACATTAATCATTGTATGTAGGTTGAACCATTCTTTTGCTTCTGGAATGAATTCCACTTGATCGTGATGAATTATTTTTTTAATGTGTGTTGTATTCGATTTGCTAGTATATTGCGTAGGATTTTTGCATCTGTATTCATTAGAGACATTGGTCTGCAGCTTTATTTTTTTGTGTTGTTCTTGCCAGGTTTTGGTATGAGGTTTATATTGGCCTCATAAAATGTGTTTGGAAGAGTAATGGCACGGTAGGAAGTGATATCGATAAATCTCCCCCAAAAACTCAACAAGATCTTCAATCAGAAACAGAAAAACCTATCCTTGGAGCCTCCAGATGTTTTGCAATACACCCGAAGGTATGGTCGAGTGAAAAATTGGCTAAATATATAATCAAACCCCAAAGGAAATAGGGAGTAAGAAATGCACCACCTTCCTCACTAACCTAAACAGGGCGGCTTTCACTGGGAACTGTGAATATAGAAACTGAGGTGGGCAAAGGGGGTGAATAGATCCAGGCCGCGGCACAAACGGCTGAACCAGGCTGTGGCACAGAGATCCAAGCCGAGGAAAAACTGTTCCTGTGGCAACCCGGGCAATACAAGCTAACACTCGCGCCCAACCCAGACAAAGAAAGACAAGTGGGGCAGCCATTTTCCCCAATCTCCTGGTTGGCACGCGCAGATAGTGGGCAAGAGATTCCTTCCAAAGCCCCAAGAGTGTGCGCCTTTGTTGTCTCACACAGAGGCAGAGTCAGAGACCTTTGTGTGGGCCGAAAGTGGAATCTCCGGGCCACCCCAGCACCCTGGGAAAGCCGCGCACGGAGAGGGAGTGAGAACTAATTCCAACACTGGAATATTTCCGTGCGGGTGGGGGTTTCACTCAGGTGAGACTGCTGGCCTGATATCCTGGTCTGCGTGTGCAGATAGTGAGTGAGAGATTCCTCCGAGTGCCTTGGCAGTGCCCGCCCATGTTATCCCACAGAGGGGCAGAGTCAGGGGCCTTTGTGTGGGCCAAAAAGCAAAATCTTGGGCCGCCCGAGCGCCTTGAAAAAGCCGTGCATTGGGACAGAGCGAGAGCCAATTCCAACGCTGGAACTTTTCCGTGCAGGTGGGGGTTTCACTCAGAGTGTGAGACTGCTGGCCTGAAATCTTGATCTGCGCACGCAGATAGTGGGTGAGAGATTCCTCCAAGTGCCTCGGCAATGCGCACCCGTGTTATTCCACAGAGTGGCAGAGCCAGAGGTCTTTGAGTGAGTGGAAGCCCCGCCTGATTATGCTAGCAGATCTGACTGACTGAGCCTTACCCAGAGCCCTGTGCTGAGTGGGAATAGAGTGGGGAGTTGCCAGTTCTTTCAGCCTCTTACTATCCGGGCAGAGGCAGCAGCAACCCCATAGCTGGATGATCAGGCTACTAATTGAGGAAGGAAAGACTAGGAGAGAGGCTCCAGGAACCTGGACTCTCTCACTGGCAGAGCCTATAAATGCTAATGAGGCTCGACTGCCAATGAGACTGAAGCACAATACCTGATATCGCCATAGAGACTTATCAACTGAAAACCTCTACCTGAGCATGCCAAGGGGGCAGAACCCGGGTACAGAGTCACCGACCAGGAAGAGGGAGAGAAAAGAAAAAGCAAGAAGATAACCTCTCAAAATCAAGAATAATATGCAGACTTTATAGCCTATCCCATTTTATTACATTTGTTCAGTGGTTTCTCTTATCTTAATTCTTGATATTTTTTATTCCTCCTCCAATTTGGTCATTTAACTCTCTGCCCGTCTTACTCTTTCCTCTCCTTGTACTACACTACCCATAAGTGTTACATCTCCCATTATCTTTTCTTTTCTCTTCCTTTCTCTCTATGAGGGTTGCACTCCAAAACCCTTAACTCTCTCTCTCTCTCTCTCTCTCTCTCTCCTCTTTTTTCTTTTGTCTTTTTTAATGGTTCACTCTTTTTCTCTCTCTCTCGCTCTCTTTCTTTTCTCCCTCTATAATAGTTTCTTCCTTCCTCCTTTACGTCTCCTCTCATTCAAACCTCAATAACGAACAATATCTTATCTGGGACTCAAACTTATGTTTGTGGCATTTTGGGGGGTTTTTACTTCACCTTTTTAACACACTAGCAGTGCTCCCATCCCTGGCTCTCCATTTTATCTAGTTCTTGTTCCATTAAATACAATAGTAATTTTTTAATTTGTCCCCCCATTTTCCTGTTTCCCTATTATTCCTCTCATCATAACTCTTAGTCAACGAACATCTAAAAGCAAATCATTTTATTCTTGACCCAATTTTTTCAATTTGCTTTTTGTGGGTCCATATGACCTTTTTTTTTCTTTTTTCTTTTTTTCTCTTTGCCCCTTTATTACTTCCCCCAATTCGGGCCCTCCATTACAGGCATTGTTTGTTCTATTTAGTACAATATAATTCACAGTTCACCTCAAGATTTTCTCAAGAAGAGGGGAGAGGAGAGGAGAGAAAAATAGGAGGGGGGAATAATTTCCTTTTTTAAAAATTTTTTATTTTATTTTTCTTTATTTCATTATTAATTTTTTTAAAAAAACAACAACTCTTCAATTTTTTATTTTTTTAACTTTCTATTATTTATTAAATCTAATTAATACTATCAACAAAACCACCCTCAGATGCCATTAAGGAAGAGAAAATCGAATATCATGGATACAAAAGAAAGAGAGGTAACAGAGCTAGATGAGAAAAAAATCTATAGAGAAAAAAATTTAATATATTGGAAACCTTGGAGCTAAATGACAGAGAATTTAAGATAGAAATCCTAAAAATCCTCAGAGATATACAAGAAAACACAGAAAGGCAATTTAGGGAGCTCAGAGAACAACTCAATGAACACAAAGAATATATTTCCAAGAAAATTGAAACTATAAAAACAAATCAAACAGAGATCAAAAACTCAATTCACGAGCTGAAAAACGAGGTAACAAGCTTAGCTAATAGAACAGGCCAGATAGAAGAGAGGACTAGTGAAATAGAAGACAAGCAAATTGAGGCACAACAGAGAGAAGAAAGAGACTCAAAAATTTAAAAAAAATGAGATAACCCTACAAGAATTATCTGACTCCATCAAAAGGAATAACATAAGAATAATAGGTATAAAAGAGGGAGAAGAGAGAGAAAATGGAATGGAGAACATACTCAAACAAATAATAGATGAGAACTTCCTAAGCCTGTGGAAATAACTAAAGACTCAAATTCAAGAAGCAAACAAAACTCCAAGTTTTCTTAACCCCAACAAACCTACTCCAAGGCACATCATAATGAAATTGGCACAAACCAATGGCAAAGAAAAAATTCTCAAGGCAGCCAGGGAAAAGAAGAATACAACATATAAAGGAAGGCCCATTAGATTATCATCAGATTTCTCAGCAGAAACTCTACAAGCTAGAAGAGAGTGGAGCCCAATATTTAGAGTCCTGAAAGAGAGGAACTTCCAGCCATGAATACTATAACCTTCAAAGCTATCCTTTAAATATGAAGGAGAAATAAAAACATTCACAGATACAGAAAAGATGAGGGAATTTATCATCAAAAAACCCCCACTCCAGGAATTAATAAAGGAGGTTCTCCAATCAGATACAAAGAAAAAAATAATAAAGCCACAAGTAAAAGCTCCAAGAAGAACCCAATAAAACCAAATTTAAACTGTGACAACAACAAAAAGAAAGGGGGGGAGAGAATGGAGATTAACAGTAGCAAAGGATGATGGAGTGCAAAAGTACTCCCAAAATAGTGCGCTACAATGAACAGGGTAGGAATCCTTTTCATTACTTAAAGGTATCCAGCATTGAAAAAACCACCACAGAAGCACATGAGATAAAAAAGATAGCAACAAAGGAAAGATGTATGGAATACATCCAAATAAGAACAAAAGATAGAAAAACGAAAGAGAAGGATCAAACAAGACAGAAAACTAACAGAAATCAATATATAAAATGGAAATAGGGAACTCATAAGTGTCAATAATTACAATAAATGTAAATGGATTAAACTTACCAATAAAAAGGCACAGAGTAGCAGAATGGATTAAAAAAGAAAATCCAACTGTATACTGCCTACAGGAAACTCATCTAAGTAAAAAGGATAAAAACAAATTCAAACTGAAAGGCTGGAAAACAATACTCCAAGCAAATAACATCCAAAAAAAAGCAGGCGTAGCAATACTCATATCTGATAATGTTGACTACAAGACGACAAAAGTGCTCAGAGACAAAAATGGCCATTTCATAATGGCTAAGGGGACACTGAATCAAGAAGACATAACAATTCTTAATATATATGCACCAAACCAAGGAGCAACAAAATATATAAGACAGCTACTTATTGATCTTAAAACAAAAACTGACAAAAATACAATCATACTTGGAGACCTCAATATACCGTTGAGGGCTCTAGATCGGTCATCCAAACAGAGAATCAACAAAGATATAGTGGCCTTAAACAAAACACTAGAGCACCTGGTTATGATAGATATCTACAGGACATTTCATTCCAAAGAGACTGAGTATACATTTTTCTCCAGTGTACATGGATTATTCTCAAGAATTGACCATATGTTGGGCCACAAAAACACCATCAGCTAATTCAGAAAAATCGAAGTTGTACCAAGCATATTTTCTGATCATAAAGCCTTGAAACTACAATTCAACTGCAAAAAAGAGGAAAAAATTCCCACAAAAACGTGGAAACTAAACAACAGAATTTAAAAAAATGACTGGGTCAAAGAAGAAATAAGTGCAGAGATCAAAAGATATATACAGACTAATGAAAATGACAATACGACATATCAGAATCAATGGGATGCAGCATAAGCAGTGATAAGAGGGAAGTTCATATCACTTCATGCCTATATGAACAAACAAGAGAGAGCCCAAGTGAACCACTTAACTTCACACTTTAAGGAACTAGAAAAAAAAGAAAAAATACAACCTAATACCAGCCGAAGAAAGGAGATAATTAAAATCAGAACAGAAATAAATGAAATAGAGAACAGAAAAACGATAGAAAAAATTAATAGAACAAGGAGCTGGTTCTTTGAAAAGATCAACAAAATTGACAATCACTTGGCAAGACTTACGAAGGAAAAAAGAGAAAGAACTCATACAAACAAAATCCAAAATGGAAGAGGAGAAATCACCACAGACACTGTAGATATACAAAGAATTATTGTAGAATACTATGAAAAACTTTATGCCACTAAATTCAACAACCTAGAAGAAATGGATAAATTCCTAGAACAATACAACCTTCCTAGACTGAGTCAAGAAGAAGTAGAAAACCTAAACAGGCCTATTATTAGAGAAGAAATAGAAAAAAACATTAAAAACCTCCCCAAAAATAAAAGTCCAGGCCCTGATGGCTATAACAGCGAATTTTATCAAACAATGAAAGAAGACTTGGTTCCTATTCTACTGAAAGTCTTCCAAAAAATTGAAGAACAAGCAATACTTCCAAACACATTTTATGAGGCCAACATAACCCTCATACCAAAACCAGGCAAGGACTGCACAAAAAAAGAAAACTACAGACCAATAACTCTAATGAATACAGATGCTAATATACTAAACAAAATACTAGCAAATCGAATACAACAACATATTAAAAGGTAATACATCATGATCAAGTGGGATTCATCCCAGAACCTCAAGGATGTTTCAACATACGTAAAGCGGTTAACGTAATACACCATATCAACAAAACAAAAAGCAAAAACCACATGATCTTATCAATAGACGCAGAAAAGGCTTTTGATAAAATACAACGCAATCTTATGTTTAAGACTCTCAACAAAATGGGTATAGAAGGAAAATATCTCAACATGATAAAGGCCATATATGATAAATCATCAGCTAACATCATATTAAATGGCAAAAAACTGAAGGTTTTCCCCTTAAATCAGGAACAAGACAGGGTTGTCCACTCTCTCCACTCTTATTTAACATGGTGCTAGAAGTTCTGGCCAGAGCAATCAGACAAGACAAAGAAATAAAAGGCATCCATATTGGAAAAGAAAGAGTAAAGGTATCACTTTTTGCAGATGATATGATTCTATACATCGAAAATTCCAAAGCATCCACAAAAAGACTACTAGAAACAATAAGCCAATACAGTAAGGTCGCAGGATACAAAATTAACATACAGAAGTCAATACCTTTTCTATATGCCAACAATGAAATATTTGAAAATGAAGTCAAAAGAACAATCCCTTTCACGATTGGAACAGAAAAAATAAAATACTTAGGAATAAACATAACAAAGAATGTAAAGGACTTATATAACGAAAAATATAAACCATTGTTAAGGGAAATCGAAAAAGATGTAATGAGATGGAAGAATATACCTTGTTCTTGGTTAGGAGGAATAAATATAATCAAGATGGTCATATTACCCAAAGCAATATACAAATTTAATGCAATTCTCATCAAAATCCCAATGACATTTTTTAAAGCAATGGAGCAAAAAATCATCAGATTTATATGGAACTATAAAAAACCCCGAATAGCCAAAGCAATCATAAAGAAAATGAATGAAGCTGGGGGCATTACAATACCTGACTTCAAGCTATATTATAGGGCCACAACAATCAAAACAGCATGGTATTGGCAGAAAAATAGACACTCAGTACAATGGAACAGAATAGAAAACCCAGAAATAAAACCACATATATATAGTCAAATACTTTTTGATAAAGGGGCCAACAACACACAATGAAGTAAAGAAAGCCTCTTTAATAAATGGTGCTGGCAAAACTGGAAAGCCACATGCAAAAAAATGAAACTGGATTACAGTCTGTCCTCCTGTGCTAAAATTAACTCAAAATGGATCAAAGATCTAAACATAAGACCTGAAACAATTAAGTGCATAGAAGAAGACATAGGTACTAATCTCATGGACCTGGGTTTTAAAGAGCATTTTATGAATTTGACTCCAATGGCAAGAGAAGTGAAGGCAAAAATTAATGAATGGGACTACATCAGACTAAGAAGTTTTTGCTCAACAAGAGAAACTGATAACAAAATAGACAGCCAACTATATGGGAAATGATATTTTCAAACAACAGCTCAGATAATGGCCTAATATCCTAAATATACAAAGAACTCATAAAACTCAACAACAAACAAACAAACAACCCAATAAATAAATGGGAATAGGACATGAACAGACACTTCTCCCAGGAAGAAATACAAATGGCCAACAGATATATGAAAAGATGCTCATCTTCATTAGTTATTAGAGAATTGCAAATCAAATGCAAATTAAATACCACCTCACACCTGGTAGATTAGCTATTATTAACAAGACAGGTAATAACAAATGTTGGAGAGGCTGTGGAGAAAAAGGAGCCCTCATACACTGTTGGTGGGAATGTAAAGTAGTACAACCATTATCGAAGAAAGTATGGTGGTTCCTCAAAAAATTGAAAATAGAATTAACTTATGACCCAGCAACCTCTCTACTGGGGATATACCCCCAAAACTCAGAAACATTGATACATAAAGACACATGCAGCCCCATGTTCATTGCAGCATTGTTCACAGTGGCCAGGACATGGAAACAACCAAAAAGCCCGTCAATAGATGACTGGATAAAGAAGATGTAGCACATATACACTATGGAATACTACTCAGGAATAAGAAATGATGACATCAGATCCTTTACAGAAAAATGGTGGGATCTTGATAACATTATACGAAGTGAAATAAGTAAATCAGAAAAAAAACAGGAACTGCATTATTCTATATGTAGGTGGGACATAAAAGTGAAACTAAGAGACATTGATAAGAGTGTTGTTGTTATGGGGGGAGGGGGGAGAGGGAGAGGGAAAGGGGAGGGGGAGGGGCACAAAGAAAACTAGATAAAAGGTGTCAGAGGACAATCTGACTTTGGATGATGGGTATGCAACATAAGTGAACAACAAGATAACCTGGAGTTGTTATCTTTGAATATATGTATCCTGATTTATTGATGTCGCCCCATTAAAAATAAAATTATTAAAAAAATATGTTTAGAAGTATTGCTTGTTCTTCAATTCTTTGGACAACTTTGAGAACAGTAGGAATTAAATCTCTAAATCTTTGGCAGAATTCACTAGTATAGCCATCTGGCCCCAGATTTTTATTTTTGGGAAGGTTTTTGAAAGTGGTTTCTATTTCTTCCCTGCTTATAGGTCTATTTAGACTTTCTAATTTTTCATGATTGAGTCTAGGAAGATTGTATTGTTCTAGGTGTTTATCCATTACTTTTAGATAGTTGAATTTGGTGGCATATTGTTTTTCATAGTACACTGTATTCTGCAATAAAACTTTGTATATCTATGATATCTGTGGTAATTTCTCCTCTTTCATTTTGGATTTTGTTTATGAGTCCTTTCTCTTTTTTCTTTAGTGAGTCTAGCCAGGGGTTTGTCAATTTTTTTGATCTTTTCAAGGAAGCAACTCTTTTTTTTATTAATTGTTTATATAGATTTTGTTTTCTATTTTATTTAGTTTTGTTCTAATTTTTACCATTTCCCTTCTTCTGGTTTTGGGTTGCCTTTGTTCTTTTTTTTTTTTTTTTTTTTTTTTTTTTTTTATTCCCTTAAAAGATGTGATGTTAGGTTGCTTACTTGGGCTCTCTCTTGTTTTTTCATATAAGCCTGTAATGATATGAACTTCCCTCTTATTACTGCTTTTTCTGCATCCCAGAGATTCTGATATGTCATGTTGTTGTTTTAGTTTGTCTGTATTTATCTTCGATCTCTTCTTTTATTTATTCTCTGACCCAGTTATTTTTTTTAGAAGTATATTGTTTAATTTCCACATTTTTGTGGATTTGTTTACTTCTTCTTTGCAATTGAATTCTGGTTTCAAAGCCTTATGATCAGCCTTACCTGTGGCAGTGCAGTGGATAAATCATTAAACTGGAATGCAGAAATTCACCTGTTCAAAACACTTGTCTTGCCCAGTCAAGGCACATACAACCAGAAATCAATGAACAACTAGGTTGAAACAACTATAGATTGGTGCTTCTTGCCCTCTCCCCCCATGTAATATTAATAAATAAAATATTTTAGAAAAGCCTTATGGTCAGAGAATATGCTTGCTCTAATTTCAATATTTCTGAATTTGTTGATGTTAGTTTAGTGGCCCAGTATATGGTGTATTCTTGAAAGTGTTCCATGTATGCTGGATAAAGGTGTATACTCGGATGTTTTGGGATAAAATACACTGTAGATGTTTATTATGTCCATTTGTTCTAGTGTTTTTTAAAAGGCTGATATTTCTTTATTAATTTTCCATTTGGATGAATGGTCTAAATCCGTGATGGTGAACCTTTTTATAAAAACTGCCCACTTTTGCAGTGCTGGCCAACCTGGTCCTTTCCGCCCACTAGTGGGCATTCAAACTTTTATGGTAGGCCAATTGTGGTGCTGTTTGGTTGCTCCACTACCTTTACCGTGAAAGCTGGAATGCCCACTAGTGGGTGGGAGGGATCAAGATGACCAGCACTGCAAAAGTGGGTGGTTTTTATAAAAAGGTTTGCCATCACAGGTCTAAATAAAATCATCAATGGTGTATTGAGTTCTCCAAGTATGATTATATATTTTTTGATTTGTACTTTTAGATCAGTTAGTAAGTGACCTATATATTTTGGTGCTCCCTCATTTGGTGCATATATATCAAGAAGTGTTATGACTTCTTTTTTCTTTTTTAATAATTTTATTTTTTTAATGGGGCAACATCAATAAATCAAGATACATATATTCAAAGATAATATGTCCAGGTTATCTTGTCATTCAATTATGTTGCATATACATCACCCAAAGTCAGATTGTCCTCTGTCACCTTCTATCTAGTTTTCTTTGTGACCCTCCCCCTTTCCCTCTCCCTCTCCCCCCTTCCCCTGTAACGGCCACATCCTTATCAATGTCTCTTTGTCTCACTTTTATGACCCACCTACTTATGGAATAATGCAGTTCCTGTTTTTTTCGGATTTACATATTTCACTTCGTATAATGTTATCAAGATCCCACCATTTTGCTGTAAATGATCCGATGTCATCATTTCTTATGGCTGAGTAGTATTCCATAGTGCATATGTACCACATCTTCTTTATCCACTCATCTACTGATGGGCTTCTTGGTTGTTTCCATGTCCTGGCCACTGTGAACAATGCTGCAATAAACATGGGGCTGCATGTGTCTTTACGTATCAATGTTTCTGAGTTTTGGGGGTATATCCCCAGTAGAGGGATTGCTGGGTCATAAGGTAGTTCTACTTTCAGTTTTTTGAGGAACCACCATACTTTCTTCGATAATGGTTGTACTACTTCACATTCCCACCAACAGTGTATGAGGGCTCCTTTTTCTCCATATTTTTTCCAATATTTGCTATTACCTGTCTTGTTAATAATAGCTAATCTAACAGGTGTGAGGTGGTATCTCATTGCAGTTTTGATTTGCATTTCTCTAATAACTAATGAAGATGAACATCTTTTCATATATCTGTTGGCTATTTGTATTTCTTCCTGAGAGAAGTGTCTGTTCATGTCCTCTTCCTACTTTTTTATTGGATTGTTTGTTTGTTTGTTGTTGAGTTTTATGAGTTCTTTGTATATTTAGGATATTAGGCCATTATCTGAGCTGTTGTTTGAAAATATCATTTCCCATTTAGTTGGCTGTCTATTTTGTTATCAGTTTCTCTTGCTGAGCAAAAACTCCTTAGTCTGATGTAGTCCCGTTCATTAATTTTTGCCTTCACTTCTCTGGCCTTTGGAGTCAAATTCATAAAATGCTCTTTAAAACCCAGGTCCGTGAGTTTAGTACCTATGTCTTCTTCTATGTACTTTATGGTTTCAGGTCTTATGTTTAGATCTTTGATCCATTTTGAGTTAATTTTAGCACAGGGGGACAAATTGTAGTTCAGCTTTATTCTTTTGCATGTAGCTTTCCAGTTTTGCCAGCACCATTTATTGAAGAGGCTTTCTTTTCTCCATTGTGTGTTGTTGGCCCCTTTATCAAAAATTATTTGACCATATACATGTGGTTTTATTTCTGGGTTTTCTATTCTGTTCCATTGGTCTGAGTGCCTATTTTTCTGCCAATACCATGCTGTTTTGATTGTCATGGCACTATAATATAGTTTGAAGTCAGGTATTGTAATGCCCCCAGCTTCATTCTTTTTCTTTAGGATTGCTTTGGCTATTTGGGATTTTTTTATAGTTCCATATGAATCTGGTGATTTTTTGCTCCATTTCTTTAAAAAATGTCATTGGAATTTTGATGGGAATTGCATTAAATTTGTATATTGCCTTGGGTAATATGGCCATCTTGATTATATGTATTCTTCCTTACCAAGAACAAGGTAAGGAAGGATTTATTCTTCCATCTCATTATATTGTTTTCTATTTCCCTTAACAACGGATTATAGTTTTCATTATATAAGTCCTTTACATTCTTTGTTATGTTTATTGCTAGGTATTTTATATTTTTTGATGCAATCATGAAGGGGATTATTCTTTTGAGTTCATTCTCAATTGTTTTATTGTTGGTATATAGAAAAGCTATTGAATTCTGTATGTTAATTTTGTATCCTGCGACCTTACTGTATTGGCTTATTGTTTCTAGTAGTCTTTTTGTGGATTCTTTGGGGTTTTCAATATATAGGATCATATTATCTGCAAAAAGTGATACCTTTACGTCTTCTTTTTCGATATGGATGCCTTTTATTTCTTTGTCTTGTCTGATTGCTCTGGCTAGAACCTCTAGTACCACATTAATAAGAGTGGAGAGAGTGGACAACACTGTCTTCTTCCTGATTTAAGGTGGAAAGCCTTTAGCTTTGTGCCATTTAATATGATGTGAGGTGATGATTTATCATATATGGCCTTTATCATGTTGAGATATTTTTCTTCTATACCCATTTTGTTGAGAGTCTTAAACATAAAATTGTGTTGTATTTTATCGAAAGCCTTTTCTGCGTCTATTGATAAGATCATGTGGTTTTTGTTCTTTGTTTTGTTGATATGGAGTATTACGTTAACCGTTTTACATATGTAGAATCATCCTTGAGGTTCTGGGATGAATCCCACATGATCATGATGTATTATTTTTTTAATATGTTGTTGTATTTGATTTGCTAGTATTTTGTTTAGTATTTTAGCATCTGTATTCATTAGAGATATTGGTCTGTAGTTTTCTTTTTTTGTGCAGTCCTTGCCTGGTCTTGGTATGAGGGTTATGTTGGCCTCATAAAATGTGTTTGGAAGTATTGCTTGTTCTTCAGTTTTTTGGAAGACTTTCAGTAGAATAAAAACCAAGTCTTCTTTGAATGTTTGATAAAATTCGCTGGTATAGCCGTCTGGGCCTGGACTTTTATTTTTGGGAAGGGTTTTCATGGTTTTTTCTATTTCTTCTCTAATAATAGGTCTGTTTAGGCTTTCTGCTTCTTCTTGACTCAGTCTAGGAAGGTTGTATTGTTCTAGGAATTTATCCATTTCTTCTTGGTTGTTGAATTTAGTGGCATAAAGTTTTTCATAGTATTCTACAATAATTCTTTGTGTAATTACAGTGCTCATGGTGATTTCTCCTCTTTCATTTTGGATTTTGTTTATATGAGTTTTTTCTCTTTTTTCCTTGGTAAGTTTTGCCAAGGGTTTGTCAATTTTATTGATCTTCTCAAAGAACCAGCTCCTTGTTCTATTAATTTTTTCTATAGTTTTTCTTATCTCTATTTCATTTATTTCTGCTCTGATTTTTGTTATCTCCTTTCTTCGGCTGCTTTTGGGTTGTCTTTGTTCTTCTTTTTCTAGTTCCTTAAGGTGTGAAGTTAAGTGGTTCACTTGGGCTCTCTCTTGTTTGTTCATATAGGCCTGAAGTGATATGAACTTCCCTCGTATCAGTGCTTTTGCTGCATCCCACAGATTCTGATATATCATATTGTCATTTTCATTAGTCTGTATATATCTTTTGATCTCTGCACTTATTTCTTCTTTGACCCATTCATTTTTTAAAAGTATGTCATTTAGTTTCCACATTTTTATGGGGTTTTTTCCCTTTTTTTTAGTTGAATTGTAGTTTCAAGGCTTTATCATCAGAAAATATGCTTGGTACAACTTCGATTTTTCTGAATTTGCTGATGTTGTTTTTGTGGCCCAACATATGGTCAATTCTTGAGAATGATCCATGTACACTGGAGAAAAATGTATACTCAGAAACTTTGGGATGAAATGTCCTGTAGGTGTCTATCATATCCAGGTGCTCTAGTGTTTTGTTTAAGGCCACTATATCTTTGTTGATTCTCTGTTTGAATGACCGATCTAGAGCCATCAGCGGTGTATTGAGGTCTGCAAGTATGATTGTATTTTTGTCACTTTTTGTTTTAAGGTCAATAAGTAGCTGTCTTATATATTTTGTTGCTCCTTGGTTTGGTGCATATATATTAAGAATTGTTATGTCTTCTTGATTCAGTGTCCCCTTAGCCATTATGAAATGGCCATTTTTGTCTCTGAGTACTTTTGCTGTCTTGTAGTCAGCATTATCCGATATGAGTATTGCTACGCCTGCTTTTTTTTGGATGTTATTTGCTTGGAGTATTGTTTTCCAGCCTTTCACTTTGAATTTGTTTTTATCCTTGTTACTTACATGAGTTTCTTGTAGGCAGCATATAGTTGGATTTTCTTTTTTAATCCATTCTGCTACTCTGTGCCTTTTTATTGGTGAGTTTAATCCGTTTACATTTATTGTAATTATTGACACTTGTGAGTTCCCTATTGCCATTTTATAGATTGCTCTCTGTTAGTTTTCTGTCTTGTTTGATCCTTCTCTTTCGTTTTTCTATCTTTTGTTTTTATTTGGTTGTATTCCATAAATCTTTCCTCTGTTGCTATGTTTTTTAAATAATGTACTTCTGTGGTGGTTTTTTCAATGGTGGTTACCTTTAGTTAATGAAAAGTGTTCCTACCCTGTTCACTGTACTGCACTATTTTGTGAGTATTTTTGCTCTCTATCATGCTTTGTTACTGTTAATCTCCATCCTCTCCCCCCCTTTCTTTTTGTTGTTGTCACAGTATATATTTAGTTTTATTGTGTTCTTCTTGGAGCTTATCTTGTGGCTTTGAGGTTTTTTTTGTTGTTGTTGTTCTTTTTATCTGATTGGAGAGCCCCCTTTAGTAATTCCTGGAGTGGGGGTTTTCTGATGATAAATTCCCTCATCTTTTCTGTATCCGTGAATGTTTTTATTTCTCCTTCATATTTGAAGGAAAGCTTTGATGGTTATAGTATTCATGGCTGAAAGTTCCTCTCTTTCAGGACTTTGAATATTGGGGTCCACTCTATTCTAGCTTGTAGAGTTTCTGTTGAGAAATTGGATGATAATCTAATGGGCCTTCCTTTATATGTTGTATTTTTCTTTTCCCTGGCTGCCTTGAGAGTTTTTTCTTGGCCGTTGGTTTGTGCCAATTTCATTATGATGTGCCTTGGAGTAGGGTTGTTGGGGTTAAGAAAACTTGGAGTTCTGTTTACTTCTTCAATTTGAGGCTTTAGTTCTTTCCACATACTTGGGAAGTTCTCATCTATTATTTGTTTGAGTATGTTCTCCATTCCATTTTGTCTCTCTTCACCCTCTGATATACCTATTATTATTATGTTATTCTTTTTGATGGTGTCAGATAATTCCTGTAGGGCTATCTCATATTTTTTAATTTTTGAGTCTTTTTCTTTTTCTCTCTGTTGTGCCTCAATTTGCTTGTCTTCTATTTCACTATTCCTACCTTCTATCTGGCCTGATATATTTCCTAAGCTTGTTACCTCATTTTTCAGCTCGTAAATTGAGTTTTTCATCTCTGTTTGATTTGTTTTTATAGTTTTAATTTCCTTGGAAATATATTATTTTTGTTCATTGAGTTGTTTTCTGATCTCCCTAAATTGCCTTTCTGTGTTTTCTTGTATATCTCTGAGTATTTTTAGGATTTCTATTTTAAATTCTGTGTAATTTGACTCCAAGGTTTCTAATATATTAAATTTTTTCTCCATAGATTTTTCCTCATCTAGCTGTGTTACCTCTCTTTCTTTTGTATCCATGATATTCAATTTTCTCTTCCTTAATGGCATCTGAGGGTGGTTTTGTTGATAATATTAATGAGATTGAATAAAGCAGAAAATATTTAAAAAATAAAAAATCAAAAAGAGTTTTTTTTAAAAAATTAATAATTTAATAAAGAAAAATAAAATAAAATAAAAATTAAAAAAAAGGGAAATTATTTCCCCTTCCTTTTTTTCTCTCCTCTCCTCTCTCCTCTTTCTTAGATAATCTTGTGGGGAACTGTGAATTATATTTTACTAAATTGAACAAACAATGCCTGTATTTGTGGGCCTGAATTGGGGAGAAGTAATAAAGGGGCAAAGAAAAAAAAATAAAAAGGAAAAAAAAAGGGTATGGACCCACAAAAAGCAAATAAGAAAAAAATTTTGGGTAAGAATAAAATGATTTACTTTTAGGTGTTGGTTTGACTCAGAGTTATGATGATAGGAATAAGAGGGAAACAGGAAAATGGGGGAACAAATTAAAAAATTACTATTGTATTTAGTGGAACAAGAACTAGATAAAATGGAGAGCCAGGGATGGGAGCACTGCTAGTGAGTTAAAAAGATGAAGTAAAAGCCTCCATAATGCCTCAAACATAAGTTTGAGTCCTAGATAAGATAATTTTTTCGTTATTGAGGTTTGAATGAGAGGAGACGTAAAGGAGAAAGGAAGAAACTAATATAGAGGGAGAAAAGAAAGAGAGAGAGAGAGAGAAAGAGGGAAACACTAAAAGAAGAAAGAAGAAAAAAGAGGAGAGTGAGAGAGAGAGTTAAGGGTTTTGGAGTGCAACCCTCATAGAGAGAAAGGAAGAGGAAAGAAAAGATATTAGGAGATGTAACACTTATGGGTAGTGTAGTTCAAGGAGAGGAGAAAGTAAGACCAGCAGAGAGTTAAATGACCAAATTGGAGGAAGAAAAAAAAATCAAGAATGAAGAGAAACACACAAACTAATGTAATAAAATGGTATAGGTTATAAAGTCTGCAGATTATTCTTGATTTTGAGAGGTTATCTTCTTGCTTTTTCTTTTCTCTCCCTCTCCCTGGTCTGTGACTCTGTACCCTGGGTTCTGCCCCTTTGGCACGCTCAGGTAGAGGTTTGCAGTTGATAAGTCTCTATGGCGATGTCATGTATTGTGCTTCAGTCTCATTGGCAGTCAAGGTTCATTAGCATTTATAGGCTCTGACAGTGAGAGAGTCCATGTTACTGGAGTTTTTCTCCTAGTCTTTCCTTCCTCAATTAGTAGCCTGATCATCCAGCTATGGGGTTGCTGCTGCCTCTGCCTGGTTAGTAAGAGGCTCAAAGAGCTGGCAACTCCCTTCTCTATTCCCACTCAGCACAGGGCTCTGGGTAAGGCTCAGTAAGTCAGAGCTGCTAGCATAATCAGGCAGGGCTTCTGCCCACTCAAAGACCTCTGGCTCTGCCACTCTGTTCGGTAACACAGGTGAGCGCCCACTCCCGTGGCGCTTGGAGAAAACTCTTGCTCACTATCTGTGCGCAGACCAGGATATCAGGCCAGCAGTCTCACCCTCTGAAAGAAACCCCCGCCCACACAGATAAGTTCCAGCGTTGGAATTGGCTCTCGCTCCATCCACATGCATGGCTTTTTCAGGGTGCTGGGGCGGCCTGGAGATTCCACTTTCGGCCCACACAAAGGCCCCTGACTCTGCCTTTCTGTGGGATTACACGGGCACCCACTCCCGGGGCTTTTGAAGGAACCTCTCGCCCACTATCTGCGCGTGCCGACCAGGAGTTTGGGGAAAATGGCTGCCCCACTTGTCTTTCTTTGTCTGGGTTTGGCGCGAGTGTTAGCTTGTATTGACTGGGTTGCCACAGGCACAGTTTTTCCTTGGCTTGGATCTCTGTGCCACAGCCTGTTTCGGCCGTTTGTGCCATGGCCTGGATCTATTCACCCCCTTTGCTTGCCTTAGTTTTTATATTCTCAGTTCCCAGTGAAAGCAGCCCTATTTAGGTTAGTGAGGAAGGCGGAGCATTTCTTACTCCCTATTTCCTTCAGGGTTTGATTATATATTTAGCCAATTTTTCACTCGACCATACCTTCAGGTGTATTGAGAAACATCTGGAGGCTCCAAGGATAGGTTTTTCTGTTTCTGGTTGAAGATCTTGTTAAGTTTTAGGGGAGATTTCTCAGTATCGCTTCCTACCGTGCCATTACTCTGACGTCATCTTGTGTTCTTGATACAATTTCCCCTTTATCATTATGAAATGTCCATCTTTTTCTCTCATTACTTTTGTTGTCTTGTAGTCAGTATTGTCAGATATAAGTATGGCTACACCTGCTTTTCTTTGGATATTATTTGCTTGGAGAATTGTTTTCTAAGCTTTCACTTTGAATCTATTTTTATTCTTATAGCTTAGATGTGCTTCTTGAAGGCAGCATATTATTGGGATTTGCTTCTTGATCCAATCTGCTACTTTGTGCCTCATTATTGGTGAGTTCTATCCATTTACATTTACTGTAGTTATTGACAGTTGAGGATTTCCTATTGCTATTTTATATACTGCTTTCTGATAGCTTTGTATCTTGTTTGGTTCTTATTTTTTGTTTTTCTGTCATTTGTTGGTTTTTTTGTGTGGTATTCCATACTTCTAGCTTCTGTTTCTTCTTTTTTTTAAGCTATGTGTTTCTGTAGTGGCATTTTCAGGGGTGGTTACCATTAGGTTATTAAAAGAAAAATTATCATATTTATTAGATTTTATTATTTCATGAGTGCTTCTGCGCTCCATCATTTTTTCCTATTTCTGATCTTTATCCTCTCCTCTTTTATGTTGTTGTTGCCACAGATAATACTTGATTTATTATGATTTTGTTAAATATTTTACTTGTAATGTTATTTTGTTTTGTTCTTTGTATCTGGTCAGATAACCCCCTTTAGTATTTCCTCTAGTTGGGGTTTTCTGGTGATAAATTTCCTCAGCTTCTGTATGTCTGTAAATGTTTTCATTTTCTTTTCATATTTGAAGGATAGCCTTAATGAATATAGTATTCTTGGCTGGTAGTTTCTCTCTTTCAGTACTCTAAGAGTTGGGATCCACTCTCTTCTGGCTTGCAGAGTTCCTGCTGAGAAATCTGATGATAACCTAAAAGGCCTTCCTTTATATGTTATATTCTTCTTCTCTCTAGCTGCCTTGATTATTCTTTCTTTGTCATTGATTTTTGATTATTTCATTACAATGTACCTTGGAGTAGGTCTGTTTGAGGTAACTCGGCATTTTGTTTACTTTTTGGATTTGAGACTCTAACTTTTTCAACCAGCTTGGGAAGTTCTCATAGATTATTTGTTTCAGTATGTTCTCCATTCCTTTTTTCTTCTCTTCTTCTTCTATTATACCCATTATTCTTATATTGCTCTTCCTGATGAGTCAGAGAATTCTTTAGGGCTTTCTCATTTGTTTTAAGTGTGTGAGTCTTTCTCTTCTTCTCTCTGTATAATCTCTAGTTGTCTGCCTTCAATGTTACTGATTCTCTCCTCTATTTGGCCTGTTCTATTAGCTAAACTTGTTACCTCATTTTTTAGTTTGTATATTGAGTTTTTCATCTCTGGTTCTTTTTTATAGTTTCAATTTCCTTGATGAAGTACTTTTTGTTCATTAAGGAGTTTTTTTTAGATTTTATTTATTTATTTTTCAGAGAGAGAGAGAGGAAGGAGAGAAAGAAATATAGAGAGAGAAGTTTGGAGGATCAGGAAGCATCAACTCCCATACATGCCTGACCAGGCAAGCCCAGGGTTTTGAACTGGCAACCACAGTGTTCCAGGTCAACACTTTATCCACTGTGACACCACAAGTCAGGCCATTAAGTTGTTTTTTGAGCTCACTAAATTGCTTTTCAGTGTTTTCTTGTATCTTATTGAGTATTTTTAGAACTTCAATTTTGAATTCTCTGTCATTAAGCTCCAAGGTTTTCATGTAATTGAGATTTTTTTTCCTGGAGATTTTTCATTATCTATCTGAGGTACTTCTCTCTCTTGTATATCCATATTTGATTTCTTTTTCCTTGATGGCATTTGCAAGTGGTATTGTTAATAACCCTAATAACCCCAATTCCTTTTTTTAGTAGGAGGCACTGTATTACAAGATTTGCCTCTGCCAGATTCTTAGGTGGAGTTCTGCTGAGGAGTGGCTGTCATAATGATGCAGGCAGGGCGTCGCATTGGTAGGAGGGTCTTGTTGTTAGGGCTTTGCAATTTTATGGCTCTAGCAATGGTAGACCAGGGGTCCTTCCGGGTCCTCCCTCATGTCCCAACAAAGCAGGGTACCAAGCACCTGGACACCTCTACCTCTCACAGGAGCCTAGAGACCCAGCTGAGGGGGGTTCACCACTGCCACTTTTCACACAGCAAGGGGAGCAATGTGTGACCAGGAGGCTGGGGTGACACAGTCTAGTCCCTCCTCCAATACCATTCTAAGCACTCAAAGTGCAGCCCTGGGCAGGGCAGGGGCTGTGTGCCACAATCCAGTGTCCAATCTTTAGGAGGAGTTGCAGCAGAGATCACAGAGCAGGGTTGTCCTACTTGCACATGCTAAACTCCACTGAGCAAGCTGGTGCCAGGGTTTTGGAGCAGGTGAGGCACAGATCTCAGATCAAGCCGTCTGGAATCACAAAGCTAAACTCTGATGATAGGGCAGGCAGATCAAGCATGTCTCAGTGCCCTTTAGGCCAATCTCCACATGTTATTTGTACGCAGTTCTTGAAAGCATACTATGGGCTTTGTGTGCACCTAGCACCTGCAATCACGGTTGCAGCAAACTCCAGGAAACAGCCCTGCTCTTCCTTCTTGGCCATCACCTCTATCTCAGCTCTTTCCCCCCAGACTCTCCTCTTCTCCTGGCTCTGGCTCTGAGACAAAGCCTGCACCAACAGTGACTACCTTCTTCAGGTCCATGAAGAAAGAGAAAGACTCAGACTTCTGGCACTTTTTTTTTCTTTTGTGAGCAGATGCTATCTTTGGCCCACCTTCTTGTGCAATCATACCTTTGTCTATCTGGTGTGTGTATATTTCAGATTCATCTGGGTTTTTTTCTGTGTGTACAGTTGTAGTATTTTTTGAAATTTCAAGGGGAGACATAGAAAGTGTATCTCATGCCTCCATTTCTCTGACATCTGCAAGGAACTTTTGTGTTTAAATTCAAACAAGTTTATTAAGACCATGGTGTTTCAGGAAATGAACAACAAAGGAAAGTACAATAAATAGAATGCTCTTCTCAATTAAATTTGTCAAACATTTTAAGAAAAGTAACTGTCAAAAGAATTTTGTATAATACCTTAACCCAGGGGGTTGAAATCAAAGTTTTACAAATTTTTTATCTTCCTATAAAGTTGGAAAAGAAGCTAGAGCACTTAAGTAACACAACAAAGCAACATTATTCATCCATTCAATAAACATTTATTTAGCACCTACTACATGTAAAATTCTATGTAAGTACAGTGGATACAAAATCAAGTAAAATACTGTACTTAAAAAATTAACAACTTGCTAATACTTACTGATTTTTTTTCAATCCAAAAGTTATATCACAGAGAAAAATTTAATCACTTTAGATCAGAGATCTATTGAAAAAACCTGAAATTCATATGTAATAAAGAAGTCTAGAAAATGCTCTATATTCATTTTCTTCTTATTTCACATTCATACAATTTGTATTTAGGAATATCGTTTCTCAGAACAAACATTATATTTCTCCAATCCCTAGCTATATTTGGGGATATGACTACAGAATAAAAACTAAGATGTGAGTAACTGTGATAATTTCATAGTCTTGTTAATGTCTTTAATAGAATAGATATAACCACTTTCCCTCCTCACTTTAGGTTATTACACTGAATACTGACATGTCATTTTCCAATCCTGAGATTGTGCAATCAAATAATGACTCAACTATTTTAGAGTCACAATGTAAAAATATAGAAATTGTGCCTGACCTGCAGTGGCACAGTGGATAAAATGTTGACCTGGAAAGAAGATGTTGCCAGTTTGAAATCCTGGGCTATCCCGATCAAGACACATACGAGAAGCAACTACTACAATTTAATACTTCCTGCCTCCTTTCTTCTTTCTCTATCTCTTTCTTTAATCACCTCTCTCTAAAATTTATATATATAAATATAACTGAGTTTGTCAACAGCCCTCTAGATTAAAGTCCTTTCAAGTGATAGATCATTTAAAGGCCAACTGTTATGTTAGGGAACGATAAAACTTTTAAATTATTTAAATTTCTTTTTGTTACATGATGCTTAAGATTTCCTAGAATTAGAAGTAAGTTACTTTTACATAAAATGAATTGTAATGCACCTGAACAAGCAGTGGTGCAGTGGACAAAGTGTCGGACTGGGATGCAGATGACCCAGGTTTGAAACCTTGAGGTCACAGGCTTAAGCACAGGCTCACCAGCTTGAGTGAGGGACCATAGAAATGACACCATGATTGCTGGTTTGAAGCCCAAGGTCACTGGCTTGAGCAAGAGGTCACTTACTCTGCTGTAGTCCCCTCTGTCAAGGCACATATGAGAAAATAATCAATAAACAAACAAGGTACTGCAATGAAGAATTGATGCTTCTCATCTCTCTCCCTTCCTGTCTGTCTGCCCCTATCTGTCCCTCTCTCTGACTCTATCTCTGTGTCTGTCACAAAAAAAAATAAGTCTTAGGTATATGGCATTGACTTTGCAATATCATAACAGATTGGGAAGTTACTGACATTTGTCATGCCATAGCAAAAGATTTGTTAAATTGCCACTTTTAATACCTTTTACATAAACCTGTTATAATACTAAGAAAAATGAATAAAAAATACTTTAGTGGGAAAAAGGAAGATACAGTATTGGCCCCAAGATATCTGTTGGAAAGAGACAAGATTCCAGTCAAGTGTAGAGTCTTAAAATAGAGATAAATGCAGGGGTTACCCTCCCTTTATGTATACTATCTTGGCATTCTTTCGCATCTACCACCTAAAAATGTACAGATGGAAACAGAAAATGATTGAAAAGGAAAAGTCTAGAGAGATTTTTGAAATGAGAAGAGAACAGCTAAATCAGCCAGAAATCCAGACTATAAGAAATTTACTAGTTTTGGTTTCTTCAAAAAAGAAATTGCAAGGACAAAAAAAAAGAGGGAAGGGAAACCTTAGATTCAAAAAGACTTAAGAAATATAACAAGCAAATATAATATATGAAATTTGTTAAGATCCTTATTCAAGCAAATTGAAAACTATGGGACAAAGGGAAAATTGAATGCTATGTGGATAGTCAATATTGAGGCATTATTGTCAAAAATTTTACATGGATAATGGTATTGGGATTGTGCTATCTTTTAAGAGTCTTTAATGTTTTAGAGACTCTTACCAAAGTATTTACGTTTGACAAGACAGCTGATATTTGCTTTCATATAATTTAGTAGGAGATGGTCCTATGGTGGTTCATTATATTATTATCTCTACTTCTGTGTATGTTTGAAAATTTCCATATTAAATAAATCAACCTGGAAAGTCAAAGTAGGCTTCCCAAAGGAAGTTTTAAGTGAGATTTGAAACTGGTTAAGAGTTATTTAGCTAAAAGAAAGGGTCATGTTCTCATCTCAAAGAACTTGGAAATAATATTACCCTGTAAAATTAACTTCTAAAAATTGTAAAATATATATGTGTGTGTGTTTGATGCAATTGCACAGTTTAAAGAATAATAATGAAATGAAAACCTGTGACTCACCACACAGGTTTTAAAAGTTTGACTTCAAAACCTTTCATACCTTCTCAGGCTATCATCCTCATCTCTTCACCTTCAGGAGCTAGCTACTCTCTTATATTTTGTGCTAATTATTCCTTACTTTATTATTTGTATCACATATGTGTTTATCACCAACTAATATGGTATTATTTAATTTTACCTGGTTCTGAACACCATATAAATGGAATTATACTATATGGGTTCTCTGACTTATTTTGTTCAACACTTTTTTGAGATTTAGTCATGATTTTGTGTGTACTTGTAGATCATTTTTTTGTTGTTGTTGGTTTTCCATTTTTGAATATACCATAATTTGTTCATTCATTCTATTATTGATAGACATTTGGGTTGTTTTCAGTTTGGGTCAGCTTGCCACTATAAGTAATTATTTACATGTCCTTGGAGAAGAATGACAAAAGTTTTGCTAAGGTATGATGGCTTAAGAGTGGAATTTATGGGTAGGATTAAGATCGCTTTGTTGAGATGTCACTGATTAAATCAACATGTAATGGAAAGAAATTGTCAACTCTACTGTCACTTAGCTAATGGTGTTAACACACTCAATAATATTTGTTAGTAGAACTCAGCATTGAGGGAAAAAAAAGATGTCCCAAGAGCATAGTTTGTCAATGTGTATCTAAAATCATATGGGGGAGTGAAAAGTTGAATCTAGGTACCATTTGTTGCAAAACAGTTACAGTTACTCATGCTTCATCAGAGCTGGAATAAAATATTTCTCAAGATAATTCCCTTCTATTTGTTTTTAAGTTCTTGCTTATCGGGCAAAGTTTTGAATTGTACATCTCAGCAATCTTGATATTAGAAAAAAAAAAATATATATATATATATATATATATATACTCTGGATATGACTATATTCAAACAGTCAATTTACGGGAAAGTGGTTGTCTCCACTGGAAGACAAGATGCTGAAGTACCACATTGGTTGACAACAATGAGAATGGAAATGTGAAAATTGCATGGCTAATTTTTAGAACCCCAAGAAGATAAGTGTTTAAGTCCAGGATCTGGGAAGATGGTGACATCATTAACAGACATAAAATAAAAAGACAGTTTTAAGGTGAGAGCAAGGAGAGAATTGGAAGTAATGATGTTAGCACATCCTGGGCCCTTTGGACATCCAGTTGAAGACCAGTTAGGAATCTAGAAATAAGGTTTTGAGCTCAAGTAAAAAGTTGCCACAAAATATACACTTTTAGAATCATTTACATAGGCCTGAAATGAAATTGTTAAGAGATACTGTAGAAAAAGAAGATTTTTTAGCAACGAATATTAAGGACATACCTACATTTAGGATATAAGAAGGAAGAAGAGCCAATAGAGGCAACACCAGAGACTATCAAGTAAGTAAAAAAATGAACCAAGATGGCAAAGGAAGGAAGTGAGACTGAAGTGGTCCCCAACCTTTTTTGGGACACAGACCGGTTTAATGTCAGAAAATATTTTCACGGACCGGCCTTTAGGGTGGGACGGATAAATGTACCATGTGACTGAGCCAAGCATCAAGAGTGAGTCTTAGACAAATGTAACAAAGGGAATCTGGTCATTTTTCAAAAATAAAACATCGTTCAGACTTAAATATAAATAAAACGGAAATAACGTAAATTATTTATTCTTTCTCTGCGGACCGATACCAAATGGTCCATGGACTGGTACCAGTCTACAGCCCGGGGGTTGGGGACCACTGTTCTAAACAAAACTCTGGGGATTCACTTATTGATAAAAAAGGGATCAATAATGAAAGGAACTACCAATTACTCAGCACCTATTATGTGTCAGGCACTATGCCAAGAACTTTGCTTATATTATTTCTTTTATTTTCATTGCGGTAGAGTACACATAACATAAAACTTACTAAACAATTTTAAGTGTGCAGTTTAATGGTATTCAATAATTTCACATTGTTGTGTAACCATTACTATCATCTATCTCCATAATTTTTCATCTTTTAAAACTGAGACTCTATTTATTAAACAATAACTTTCCCTTCTTTTTTTTTCTTTTTTTTTAATTATAATTTTATTTTCTTAATGGGGTGACATCAATTAATCAGGTTACATATATTCAAACATCAACAAGTCCAGGTTTCTTGGTTATCTTGTCTTTCAATTATGTTGCATACCCATCACCCAAAGTCAGATTGTCCTCTGTCACCTTCTATCTAGTTTTCTTTGTGCCCTGCCCCCTCCCCCTTTCCCTCTCCCTTTCCCCCATCCCCCCGTAACCACCACCCTCTTATCAATGTCTCTTAGTTTCACTTTTATGTCCCACCTATGTATGGAATAATGCAGTTCCTGGTTTTTTCTGATTTACTTATTTCACTTCGTATAATGTTATCAAGATCCCACCATTTTGCTGTAAATGTTCCGATGTCATCATTTCTTATGGCTGAGTAGTATTCCATAGTGTATATGTGCCACATCTTCTTTATCCAGTCATCTATTGACGGGATTTTTGGTTGTTTCCATGTCCTGGCCACTGTGAACAATGCTGCAATGAACATGGGGCTGCATGTGTCTTTACGTATCAATGTTTCTGAGTTTTGGGGGTATATACCCAGTAGAAGGATTGCTGGGTCATAAGGTAGTTCTATTTTCAGTTTTTTGAGGAACCACCATACTTTCTTCCATAATGGTTGTACTACTTTACATTCCCACCAACAGTGTATGAAGGTTCCTTTTTCTCCACAGCCTCTCCAACATTTGCTATTACCTGTCTTGTTAATAATGTGTGAAGTTAAGTGGTTCACTTGGGCTCTCTCCTGTTTGTTCATATGTGCCTGAACTGATATGAACTTCCCTCTTATCACTGCTTTTGCTGCATCCCATAGATTCTGATATGTCGTATTGTCATTTTCATTAGTCTGTATAAATTTTTTTATCTCTGCACTTATTTCTTCTTTGACCCATTCATTTTTTAAAAGTATGTTGTTTAGTTTCCACATTTTTGTGGGATTTTTTTCCTCCTTTTTGCAGTTGAATTCTAGTTTCAAGGATTTATGATCAGAAAATATGCTTGGTACAACTTTGATTTTTCTGAATTTGCTGATGTTGTTTTTGTGGCCCAACATATGGTCAATTCTTGAGAATGATCCATTACACTGGAGAAAACTGTATACTCAGTCACTTTGGGATGAAATGTCCTGTAGATGTCTATCATATCTAGGTGCTCTAGTGTTTTGTTTAAGGCCACTATGTCTTTGTTGATTCTCTGTTTGGATGACCTATCTAGAGCCGTCAGCGGTGTATTGAGGTCTCCAAGTATGATTGTATTTTTGTCAGTTTTTGTTTTAAGGTCAATAAGTAGCTGTCTTATATATTTTGGTGCTCCTTGGTTTGGTGCATATATATTAAGAATTGTTATGTCTTCTTGATTTAGTGTCCCCTTAGCCATTATGAAATGGCCATTTTTGTCTCTGAGTACTTTCGTTGTCTTGTAGTCAGCATTATCAGATATGAGTATTGCTACGCCTGCTCTTTTTTGGATGTTATTTGCTTGGAGTATTGTTTTCCAGCCTTTCACTTTGAATTTGTTTTTATCCTTGTTATTTAGATGGGTTTGCTGTAGGCAGCATACAGTTGGATTTTCTTTTTTCATCCATTCTGCTACTCTGTGTCTTTTTATTGGTGAGTTTAATCCATTTACATTTAGTGTAATTATTGACACTTGTGAGTTCCCTATTGCCATTTTATATCTTGCTTTCTGTTAGTTTTGTGTCTTGTTTGATTCTTCTCTTTCGTTTTTCTATCTTTTGTTTTTATTTGGTTGTATTCCATACATCTTTCCACTGTTGCTATCTTTTTTTATCTCATGTGCTTCTGTGGTGGTTTTTTCAATGGTGGTTACCTTTAAGTAATGAAAAGGGTTCCTACCCTGTTCATTGTAGAACACTATTTTGTGAGTACTTTTGCACTCCATCGTCCTTTGCTACTGTTAATCTCCATCCTCTCCCCCCCCCTTTCTTTTTGTTGTTGTCACAGTTTAAATTTGGTTTTATTGTGTTCTTCTTGGAGCTTTTACTTGTGGCTTTATTTTTTTTTTTTGTTCTTTGTATCTGATTGGAGAACCCCCTTTAGTAATTCCTGGAGTGGGGGTTTTCTGATGATAAATTCCCTCATCTTTTCTGTATCTGTGAATGTTTTTATTTCTCCTGCATATTTGAAGGATAGCTTTGATGGGTATAGTATTCGTGGCTGAAAGTTCCTCTTTTTCAGGACTTTAAATATTGGGGTCCATTCTCTTCTAGCTTGTAGAGTTTCTGCTGAGAAATCTGATGATAATCTAATGGGCCTTCCTTTATATGTTGTATTCTTCTTTTCCCTGGCTGCCTTGAGAATTTTTTTTTGCCATTGGTTTGTGCCAATTTCATTATGATGTGCCTTGGAGTAGGTTTTTTGGGATTAAGAAAACTCGGAGTTCTGTTTGCTTCATGAATTTGAGGCTTTAGTTCTTTCCACAGGCTTGGGAAGTTCTCATCTATTATTTGTTTGAGTATGTTCTCCATTCCATTTTCTCTCTCTTCTCCCTCTGATATACCTATTATTCTTATGTTATTCTTTCTGATGGAGTCAGATAATTCTTGTAGGGCTATCACATTTTTTTTTAATTTTTGAGTCTCTTTCTTCCTCTCTCTGTTGTGCCTCAAGTTGCTTGTCTTCTATTTCACTAATCCTCTCTTCTATCTGGCCTGTTCTATTAGCCAAGCTTGTTACCTCGTTTTTCAGCTCGTGATTTGAGTTTTTCATCTCTGTTTGATTTGTTTTTATAGTTTCAATATCCTTGGACATATATTCTTTGTGTTCATTGAGTTGTTTTCTGATCTCCCTAAATTGCCTTTCTGTGTTTTCTTGTATAACTCTGAGTATTTTTAAGATTTCTATTTTGAATTCTCTGTCATTTAACTCCAAGGTTTCCAATATATTAAATTTTTTCTCCATTGATTTTTCCTCATCTATCTGTGTTACCTCTCTTTCTTTTGTATCCATGATATTCGATTTTCTCTTCCTTGATGGCATCTGAGGGTGGTTTTGTTGATAGTATTAATGAGATTTAATAAAAAATAAAAAATAAAATAAATAATCGGAAAAAGTTATGTTTCTTTTTAAATTAATAATGAAATAAGGAAAAATAAAATAAAATAAAAATTTTAAAAAAGGAAATTATTCCCCCCTCTCCTTTTTTTCTCTCCTCTCCTCTCCCATCTTTCTTGAGAAAATCTTGTGGTGAACTGTGAATTATATTTATTTAATAGAACAAACAATGCCTGTAATGGAGGGCCTGAATTGGGGAAAAGTAATAAAGGGGCAAGAAAAAAAAATAATAAAAAATAAAATAAAATAAAAAATAAAAAAGGGGGGGTATGGACCCACAAAAAGCAAATAATGAAAAAATTTGGATCAAGAATAAAATGATTTGTGTTTAGGTGTTGGTTGACTAAGGGTTATGATGAGAGGAGTAAGAGGGAAACAGGAAAATGGGGGGACAAATTAAAAAATTACTATTGTATTTAGTGGAACAAGAGCTTGATAAAATGGAGAGCCAGGGATGGGAGCACTGCTAGTGAGTTAAAAAGGTGAAGTAAAACCCCCCCAAAATGCCACAAACATAAGTTTGAGTCCCAGATAAAATAATTTGTTCGTTATTGAGGTTTGAATGAGAGGAGACGTAAAGGAGAAAGGAAGAAACTAATATAGAGGGAGAAAAGAAAGAGAGAGAGTGAAAAAAAAGAGGGAACCACTAAAAGAAGAAAAAAGAAAAAAGAGGAGAGAGAGAGAGAGAGAGAGTTAAGGGTTTTGGAGTGCAACCCTCATAGAGAGAAAGGAAGAGGAAAGAAAAGATAATGGGAGATGTAACACTTATGGGTAGTGTAGTTCAAGGAGAGGAGAGAGTAAGACCAGTAGAGAGTTAAACGACCAAATTGGATGAGGAAAAAAAAAATCAAGGATGAAGATAAGAGAAACAAACGAACAAATCTAATAAAATGGGATAGGTTATAAAGTCTGTGGATTATTCTGATTTTGAGAGGTTATCTTCTTGCTTTTTCTTTTCTCTCCCTCTTCCTGGTCGGTGACTCTGTACCCCGGGTTCTGCCCCTTTGGCACGCTCAGGTAGAGGTTTGCAGTTGATAAGTCTCTATGGCGATGTCATGTATTGTGCTTCAGTCTCGTTGGCAGTCGAGGCTCATTAGCATTTATAGGCTCCGACAGTGAGAGTGTCTGTGTTCCTGGAGCCTCTCTCCTAGTCTTTCCTTCCTCAATTAGTAGACTGAGAATCCAGCTATGGGGTTGCTGCTGCCTCTGCCTGGATAGTAAGAGGCTCAAAGAGCTGGCAACTCCCCACTCTATTCCCACTCAGTACAGTGCTCTGGGTAAGGCTCAGTCAGTCAAAGCCACTAACATAATCAGCCAGAGCTTCTGCCTACTCAAAGACCTCTGGCTCTGCCACTCTGTCCGGTAACACGGGTGGGCACCCACTCCTGGGGCGCTTGGAGGAAACTCTCGTTCACTATCTGCGCGCGCAGACCAGGATGTTAGACCGGAAGTCTCGCCCTCTGAGTGAAACCTCCGCCCGCACTGAAAAGTTCCAGTGTTGGAATTGGCTCTCACTCCGTCCCTGTGTGCGGCTTTTTCAAGGTGCTGGGGCGGCCTGTGACTCCGCCCTTGGCCCACACAAAGGCCCCCGACTCTGCCCCTCCGTGGGAGAACACGGGCTCCCACTCCCGAGGTGCTGGGAGGAGTCTCCTGCCCACTCTCCGTGCGCAAAGACCAGGATGTGAGGCCGGAGTCTTGCCCTCTGAGTGAAACCTCCCGCCCGCACTGAAAAGTTCCAGTGTTGGATTTAGCTCTCGCTCCCTCCCCGTGTGCGGCTCTCCCAGGGTGCTGGGGCAGCCCAGAGGCTTTCGGCCCACACAAAGGCCTCTGACTCTGCCTCTCTGTGGAGTAACACGGGTGCACCCTCCCGGAGCTTTGGAAGTAATCTCTCGCCCACTATGCACCGACCAGGGGATCAGGTAAAATGGCTGCCCCGCTTGTCTTTCTTTGTCTGGGTTTGGCGCGAGTGTTAGCTGTATTGCCCGGGTTGTCACAGGAACAGTTTTTCCTCGGCTTGGATCTCCGTGCCACAGCCCGGTTCAGCCGTTTGTGCCACGGCCTGGATCTATTCACCCCCTTTGCCCGCCTTAGTTTCTATATTCTCAGTTTCCAGTGAAAATCGCCCTGTTTAGGTTATTGAGGAAGGCGGAGCATTTCTTACTCCCTATTTCCTTTGGGGTTTGGTTATATATTTAGCCAATTTTTCGCTCGATCATACCTTTGGGTGTATTGCGAAACATCTGGAGGCTCCAAGGATAGGTTTTTCTGTTTCTGGTTGAAGATCTTGTTGAGGTTTGGGGGAGATTTATCGGTATCGCTTCCTACTCCGCCATTACTCTGACGTCATCCTCAACTTTCCCTTCTTCTGTGCCCCACCCCAGCTCTTGTCAACCACCTTAAATTTTCTGTGTTTATGGTTTTGACTACTCTTGAGTAGTTCATATACATGAAATTATACAGTTTGTGTTTTTGGTGACTGGCTTACTTCACTTAGCATAATGTCTTCAAGGTTCATCCTTTTTGTAACATGTTAAAAATTTCCTCCATTTTTAAACTGAATAATATTCCCTTATATGCATATACCACTGTGAGATAATAGAAATGTATATATTGATCTCTACCCCTGGTTCTTGACACAGAACTCCTGGAACCCTCGTAAGTTCTTATCTTATAACAGCACTAAGAGCATCTTCTGTTCTAATATTTGGTCTTTAACCTCCATCTCTGACAAAGAGCTCCTACATCCCCTGGGTGATAGGAGTGACTTCTGTTTAATGAGGCAACACTGATACGGTGCCTGGATGGCTCCTAGATGGGGGCTGGTAACCAGAAAGACCAAGACATAATAAGATGCTTGGAATTTTCAGCTCCTTTCTACCACCACTTCTCCAGAGAGGGGAGAAGGGTTAGAAATACAGTTAATAATTAGGCCTACCTACGGGATGAAGCTACCATACAAATCCCAGTAGTTTGGAGTTCAAAGAGCTTCCAGGTAGGTAAACATATTCACATACTGGGAAGGTGACATACCTCAATTCCACAGGAATAGAAGTTACTGCACTTAGTACTCTTCCAGACCTTGCCTTATGTCTTTTCATCTGGGTGTTTAATTTTTAAAAAATTTATTGATTTTAAAGAGACAGGAAGGGAAGGAGAGAAAGAGAGAGAGACAGAGAGAGAGAGAGATACATCAATCTGTCTCTGTATGTGCCCTGACTAGGGATCAAACTGGCAAACTCTGTGCATAGGGAAAAAACACTCTAACCAACCGAGTTATCCAGCCAGGGCTCTTTGTCATATCTTGCAACAAACTGTTAAATAGAAGTGTTTCCCTGTGTTCTGTGAGCTGCTCTAACAAATTGTGCTCCAGAAGGAGCTCATAGAACCTCTAATTTGTAGCCATGTTGGACAGAATTAATGGGTAAACTGAGGGCCTCACTTGCAATTGGCACCCAAAGTGGTGGCAGTCTCATGGGACTGAGCCTTTAACTTGTGAGAACAGATGCTATTCAAGGTAATAGTGTTAGAATTGAGTTAAATTATAGGACACCCACATGGTATCAGAGAATTGCTTGGTGGAGGAAACTCTCCCATCAGTGTCAGAAGTGCTGTGAGTTTGGTAGTAGTATGAGAATAAGGGAAAAACACAGAAGGAAAGAACTGGATTTTTTCTTTTACAACTACATTTTGCTTATCTATTCATTCTGATGGAAACTTGTGTTGCTCCCACAATGTAGCTATTGTGAATAATGCTACTGTAAGTACAAGTATAGGAGCACAGTTGTCCCTCATCATATTGCAGTTCACTTTTCAATGTCTCACTGTATCGTGATATTTAAAATTGTATATATTCAATGTTTTATCACGAATTTTTCACTATATCACAGGATTTGTGGTATAAAGGTATTTTTATATTTTATTATTTTAATTATTTTTGTGGTAAAATAAGCATTTTCTAGAGTGTAGAAAGTGTTTAAGAGCATAAGACTGTTTATAAGAGTGTTGGAAAAGTTAATAACAGTGTAGGAAAGATTTATAAGAGTGTGGGGGAGGGTTTATAAAACCTTAAAATATATATAAATAATAAAATAAATATAAAGTCTTTACTTCTCGGATTTTTGCTTATCTTGGAGGATTCTGGAACCTAACTCCCATGACAGACAAGGGACTAATTGTATATATGTCTTTGAGATACCATTTTCAATTCTTTGGGTATACCTAGAAGTGGAATTGCTGGATCATATGGTAATTTTATTTATAATTTATTTTGAGGAAACACCATATTGTTTTTCACAGCAGCTGTAATATTTGACATTCTTACCAACAATCAACAGTGGTTCCAGTTTCTCAACATTCACAGCAACTCTTGGTATTTTCTGTTGTAAAAAATTGTTTTTAATTGAATTTATTAAGATAACACTAGTTACCATAATATATAGTTTTCATTTTTATTTTATTTATTGATTTTAGAGAGGAGAGAGAGTGAAAGTGAGAGAGAAAGAAAGAAAGAAGGAAAGAAAGAAAGAAAGGAAGAAAGAAAGAAAGAAAGAAAGAAAGAAAGAAAGAAAGAAAGAAAGAAAGAAAGAAAGAGCAGGAAGCATCAACTCCCATATGTACCTTGACCAGGGAAGCCTAGGGTTTTGAACCAGTGACCTCAGTGTTCCAGGTTGATGCTTTATCCACTGCGCCAGCACAGGTCAGGTCATAATATATAGTTTTCAGATGTCCCATTCTATAACACAGTTCTGTACACTGTATTGTATTTTTACCACCACACTTAAGTCAAAATTTCATCCATCACTATTTATAGCCCTATTCCCTCTTCCACCAACCACCCTGCTGGCAATCACCTTTCTGTTCCACAAGTTTTTTTGGGGGGGGGGTTGGTCCTTTTATGCTCTATCCTTTCAACTCCATCACCCAGAATCCCCGATCCCCTGATATCTGTTAACCTGCCCTTTATGTATGAGTATAACTAAGTATGCTTGCTAGTTCTTTTTGTTCATTAGTTTAAACATATTAGTGAAATTATATGATACTTGTCTTTCTCTGACTGGCTTATTTCACTTAAGCATAATGCTCTCCAGGTCCATCCATGCTGTTGTAACAGATAAGGCTTTCTGCTTTTTTATGACTGTATAGTATTCCACTGTGTCAATGTACCATAGCTTTTTTACCCACTCATCTACTGATGGTCACTTAGCCTGTTTCCAGATTTTAGCTATTGTAAATAATGTTGCAATAAACATAAGGGTACAATATTATATAGAATTAGTGTTTCGGGCTTCTTAAGATATATTTCCAGAAGAATTGATGGTCCAAAGGCAGTTTAATTTTTAATTTTTTGAGGAAACCCTATACTGTTTTACACAGTGGCTGCACGAGTCTGCAGTCCCACCAGCAGTGCAGGAGGGTTCCCTTTTCTGCACACCCTCACTAGCATTTGGTGTGTGTTGATTTGTTAATGAACCACTCTGACAGGTGTGAGGTGAAATCTTATTGTGGTTTTAATTTGCATTTCTCTGATGATTAGTGACGTTGAACACTTTTCATCTGCCTATTGACCATATGCATATCCTCTTTGAGAAGTGTCTATTTGGTTCTTTGACCATTTTTTTTATTAAATTTAATACAGTGACATTGATAAATCAGGGTACATATGTTGAGAGAAAATATCTCTAGATTATTTTGACATTTGATTGTACTGTATACCCCTCCCGCAAAGTTAAATTGTCTTCTGTCACCTTCTATCTGGTTTTCTTTGTGCCCCTCCCCTCCCCTAACCCCTCTCTCCTACTTCACCCATCCCCCCTCCCCCAACCCCCCGCCCCTGTTGCCATCACATTCTTGTTCATGTCTCTGAGTCTCATTTTTATGACCCTTCTATGTATGGATTCATCTTAGTTTTTTTCTGATTTACTTATTTCACTCCGTATAATGTTGTCAAGGTCCATCCATGTTATTGAAAATGATCCGATGTCATCATTTCTTATGGCTGAGTAGTATTCCATAGTATATATGTACCAAAGCTTTTTAATCCACTTGTCCTCTGCCGGACACTTGGGCTGTTTCCAGATCTTCGCTATTGTGAACAATGCTGCCACAAACATGCGGGTGCATTTCTCCTTTTCGAGCCGTTCTATGGTGTCATTGGGGTATATTCCTAAAAGTGGGATAACTGGGTCAAAAGGCAGTTCGATTTTCAGTTTTTTGAGGAATCTCCATACTGTTTTCCACAGTGGCTGCAACAGTCTGCATTCTCACCAGCAGTGCAGGAGGGTTCCCTTTTCTCCACATCCTCGCCAGCACTTATTCTGTGTTGTTTTGTTGATAAGCACCATTCTGACTGGTGTGAGGTGATATCTCATTGTGGTTTTAATTTGCATTTCTCTAATGATTAGTGATGTTGAGCATTTTTTAATATGCTAAAGACTTGTACTCGGAAAATTACAAAACATTGATAAAAGAAATCAAGGAAGATAAAAACAAGTGGAAGCATATACCGTGCTCATGCTTAGGAAGAATAAACATCATTAAAATGTCTATATTACCCAAAGCAATTTATAAATTCAATGCAATACCAATTAAAATACCAATGACATACTTCAAAGATATAGAACACATATTCCAAAAATTTATATGGAACCAAAAAAGGACATGAATAGCCTCAGCAATCTTAAAAAAGAAGAATAAAGTGGGAGGAATCACACTTCCTGATATCAAGTTATACTACAAGGCCATTGTACTCAAAACAGCCTGGTACTGGCATAAGAACAGGCATATAGATCAATGGAACAGAACAGAGAACCCAGAAATAAACCCACAGTTCTATGGACAACTGATATTTGACAAAGGAGGTAAGGAAATACAATGGAGTAAAGACAGCCTCTTTAACAAATGGTGTTGGATAAATTGGACAGCTACCTGCAAAAAAATGAAACTAGATCACCAGCTTACCACACTCACAAAAATAAACTCAAAATGGATAAAAGACTTGAATGTAGTACGTGAAACCATAAGCATCTTAGAAGAAAACATAGGCAGTAAGCTCTCCGACATCTCTCGGAGCAATATATTTGCTAATTTATCTCCACGGGGAAGTGAAATAAAAGACAGGATAAACAAATGGGACTATATCAAACTAAAAAGCTTTTGCACAGCTAAAGACAACAAGAACAGAATAAAAAGACAAACTACACAATGGGAGAACATATTTGACAATACGTCTGATAAGGGGTTAATAACCAAAATTTATAAAGAACTTGTAAAACTCAACACCAGGAAGACAAACAACCCAATCCAAAAATGGGCAAAAGAGATGAATAGACACTTCTCCAAAGAGGACATACAGATGACCAATAGGCATATGAAAAAATGCTCTTTGACCATTTTTTAAATTGGATTGTTACCTTCCTAGTGTGAGATTTAGAAGTTCTTTATAAAATTTGATTATTAACCCCTTATCAGACATATCAGTGAATACGTTCTCCCATTGAGTTGGTTGCCTTTTAATTTTGTTAATGATGGTTTTTGCTGTGTAACAGCTTTTCAATTTGATATAGTCTCATTTATTTATTTTGTCCTTTATTTCACTTGCTCTCAGAGATACATCAGCAAAAATACTATTACGAGAGGTATCTGAGAGTCTACTGTCCATGTTTTCATCCAGGATATTTATGCTTTTGTGACTTACATTGAAGTCTTTGTATCCAGTTTGAGTTTTTCTTTTGTGAATGGTGTAAATTAATAGTGTAGTTTTATTTTTTGCATGTACCTGTCCAATTTTCCCAATACCATTTATTAAAGATACTGTCCTTACTCTACTGTATACTCTTGCTTCACTTGTCAAATATTAATTGACCATTAAGGCATAAGTTTATTTCTGGGTTCTCTGTTTTGTTCCATTTATCTGTATGCCTGTTCTTATGCCAGTACCAAGCTGTTTTGATTACAATCGCCTTGTAGTACAACCTGATATTAGGAAGTGTAATACCTCCTACTTTATTATTCATTTTCAAGATTGCTGAGACTATTTAGGTTTGTTTTTGGTTCCATATAAATTTTTGGAATATTTGTGCTAGATCTGTGAAGTATGTCATGGATTTTTAAAATATGAATTGCATTGAATCTATAGATTTCTGTGGGAAGTATGGACATTTTAATGATTTATAATTCTTCTTATCCATAAACACGTTATATGCTTCTACTTGTCTGTATCTTCCTTCATTTCTTTTTTTACTGTCTTATACTTTTCTGAGTACAAGTCTTTTATTTCCTTGATTAAATTTATTTCTAGGTACTTTATTTTTTGTTGTTTCTGCAATAGTGAAGGGTATTGTTTTATTAATTTCTCTTTCTGACAGTTTATTTTATGTATAAAAATTCCACTGATTTCTGAATATTAATTTTATATCCTGCCACTTTGCTGAATTCATTTATCAGGTCTAATAGTTCTTTGGCTGAGACCTTAGGGTTTTTTATTTATGGTATAATGTCATCAGCAAATAATGACAATTTTATTTCTTCTTTTCAAATTTGGATGCCTTTTATTTCTTCTTCTTGTCAGATTGCTCTGGCTAGGACTTCCAGAACTATGTTGAATAGGAGTGGGAAAAGGGGGCACCCCTGCCTTGTTCTTGATCTTAAGGGGATTGCTTTTAATTTTTACCCATTGAGTATGATGTTGGCTGTGGGTTTGTCATATATCAGTTTTATTATGTTGAGGTGTGTGCCCTGTATTCCCACTTTGCTGAGAGTTTTGATCATAAATCCATGCTAAATTTTACTGAATGCTTTTTCTGCATCTATTGGTGTGATCATGTGATTTCTATCCTTCCTTTTGTTTATGTGATGAATCACATTTATTGATTTGCAAATACTGTACCAGTCTTGCCTCCCTGGAATAAATCCCATTTGATCATGATGCATGATTTTTTTAATGGATTGCTGGATCCGGTTTGGTAATATTTTGTTGAGAATTTTAGCATCTATATTCATTAGAGATATTGGCCTATAGTACTCTTCTTTGTAGTTTCTTTACCTGGTTTTGGAATTAGGATAATACTTGTCTCATAAAATGAGCTTGGAATTTCCCCCTCCTCTTGAGTTTTTTGGAATAGTTTGAGAATGATAGATGTTAATTCTTTTTGGAAATTTGGTAAAATTTACTGGCAAAGTCATTCGATCCAGGACTTTTGTTTGTTGGGGCTTTATTGATAATTGTTTAAATTTCATTTGTTTTAATCAGTTTGCATAGGTTTTCTGACTCATCCAGATTCTGTTTTGGAAAGTTGCATATTTCTAGGCATTTTCTATTTTTTCTAGGTTGTCCAATTTTTTAGCATATAGATCTTTATAGTATTTTCTTACAATCTTTTGTATTTCAGTAATGTCAGCTGTTACTTTTCTTTTATATCTATTTTTTTATTTGGGTTCTCTTTTTTCTTGATGAGTCTGCTTTAAGGTCTGTCAATCTTGTGTAACTTTTGAAAGAACCAGCTCTTACTTTCATTGATCTTTTGTATATTTTTTAGCCTCTATGTCATTTATTTTCACTCTGATCTTTATTATTTCCTTGCTTCTACTTCCTCTGGACTTAATTATTGTTCTTTTTTCTAGTTTTTTTTTAGGTGCAAGGTTAGGTTGTTTATCTGAGCTTCCTCTTGCTTCTTAAGGTATGCCTGTAATGCTATGAACTTACCTCTCAGGACTTCTTTTGCTGTGTTCCATAGATTTTGAGTTGTATTATCATTTTCATTTGTTTTAAGGAAGCTTTTTATTTCTTCCTTGATCTCATTGTTAACCCATTTGTTATTTAATAACATGCTATTTAGCTTCCAAGTCTTTGAATGTTTTTGTTTTTCTTTTGTAGTTGATTTTTAGTTTTATGCCATTGTGATCAGAGAGGACACTTGATATGATTTCAATCTTAAATTTATTGAGACTCATTTTGTGTCCTAACATGTGGTCTATCCTAGAGAATGTACCATGAGCACTTATAAAGAATGTATATACTGCTGCTTTGGACTAAAATGTTCTGAAGATATTCATTATATCCAATTGATCTGGTGTACTATTTAAAGCCTCTATTTCTTTCTTAATTTTCTGCATGGAGAATCTATTCATTGATAGTCTATACATTGTTGGATAGATTAGTGTTGGTTGTAGCTTCTTTGTAACACTTTGAATATTTTGTGCTAATCCCTTCTGGCCTGTAGTGTTTTTGTTAAGAAGTCAGATGTCAGGTTTATGGGGGCTTTTCTGTAGGTAATTACTTGTTTTTCTCTTGTAGCTTTTAGTATTGTTTTTTTGTCTCTTAATTTTGACATTTTAATTATAATGTGTCTTGGTGTGGGCCTCCTTGGATTCATCTTTAATAGGACTCTCTGTGTTTCTTGAACATCTGTGACTTTTTCCATCATCAATTTAGGGAAATTTTTGGATATGATTTCTTCAAACCAATTCTCTATTCCTTGTTCAGTCTCTTCTCCTTCAGGAACCCCTGTGATGTGGATGTTGTTTCTCTTCACATTGTCATAGAGATCTCTTAAAATTCCATCAGTCTTTTGAATCGCTTTTCTTTATGCTGCTCTGCATCTGAGCTTATGTTTATCTTGTCCTCCAAATTACTAATTTGATCCTCCACTTAATCCAGCCTACTTTTGATTCCTTCTACTGTAGTCTTCATTTCTGATATTATATTTGTCTCTTCTGACTGGTTCTTCTTTATTATTTCAAGGTCTTTTTAATGCTTGCTATCTCTTTGTTTAAGTTCTTATTGTGATCATCCACTCTTGCTCTAAGATCCTAGAACACCCTAGCTACCACTATTTTAAACCCTGTGTCTGCTAGTTTGGTTACTTCAATTTCATTTAGTTCATTTTCTGAGGATTTGTCTTGTTGATTAATTTGGGTCATATTTTTTATCTTCCTGTTTTGTCTTTGTATTGGGTAACTCTTCACTAACTTTGAAATTTTTTGTGACATCTTTACGAGAAAGATGGTGTCAGTGTTAATGAACTCCAGGACACCTGAGTTCCTTGCTCTAGGAATGCTTCTTGAGGTTTATGCTTACCCTTTTGCAGTATGTGAGTGTTGAATAGAGTTGGCCCTTTTGTGGGTGGTGTTATCTCTGCATGCTGGTTGGCTCTAAGGTTCAACCTTGATCATATGTATTATTCATTTTGTAGTGTCTGTCCTTTTGGGTGTATTTATTCTTTGCAGTGTCTGCTGTCTGCTGGACTCCTCCTTTGAGTGAGCCAGTTGTGTAGCTAGCAGGGTCTGTTGGTATTGGTGCAGTCTGATACCAACTACAGGTGGTGTTGCTTCTGAGTCTTCTTGGGTTAGCATCAGCCTTTGTTTGTAACCTGCCATGGGTTACCTGTCTGGACTACTGCTCTGTTTACTGTTTGTGTCTACATTTTTTGTGCCTAGGTAGTGTGGGATAGATTAACTTTTGTATAAGAATCAGCTTCCTCCTGCTTAGAGTTGGCAGCAGCTCTGTAAAAACGTTCAAATCATGAGATTTGCCTCCACTTTTCAGTGCTCCACCTCATTTTAAAGCTGCCTGGTCTTCCCACAGAGTCTTCTGTAGAAAGTCTGTAGTGTGGGCTTAGACTGGCTTCACCTCACCTACTTCTCTACAGGTTGCAAGTTTGGTGGGTTAGGACAGGTGAGGTTGGAAATACAACATTAGTGGGACCCCATACTTCAGGGTTCTCTTGGTCAGAAACTCTGTACACAGAATGTGGCCCATACTCAGAGCTTAGTCTCTCAGACAGTGCTGGATACTCCAATTCTATTTCTCCCCAACAAGATGAGCAGGAGGTTCAGATTGGGTGGTGTTGATATTCCTTTCTGCTGAAGATATTCCTTCTGGAGATCCTCTAGTCTCAAGGAGGAAGATTGAGAGAGTTCCCCTGGGGCTGATTGTGCCCCCCTCCAGTAAGAGGTTAAACCCTTTGACCAGTTCCAACAATATATTTAAGGGAACTTACACCTTGAATGTCCTTAAAATAAGTCTCTCTCCTTTCCCCTTGTGGAACCTAGCCCAAAAGGGCAGGATATCTAGGCCTCAAGAATCCAGCTGACTATGAAGCTCCATCCTGTCCAATGTACACATGAGCTGCTATGCAGGTGCTGACCACAGAAAGTAGAGCTTGCCTCAGCTGGGCTTTGTGTCTGATGAGCCCTGCATTCAGATATGCAACCAACAAGGGTAGTTTGGATCTGCTCTGATGCTATCCACAGCTGGCCACTGGATGTGCGTGACCTGGGCCTCCCTGGAGGGAATCTGGCACAGACCAGTTCAGGACCCTGTCCGTGACTGACCCTCAGCAACCTTCTTGGTGCTACAAGCAAACCAGAGTTTGTAGCTGCCTATGTTGGGCACAGGTGCACATGGATGGACAAAGTTGGACATTTAGGCTGTCTTTGACCAGCCATGCCCCCTAGGGGAATTTCAGTAAAAGACCCAAGGTTCCCACAGACCCACCTCCTGCTGCCTCTGTCTGATGGCTATTTCCTGGGCTAGACTCAGCCACTGAATATACCTCTGATAGAGTCTAGAGCCTGGGTAAATTCAGGGATTAAGAAAGTTGGTAGGTGTGGCTCCCACCCCATGGCTCCACATATCAGTCTGTCCTGAATTTTTCACAGATCACAGAAGCATGTGGCCCCCAGGAGTCTGGTGGGTATAGTCTCTGAAACCCAAAGATTTGGTCTTCCCACAACCCAGAGAGTTTCTACTGAATCTTCTTTGAGGTGTAAGCTCCAGTCATATTCTCAGGAGAGTGCAGGGGAAAGCTCTGGCCTCAATGCCAGAAAACTGAGTCACTGATGCATATCCTGCTTCCTGGCTTACTTATCAGAGTGGCCCAATCTTCATACGATAGGATAAGAGTGATTTCCAAGGGTGGGGAAGTTGCTTTCCCCCAGGCTGATGCTGAACAGAGATACTGCTCCACCCCAGAAAGATGTCAACTGCAGTATTGGAGAATGACTTAGCACAGGAATTCCATGTCTCTCCCTGGGTGACCAACTTCACACTCTCCTCATGTAACCCTAGTCTTCTAGGTCCTCCCTTTGCGGGAGCCCCTGGTAAGTGGTTGTGATAAAGATTTTCTTCATGGGCCCTTTAAGATGGTACCTGCATCTCTGAGAGTTCCTGTATCTCATAGACAGAAACTTTGACTCTTTTTATCACCAAATACTGTAGGCACCTCTTCTAGGCTCTGGTGTTCTAGGCTTGGGTACTTGGCCTGGAACTTAGGACCCACACTTCTCAGTGCAAAATTCCCTGCAGCTGGGAGTCCCTCCAGACCCTCAGTTTCTGCTTACTCCTGGGAGTGAAGGCAGGTCTTTTCACATCTGCACCCTTCTTACCACCAGGCCTGATGTGGCTTCTGTGACTCCTTTGTTATGTATGCCTCTTCCTGTAGTCCAAAGTTGGTTTTTCAAGATGATTGTTCTTAAATTTAGTTGTAATCCAATTTGGTCCTGAGAGGTGGTAGTTGGGATGTCCACATATTCTGTCACCATCTTGAAATATGTCTGTCGCATATTCTTTTTAAAAGAATGTATATTCTTCTGTTTTGGAGTGAAATGTCCTAAAGATATCAAGTAAACCCAGGTGACCTAATGCACCAATTAAGGCCACCATTTCCTTATTGATTGTCTCAATGATCTATTCATTGATGTCAACAGGGTGTTAAAATCCTCTACTATGACTGTATTGCTCTTAATTTCATCCTTTAAGTTCATCAAGATTTGCTTTAAATATTTAGATGCTTCTATAATGGGTGAATAAAAGTTTACCAGGATTATCTCCTGTTGATGGATTGCTTTTTTTTTTTTAATATTTATTTATTTATTTATTTCAGAGACAGAGCGAGAGTCAGAGAGAAGGATAGACAGGGACAAACAGACAAGAACGGAGAGAGATGAGAAGCATCAATCATCAGTTTTTCGTTGCAACACCTTAGTTGTTCATCGGCTTTCTCATATGTGCCTTGACCGTGGGCCTTCAGCAGACCGAGTAACCCCTTGCTCGAGTCAGCATCCTTGGGTCCAAGCTGGTGAGCTTTTTGCTCACACCAGATGAGCCTGTGCTCAAGCTGGCGACCTCGGGATCTCTAACCTGAGTCCATCCGCATCCCAGTCCAACGCTCTATCCACTGTGCCACCGTCTGCTCAGGCGCTTTTTTTTTTTTTTAACCATTATGGACATATTGTTCATTGTTTCTTACTATTACCTCTGTTTTAAAGTCTATCTTGTCACATATAATTTTGCTTTCCCACCTTTATTTAAACTTTCATTTGCATGAAATAGAATTTTTTTTTTTTTTTTGGTATTTTTCTGCAGTGAGAAACAGGGAGGCAGAGAAACAGACTCGTGCATGCGCCCGACTGGGATCTACCTGGCATACCTACTAGGGGCAATACTCTGTCCATCTGGGGCTTTGCTCCATTGCAACTGGAGCCATTCTAGCACCTGAGGTGGAGGCCATGGAGCCATCCTCCTCACCCGGAACAACTTTGCTCCAATGAAGCCTTGGCTGTGGCAGAGGGAAGAGAGAGAGGGACAGAAAGAAAAGGGGGGAAGGGTGGAGAAGCAGATGGGTGCTTCTCCTGTGTGCCCTGACCAGAAATCAAAACTGGGACTTCCGCACGCCAGGCTGATGCTCTACCACTGAGCCAACCAGCCACAGCTGAAATATCATTTTCTATCCCTGTACTTTTAGTTAGTGTGCATCTTTATTTTGAGATTGGTGTCTTGTAGACAGTATATATAGGAGTCTTGCTTTTTTATCCACTCAGCTAACCTATATCTTTTGATTGGAGCATTTAAGCTGTTTTTATTTGAAGTGGTTATTGACATTTTATTCTTTTACCCATATTCCTCTGTTTGTTTCTTTTTCTTCTCCTCCTCCCCTTCTTCTTTCTTCTTCTTCTTCTTCTTTTCCTCCTCTTCTTTTTTTTCCCCCTAAAACAGGCTCTATAACATTTCTTATAATACAGGTTTGGTGCTAACAAATTCCTTTAGCTTTTTCTTGTTTGGGAAGCTCTTTATATGTCTTTCAATTGCAAATGATAGCTTTCCTGGGTATAGAAATCTTGATTGTAGGTCCTTGCTTTTTATCACTTTGTATATTTCATGCTAATACCTTCTGGCCTAAATATTTCTGTTGATAAATCAGCTGACAGTCTAATAAGAGCTCCCTTGTAGGTAACTAACTTTCTTTTATTTTGCTTTTTAAAAGATTCTCTCTTTGTCTTTAGCCTTTACCACTTTAATATGATGTGTCTTGGTGTTGGCTTCTTTGTGTCATCATGTTTGAGACTCTCTGTGCTTTCTGGACTTGAAAGTCTTTTTCTTTCAACAGGTTAAAACATTTTTTTTCAGTTATTATTTTTTCAAATTGGTTCTCAATCCCTTGAACTCTGTCTTCTTCTCCTGGTTGCTCTATGTTACAAATATTGTTGCACTTCTTGTTGTACCTAAAATCTCTTAAACTCTCCTCACTCTTTTTAATTGATTGTCTTTTTCTTGCTAGATTATATGTTTCTTTTTTTAATCTTATCTTCCAAATCATAGATTCAATCTTTTGCTTCATTCAACCAACTTCTTATTTCTTCCAGTACATATATATATATATATATATATTTTTTTTTACAGAGACAGAGAGAGAGTCAGAGAGAGGGACAGATAAGGACAGGCAGGAAGGGAGAGAGATGAGAAGCATCAATTCTTCATTGTGGTACCTTAGTTGTTCATTGATTGCTTTCTCATATGTGCCCCCATGCTCAAGCCAGCAACTTTGGGCTCAAGCTGGTGAGGCTTGCTCAAACCAGATGAGTCCAAGATCAAGCTGGCAACCTTAGGATTTTGAACCTGGCTCCTCTGCATCTTAGTCAGAGACTCTATCCACTGCACCACTGCCTGGTCAGGATCTTCCAGTGTATTCTTGATTTCAGATATAACATTTTTAATTTCTGACTGGTTCTTTTTATTATGGTTTTTATGTCCTTTTTATGATTACTATCTCTTTGTTAAATTTTTCACTTGTTCCTTGAGTATCCATATAACCAATACTTTGAATTCTATATCTAATAAATAGTTTTTCTCCATTTCAGTAAGCTCTTTTTCTGGAAATTTCTCCTGTTTTGTCATTTAGGGCTTGTTTCTTTATCTCAGTACTTTGGAAACTCTTTTGTGCTTTTTTTTCCTCTATGAATTTGATATATCTCCTATTTCCCTGTCTTCATGTTATGTCCCTATGTAGTAGACATTATATTTGGTCCAGTGGTGCAGGCTCCTAGATCACCTGAGTTGGGTGTTCCAGGAATGTCACTTGTGTGGGTTATGTAGACCCTTCTATTGTAATTGATTCTTGATTGCTATTAGCCCATTGTGCATGTAATCAACCCTCATGCTGGCTGACTTTAAGGCTGTACTTTGACCAAAGCATGCCAGCTGCTGTGCAGGTGCTGAAAATAAGAAGTAGAATTTATTTTAGCTGGGTGTGGTGCCAGAAAAAATCTCCTTTTGGATATGCTATTTGTGAAGCTAATTGTGTCATGCTCTGATGTTGTCTAAAACTGGCCACTGGGTGTGTTGGTTCTGGACCTCCTGGGAGGGAATCTAATGCAAGTCAATGTAAGATTCTGCCTATTATTGGCTCTCAGCCACCTTTGGACCTACAAGTGACCTTCAGAATGTACCACCAGAAGTAAACAATCCCTTTCACTGTTGTAACAAATAAATAAAGTGCCTAGTAATAACTTTAACCAAGGAGATAAAGGCTTGTACTCAGAAAATTACTGTATAAGACATTGAAAAAAGAAATCAAGAAAGAGACAAACAAGTGGAAGTATATAATGTGTTCATGGATAGGAAGAATAAACATCATTAAAATGTCTATACTACCCACTGTAATCTATAGATTCAATGTAATTTTTATTAAAATGCCAATGGCATACTTCAAAGATATATAACAAATATTCCAAAATTTTATATGAAACCAAAAAAACCCCCAAAAAACCTGATAGCCTCAAACTCTTAAAAAGGAAGAATAAAGTGGGAGGTATCACACTTCCTGATATCATGTTATACTACAAGCCAATTGTTATCAAAACAGCTTGGCACTGGCATAAGAACAGGCATACAGATCAATGGAGAAGAACAGAGAACCCGGAAATAAACCCACACCTTTATGGTCAATTGATATTTCACAAAGGAGGTAAAAGTATACAATGGAGTAAAGACAGTCTCTTTAATAAATGATGTTGGGAAAATTGGACAGGTATATGGAAAAAATAATAAAACTAGACCACCAACTAATATCATTCACAAAAATAAACTTAAAATGGATAAAAATATCTTGGAAGAAAACAAAGGCTGTAAACTTTCCAATATCCTCATAACAATATTTTTGCCAGTATATCTCTATTGGCAAGTGAAATACAGGACAAAATAAACAAATTATACTATATCAAATTAAAATGTTTTTACACAGCAAAAGACATGATTACCAAAATAAAAAGACAACCCACTTAATGGGAGGACATATTTGCCAATATGTCTGATAAGGGGTTAATAACCATAATTTATAAAAAAAACTTTTAAATTCAACACCAGAAAAGTAAACAATCCAATTAAAAATGTGCAAAGGACCTGAATGGACACTTGTCTAAAGAGGACATACAGGTGGTCAATCGGCAGATGAAAAAATATTCAGTTATTAATCATCTGAGAAATGCAAATTAAAACCACGTGAGATACCACCTCACATCTGTCAGAATGATGCTCATTAACAAATCAACACATAACAATTCCTGGTGAGGTTATGGAGAAAAGGAAACCCTCCTTCACTGCCGGTGCAAATGCAGACTGGTGCAGCCACTGTGGAGAACAGTATGGAGTTTCCTCAAAAATTTAAAAATGGAAATGCCTTTTGACCCAGTTATCCCACTTTTAGGAATATCTCCTAAGAATCCCAAAACAGTGATTCTAAAGAACATATGTACCCCCATGTTTATTGCAGCATTGTTTACAATAGCCAAGATCTGGAAACAGCCCAAGTGTTCATCAGTGGATGTGTAGATTAAAAAGCAGTGGTACATATACACAATGAAATACTATGTGGCCATGAAAAAGAAGGAAATCTTACCATTTACGATGGCATGGGTGGACCTGCAGATTATTATGCTAAGTGAAATAAATCAGTCAGAGAAAGACAAATATCATATGATCTCACTTATATGTGGAATCTAATGAAAAAGGTGAACTGAGAAATGGAAATGAGGCTGATGGGTGGTCATAAGTAGCAGAGGGACAGCTGTCAGAGGGAAGCAGAAGAAAGGTACAGGATCATGGAAAGGTGAAGAGATTAGTGAAATTATATATACATAACACATAGATACAGATAACAGGACTGCAAATTCCAGAGGGAAGGAGGGGAGGAAGTTAGGGGGAAGGGTAAAGGGGGTATAATGGGGGCATTTGGTTGAGGGGTGAAGGTGTTATATTGAGTGTGACACTTGAATCCATGTTAACACAATAAATTAAAAACTTTAATAAAAAAGAAACTACTGTCCTTTCTGAACCTTCATTCTGTTATCAGGAAAAATAAGGAAAATTATGGTATCTTCTTAAAAAATACTCGTTTACATGTGCATATAGATTTTATTACCTATCTGTAATGTAAATATTACAAATCTATGTGTGTATACCGAAATGTAATATTTACTAGATGCCAGGCAATGTTCTGAGTGCTTTACATATATTAACTTTTATCTTTTTACAACCCCAAATCCTACTTCCTAAGAGTATGCATGAAACATATGTATACTACAAAATATTTGTTATCTTAAATTCAAATTTAAGTGGGCATTCTTTTTCTTATCTGGCAATTCCAGCTAGAGTAAATGCTCAATAAATATTTTTAAGACTAAAGGAGTGAAAGAGGAAAAGACAAAAAAAGAAAGGAGCGGGAGAAGTGAACCAATTTGTCCATTAGTGGAGCACAAAGAGAAAGAGTTTCAGGCTTGAAAGGAGTGGTAGATTTGGTAAGACCTAGAAACCACATAAAATCTGGCTTCTCACTATTTTTTCTCAGTTTTATTGAGTTATAATTGACCCGTCACATTGTATAAGTTTCAGGTGTACAACATAATAATTTGATATTTGTATATATTATAAAATGATAACCACAATTAGTTAGCTAACATCCATCACCTCACATACTTACAACTTTTTTCTTGTGATGAGAACTTTTAAGATCTACTCTTTTAGCAACTTTCAAATATGCAATACAGTATTCTTAGCTATATAGTCATCATGTTGTGCATTATATTCCAATCAATATTTTCAGTTCTATATAATACAAAGTAAACAGCTGTTTCCTCCTTTTTTGTTAAAAAGACTGCCCCTATGTGGTAGGAAAAAAGTATTAGGCCAAAAGTTTTCATTCTTGTCTTCTCGTCTCACTGGGGCAAAAAGTTCCAAGAAAGCCAGTGACTTGGAATAGAGGATATGATGATAGCTGTTTGTTTGCTTTTGTTCATTTGTTTGTTTCATTGTTTTGGTATAAGGACAGGGGAGTAATGAACATAAGATAAACTGACTCTGTGTCTCAGATACCAGGAGAGTATTATTAAAATAGGTTTTAAAAATTTTTCAAACACATTTGTAACTTTGTTCAAACCTGCATAATCTCAGTTTCGAAGCTGTTATGGTGAGAAAATATATTAAGAGATTGTGTCTAAAATTCATGTTGTAGACGAGTTAAATGTAGAACACATTATAAATGGTCAAGTACTATTTACATGTTCATTAAAAAGTCACCATGATAACCTTGGATGTGAAGGAAGCCTGGTTTTTTTTGCATGCCTTTTCCTAGTCATTAAACATAGAAGGTAGGCCCATACTTCTGTGGAATCTACCATATCCTCAGTCGGAGGCCAGGGAAGATGCTGATTCTCCGCAATGACAACAAGAAGAAATAAGGTTGCTGTTTGTCTCAACTCCAAACCTTACATACTAACATCATCCTGTGTGACTCCTATGACTATGTGGGCATTCTTCCAAATACCAGGTTTCACAGTTCCTTTATCTCCTTACTTCCAGGTCCTCAGTCACAACCTCACACCACATGCCCATGAATATAACTTTGGTTTAGCCATCTGAGTATACCTCCTCTTTTGAAATCTCCAACTTCAAAATCTTATGCTCAAACTGTACCACAACTTTCTGTTCTTCCTACTTTCTTACTCTCCTACTAAACATATTCTTTTAACTTCCAGTAGACTTCTAGAACTATGTGCACTCACTATTTTCTCAGTCTCTTCACCTGCTTCTATTTTCATTTCTTTCCCTCAGCCTGGACTCCACATGTGATCACTTGAACTATTTCTCTCCAGCACCTGAAGGCCTCAGCCATTGGCTATTAGCCATGCATGGCCCTCAACTCTGCTTCAGTTTGATCATCTGTCTACTCCTCCTCCAAGGCATGACTAAAGTCAAAACAAAAAGCAAAGCTGGGCAGACTTGTGCCAGTCCCCAGTTAAGATAGCCCAGCTCAGTTCAGTTCTCAGAACTTTCTTTTAGTTCTTTTACCCGATATTAATCAGCTACCTCTACTCTTTGTTCTTCAGCAACTCCAAACCTTCTATTCCTCTGAGTATCTCAGTTTCCTCATCTACATGCTGGTTTGGTCAACAACCTTACTCTGAGTATCTCAGTTTCCTCATCTACATACTGATTTGGTCAACAACCTTACTCTGAAGGTTATTGTGGAGAATAACTAAGGAATGTACATAAATAACCTAGCATCATGTAAACCATTGACATACATACCACATTTACTGCCAATGCCCTCTGGCACCCACCACAATCTGCATTTCTCTCACACCAAACAAATGGCCTATCTCACAGAGAAAAGAGAAGGCATGAGGTAAAAAGGTAGGGAGATGTACCCTCTTCATTCGATAAGTGACCAATCTCCACCCACCTGAACTAACTTGCCTCTAGTCTCAGAGAAAGAAGGGTCTCTCCTCTTTTCTTAGGCTAGTCCATTCTTTAACATTCATCTCAAAGACTCACTCAATCCATTCTTTCCCTCTTTGGTATCTTCAGCCTTCCCTTCCTTATCTCTTCAGATTATAAGCATATTCAAATCTTTCCCATCTTAAAGGAATTATCTTTTTTTATAAATAAATTTTTATTAATGTTAATGGGGTGACACCAATAAATCAGGGTACATATATTTAAAAAAAACATGTCCAGGTTATCTTGTCATTTAATTATGTTGCATACCTATCACCCAAAGTCAGATTGTCGATTGTCCTCCGTCACCCTCTATCTAGTTTTCTTTGTGCCCCTCCCCATCCCCCTTCCACTCTACCTCCTTCCCTCCCACGCTCCCTCCTCCGCCACACCAACGGTAACCACCACACTCTTGTCCATGTCTCTTAGTCTCGTTTTTATGTCCCACCAATGTATGGAATCATATAGTTCTTGTTTTTTTCTCATTTATTATTTCACTATGTATAATGTTATCAAAATCCCACCATTTTGTTGTAAATGATCCGATGTCATCATTTCTTATGGCTGAGTAGTATTCCATAGTGTATATGTGCCACATCTTCTTTATCCAGTCATCTATTGATGGGCTTTTTGGTTGTTTCCATGTCTTGGCCACTGTGAACAATGCTGCAATGAACATGGGGCTGCGTGTGTCTATACATATCAATGTTTCTGAGTTTGGGGGTATATACCCAGTAGAGGGATTGCTGGGTCATAAGGTAGTTCTATTTTCAGCTTTTTGAGGAACCACCATACTTTCCTCCATAATGGTTGTACTACTTTACACTCTCACCAACACTGAATGAGGGTTCCTTTGTCTCCACAGCCTCTCCAACATTTGCTATTACTTGTCTTGTTCATAATAGCTAATGTAACAGGTGTGAGATGGTATCTCATTGTAGTTTTGATTTGCATTTTTCTAATAACTAATGAAGATGAGAATCTTTTCATATATCTGTTGGCCATTTGTATTTCTTCCTGGGAGAATTGTCTGTTCATGTCCTCTTCCCATTCTTTTTATTGGATTGTTTGTTTGTTTGTTGTTGAGATTTATGAGTTCTTTGTATATTTTGGATATTAGGCCCTTATCTGAGCTGTTGTTTGAAAATATCATTTCCCATTTAGTTGGCTGTTTGTTTATTTTGTTGTCAGTTTCTCTTGCTGAGCAAAAACTTTTTAGTCTGATGTGGTCCAATTCATTTATCTTTGCCTTCACTTCCCTTGCCTTTGGAGTCAAATTCATAAAATGCTCTTTAAAACCCAGGTCCATGAGTTTAGTACCTATGTCTTCTTCTCTGTACTTTATTGTTTCAGGTCTTACATTTAGGTCTTTGATCCATTTTGAATTAATTTTAGTACAAGGGCACAAGCTGTAGTCGAGTTTCATTCTTTTGCATGTGGCTTTATAGTTTTGCCAGCACTATTTGTTGAAGAGGCTTTCTTTCCTCCATTGTGTTTTGTTGGCCCCTTTATCAAAAATTATTTGATCATATATATGTGGTTTTATTTCTGGACTTTCTATTCAGTTTCATTGGTCTGAGTGTCTATTTTTCTGCCAATACCATGCTTTTTTGATTGTCATAGCCCTATAATATAGTTTGAAGTCAGGTATTGTAATGCCCCCAGCTTCATTCTTTTTCTTTAGGATTGCTTTGGCTATTCTGTTTTTTTTTTTTTTTAGTTCCATATAAATCTGATGTTTTTTGTTCCATTTCTTTAAAAAATGTCATTGGAATTTTGATGGGAATTGCATTAAATTTATAAATTGCTTTGGGTGATATGGCCATTTTGATTATATTTATTCTTCCTATCCAAGAACAAGGAATATTTTTCCATCTCATTGTATCTCTTTTGATTTCCCTTAACAATGCTTTGTAGTTTTTGTTATATAGGTCCTTTACATTCTTTGTTATGTTTATTGCTAGGTATTTTATTTTTTGTTTTTGCAATTGTGAAGGGGATTATTTTTTGAGATTGTTTTCTAATATTTCATTGTTGGCATATAGAAAGACTATGGACTTTTGTATGTTAATGTTGTATCCGGTGACCTTACTGTATTGGTTTATTGTTTCTAGTAATCTTTTTGTGGAGTCTTTGGGGTTTTTGATGTATAGGATCATATCATCTGCAAAAAGTGATACCTTTACTTCTTCTTTACCGATATGGATGCCTTTTATTTCTTTCCCCTGTCTGATTGCTCTGGCCAGAACTTCTAGCACCACGTTAAATAAGAGTGGAGAGAGTGGACAACCCTGTTTTGTTCCTGATTTAAGGTGTAAAGTCCTCAGTTTTATGCCATTTAATATGATGTTGGCTGATAGTTTATCATATATGGCATTTATCATGTTGAGATATTTTCTTTTTGTACCCATTTAGTTGAGTGTCTTAAACATAAAGTTGTGTTTCATTTTATTGAGTGCCTTTTCTGCATCTATTGATAAGATCATGTGGTCTTTGTTCTTTGTTTTCTTGATATGATGTATTATGTTAACCGTTTTACGTATGTTGAACCATCCTTGAGATTCTGGGATGAATCCCACTTGATCATGATGTATTATTTTTTTAATATGTTGTTGTATTCGATTTGCCAGTATTTTGTTTAGTATTTTAGCATCTGTATTCATTAGAGGTATTGGTCTGTAGTTTTTTTTGTTTGTTTGTTTTGTTTTTGTGCCGTCCTTGCCAGGTTTCAGTATGAGGGTTAGGTTGGCCTTATAAAATGTGTTTGGAAGTATTGTTTCTTCTTTAATTTTTTGGAAGACTTTGAGTAGAATAGGAACCAAGTCTTCTTTGAATGTTTGATAGAATTCGCTAGTATAACCATCTGGCCTGGACTTGTATTTTGGGGGAGGTTTTTTATAGTTTTTTCTATTTTTACCCTGCTAATTGGTCTGTTTAGGCTTTCTGCTTTTTCATGACTCAGTCTAGGAAGGTTGTATTGTTTTAGAAATTTATCCACTTCTTCTAGACTGTTGAATTTCGTGGCATATAGTTTTTTGTAGTATTCTATAATAATTCTTTGTATATCTATGATGTCTGTGATGATTTCTCTTCTTTCATTATGGATTTTGTTTATATGAGTCCCTTTTCTTTTTTCCTTGGTGAGTCTTTCCAAGGGTTTGTCAATTTTGTTAATCTTTTCAAAGAACCAGCTCCTTGTTTTATTAATATTTTCTATAGTTTTTCTGTCTCTATTTCATTTATTTCTGCTCTGATTTTTGTTATCTCCTTTCTTCGGCTGGTTTTGGGTTGTTTTTGTTCTTCTTTTACTAGTTCCTTATGGTGTGATGTTAATTGGTTCACTTGGACTCTCTCTTGTTTCTTCATATAGGCCTGAAGTGATATGAACTTTCCTCTTATTACTGCTTTTCCTGAATCCCATAGATTCTGATATGTCGTATTGTCATTGTCATTTGTGTGTATATATCTTTTGATCTCTGCACTTATTTCTTCTTTGACCCATTCATTTTTTAAAAGTATGTTGTTTATTTTCCACAATTGTGGGGGTTTTTTCCTTCTTTTTTGCAGTTGAATTGTAGTTTCAAGGCTTTATGATCAGAAAATATGCGTGGTACAATTTCAATTTTACTGAATTTACTGACGTTATTTTTGTGGCCCAACAAATGGTCAAATCTTGAGAATGTTCCATGTACACTGGAGAAAAATGTATATTCTCTCGCTTTGGGATGAAGTGTCCTGTAGATATCTATCATTTCCAGGTGCTCTAGTGTTTCATTTAAGGCCAATATATCTTTATTGTTTTTCTGTTTCGATGAACGATCTAGAGCCATCAGTGGTGTATTGAGGTTTTCAAGTATGATTGTATTTTTGTCAGTTTTTGTTTTTAAGTCAATCAGTAGCTGTCTTATATATTTTGGTGCTCCTTGGTTTGGTGCATATATATTAAGGATTGTTATGTCTTCTTTATTCAGTGGCCCCTTAATCATTATGAAATGACCATTTTTGTCTCTGAGTACTTTTGCTTTCTTGTAGTCAGCGTTATTAGATATGAGTTTTGCTACACCTGCTTTTTTTTTGGATGTTATTTGCTTGGAGTATTGTTTTCCAGCCTTTCACTTTGAATTTGTTTTTATCCTTGTTGCTTAGATGTGTTTCTTGTAGGCAGCATACTGTTGGATTTTCTTTTTTAATCCATTCTGCTACTCTGTGTCTTTTTATTGGTGTGTTTAATCCATTTACATTTAGAGTAATTATTGACACTTGTGGGTTCCTTATTGCCATTTTATAAATTGCTTTCTGTTAATTTTGTATCTTGTTTGATTCTTCTCTTTTCTTTTTCTATCATTTGTTGTTTTTTTGTTTGTATTCCATACTTCTTTCGTCTGTTGCTACCTTTTTTAAGTAATGTGTTTCTGTGGTGGTTTTTTCAAGGGTGGTTACCATTAAGTAATAAAAACGGTACTTACCATATTCATTGTAGTACCCTATCTTATGAGTGTTTCTGAACTTCATTGTCTTTTGATACTGTTAATCTCTGTCCTCTCCCCCTTTTTTTGCTTTTGTTGTCTCAGCTTAAATTTGATTTTATTGTGTTCTTGGTGGAGCTTTTACTTGTGGTTTTGTTTCGTTTTGTTCTTTGAATCTGGTTGAAAAACCCCTTTTAGTATTTCCTGGAGTGGGGGTTTTCTGATGATATATTCCCTCATCTTTTCTGTATTGTGAATGCTTTTATTTCTCCTTCATATTTGAAGGATAGCTTTGATGGGTATAGTATTCTTGACTGAAAGTTTCTCTCTTTTTGGGCTTTGAATATTGGGGTCCACTCCCTTCTAGCTTGTAGAGTGTCTGCTGAGAAATCTGATGATAATCTAATGGGTCTTCCTTTATATGTTGTATTCTTCTTTTCCCTGGCTGCCTTGAGAATTTTTTCTTTGTCGTTGGTTTGTGCCAATTTCATTATGGTGTGCCTTGGAGTAGGTTTGTTGTGGTTAAGAAAACTCAGTGTTCTGTTTGCTTCTTGAATTTGAGGCTTTAGTTCTTTCCATAGGCTTGGGAAGTTCTCATCTATTATTTGTTTGAATATATTCTCCATCCATTTTCTCTCTCTTCTCCCTCTGATACACCTATTATTCTTATTTTATTCTTTTTTATGGAGTCTGACAATTCCTGTAGGGCTTTCTCATTTTTTTAAAAATTTTTGAGTCTCTCTCTTTTTCTCTCTGTTGTGCCTGAAGTTGCTTGTCTTCTATGTCACTAATCCTACCTTCTATCTGGCCTGTCCTATTAGCTAATCTTGTTACCTCGTTTTTAAGTTCATGAATTTAGTTTTTCGTCTCTGTTTGGTTTGTTTTTATAGTTTCAATTTCCTTGGTAATGTATTTTTTGTGTTCATTGAGTTCTTTTCTGTGCTACCTATATTGCCTTTCTATGTTTTCTTGTATATCTCTTAGTATTTTTAAGATTTCTATTTTAAATTCTCTGTCATTTAGCTCCAAGTTTTCCAATATATTAAATTTTTTCTCCATAGATTTTTCCACATCTATCTGTGCTACTTTTCTATCTTTTGTATCCATGATATTCGACTTTCTTTTTCTTAATGGCATCTGAGGGTGGTCTTGTTGATAGCACTTCGTATTCAGTGTGTGGAACTCCCAGACGCTCCAAGGATAGATTTTTCTGTCTCTTGTTGATGAACTTGTTGAAATTTTAGGGAGATTTGTTGGCCGCACTCCTCACGGTGCCATTTCTCTAAAGGAATTATCTCTTTACTCTAAATTTTAGTTTTCATTCCTTTTAGAGTCAACCTTCTTCAACAGTTGTTGGCATTTATTGTCTGCACTTCCTTAACTCCTGTCGACTTTTCCCTCTAATGTTAATTGCTCTCTGTCCTCATATTTTTAACAAAACAGCTTTCCATGAAGTCACAAGAAACTTTCATTAACCCTGAATAATGCTGTTGACTATTCCCTCCCTATTGCCTTTCTGTCTTCTCTTGGCTTCACATTGCAACTCTCAGGTAGGAGGAAAATAGACCTGTTCTCAGTCTCCTTGCTGGCTCTTCCTCTGCATACCCCTAACGTGTTAGTCTCAAAGGGCTCAGCCCTGGGTTCTCTACATTCTTCTTTCTACACTCTCTCTTTATGGAGATTGCATTCTATCTCAGTTATTGGCTGACTATTCCCAAACATCTCTCTTCAACCTAGTCCACTATTGTGAGCTAAAGAATCCTTATCACAGCTAGGGCTAAAGGGCCTTTAAGAGAAAATGCACATGCATACAACATGAAATATCCATTTATTTTTATGTCTATCTACTGGACAAGGAATTTATCAAGAAGTAGTACTAGATCTCCTGTTCCCAATCTCTCTGCTGAGTTCACAAGTGACTTCCACCACTTCTTAGCTATGTAATCTGAGGGCCTCATTAGTTCTTTGACCTCATTAGTAAAGTGAAATTAATAATGGTGTCGGTCAGAATAATGGCGGGGTAGGAAGCGATACCGATAAATCTCCCCCAAAACTCAACAAGATCTTCAACCAGAAACAGAAAAACCTATACTTGGAGCCTCCAGAAGCTTTGCAATACACCCAAAGGTATGGTCGAGTGAAAAATTGGCTAAATATATAACCAAACCCCGAAGGAAATAGGGAGTAAGAAATGTTCCACCTTCCTCACTAACCTAAACAGGGCGGCTTTCTCTGGTAACTGTGAATATAGAAACTGAGGCAGGCAAAGGGGGTGAATAGATCCAGGCCGTGGCACAAACGGCTGAACCAGGCTGTGGCACGGAGATCCAAGCCGAGGAAAAACTGATCCTGTGGCAACCCGGGCAATACAAGCTAACACTCGTGCCAAACCCAAACAAAGAAAGACAAGCGGGGTGGCCATTTTACCCGGTCTCCTGGTTGGCGTGCGCGCAGTTAGTGGGTGAGAGATTTCTTCCTAGGCCCCGAGAGTGGGTGCCCGTGTTGCCCCATGGAGAGGCAGGTTCAGAGGCTTTTCTGTGGGCCGAGGGCAGAGTCTCTGGGCAGCCCCAGCGCCCTGGGAAAGCGACGCATGGGAGGGAGTGAGAACTATTTCCAATGGTGGAGATTTTCCGTGCTGGAGGGGTTTCACTCAGAAGGAAACGCGGCCGGCCTCATATCCTGGTTTGCGCGCGCAGATAGTGAATGAGAGATTCCTCCAAGTGCCTCGGCAGTGCGCGCCCGTGTTATCACACAGAGGGGCAGAGTCAGGGGCCTTTGTGTGGGCCAAAGCAGAATCTCGGGCCACCCCAGCGCCTTGCAAAAGCCGCGCATGGGGACGGAGCGAGACTCAATTCCAACGCTGAAACTTTTTCCTGAGGTTGGAGGTTTCACTCAGAGCGTGAGACTGCTGGCCGGATATCCTGGTCTGCGCACACAGCCAGTGAGTGAGAGTTTCCTCCAAGCGCCCCGGAAGTGGGTGCCTGCCTCTGTTACCAGACAGAGTGGCAGACAGAGCCACAGGTCTTTGAGTGGGCGGAAAGCCCGCCTGATTATGCTAGCAGGTCTGACTGACTGAGCCTTACCCAGAGCCCTGTGCTGAGTGGAAATAGAGTGGGGAGTTGCCAGGTCTTTGAGCCTCTTACTACCCAGGCAGAGGCAGCAGCAACCCCATAGCTGGATTCTCAGGCTACTAATTGAGAAAGGAAAGACTAGGAGAAAGGCTGCAGGAACACGGACTCTCTCACTGTCGGAGCCTATAAATGCTAATGAGCCTCGACTGCCAACGAGACTAAAGCACAATACATGACATTGCCATAGAGACTTATCAACTGCAAACCTCTACCTGAGCGTGCCAAAGGGGCAGAACCCGGGGTACAGAGTCACCGACCAGGAAGAGGGAGAGAAAAGAAAAAGCAAGAAGATAACCTCTCAAAATCAAGAATAATCTGCAGACTTTATAACCTATCCCATTTTATTATATTTGTTCATTTGTTTCTCTTATCTTCATTCTTGATACTTTTTTTCCTCCTCCAATTTGGCCGATTAACTCTCTGCCGGTCTTACTCTCTCCTCTCCTTGAACTACACTACCCATAAGTGTTAAATACCCCATCATCTTTTCTCTTCTCTTCCTTTCTCTCTATGAGGGTTGCACTCCAAAACCCTTAATTCTCTCTCTCTCTCCTTTCTTTTTTTTTCTTTTAGTGGTTCCCTCTTTTTTTCTCTCTCTCTCTTTCTTTTCTCCCTCTATATTAGTTTCTTCCTTTCTCCTTTACATCTCCTCTCATTCAAACCTCAATAACAAACAAATTATCTTATCTGGGACTCAAACTTATCTTTGTGGCATTTTGGGGGTTTTTTACTTCACCTTTTTAACTCACTAGCAGTGCTCCCATCCCTGGCTCTCCATTTTATCTAGTTCTTGTTCCACTAAATACAATAGTAATTTTTTAATTTGTCCCCCCCTTTTTCCGTTTTCCTCTTATTCCTCTCATCATAACTCTTAGACAACCAACACCTAAAAGCAAATCATTTTGTTCTTTACCCAAATTTTTTCCTTATTTGCTTTTTGTGGGTCCATACGCTTATTTTATTTTTCTTTTTTTTGTTTTTCTTTCTTTTTTTTTTTTTTTTTTTTTTTTGCCCCTTTATTAATTTTCCCCAATTCAGGCCCTCCATCGCAGGCATTCTTTGTTATAATTCACAGTTCACCACAAGATTTTCTCAAGAGAGAGGGGAGAGGAGAGGAGAGGAAAAAAGGAGGTGGGGGAAATTTCCTTTTTCAAAAATTTTTATTTTATTTTATTTTTCTTTATTTCATTATTAATTTTTTTAAAAAAACAACTCTTTTCGATTTTTTATTTTTTATTATTTTTTTAACTTTTTATTCTTTATTAAATCTCATTAATACTATCAACAAAACCACCTGTAGATGCCATTAAGAAAGAGAAAATTGAATATCATGGATACAAAAGAAAGAGGTAACACAGCTAGATGAAGAAAAATCTATGGAGAAAAAATTTAATATATTGGAAACCTTGGAGCTAAATGACAGAGAATTCAAGATAGAAATCCTAAAAATCCTCCGAGATATACAAGAAAACACAGAAAAGCAATTTAGGGAGCTCAGAAAACAACTCAATGAACACAAAGAATATATGTCCAAGGAAATTGAAACTATAAAAACAAATCAAACAGAGATGAAAAACTCAATTACCGAGCTGAAAAACGAAGTAACAAGCTTAGCTAATAGAACAGGTCAGATAGAAGAGAGGATTAGTGAAATAGAAGACAAGCAACTTGAGGCACAACAGAGAGGAGAAGAAGAAAGAGACTCAAAAATTTTAAAAAATGAGATAGCCCTACAAGAATTATCTGACTCCATCAAAAAGAATAACATAAGAATAATAGGTATATCAGAGGGAGAAGAGAGAGAAAATGGAATGGAGAACATACTCAAACAAATAATAGATGAGAACTTCCCAAGCCTGTGGAAAGAACTAAAGCCTCAAGTTCAAGAAGCAAACAGAACTCCGAGTTTTCTTAACCCCAACAGACCTACTCCAAGGCATATCATAATCAAATTGACACAAACCAACTGCAAAGAAAAAATTCTCAAGGCAGCCAGGGAAAAGAAGAATACAACATATAAAGGAAGGCCCATTAGATTATCATCAGATTTCTCAGCAGAAACTCTACAAGCTAGAAGAGAGTGGACCCCAATATTTAAAGTCCTGAAAGAGAGGAACTTTCAGCCACGAATACTATACCTATCAAAGCTATCCCTCAAATATGAAGGAGAAATAAAAACATTCACAGATACAGAAAAGATGAGGGAATTTATCATCAGAAAACCCCCACTCCAGGAATTACAAAAGGGGGTTCTCCAATCAGATACAAAGAACAAAAAAAAAAAAAAAAAAAAAAAAACAGAGCCACAAGTAAAAGCTCCAAGAAGAACACAATAAAACCAAATTTAAACTGTGACAACAACAAAAAGAAAGAGGGGGAGAAGATGGAGATTAACAGTAGCAAAGGTCGATGGAGTGCAAAAGTACTCACAAAATAGTTCGCTACAATGAACAGGGTAGGGACCCTTTTCATTACTCAAAGGTAACCACCATTGAAAAAACCACCACAGAAGCACATGAGATAAAGAAGATAGCAAAAGAGGAAAGATGTATGGAATACAACCAATTAAAAACAAAAGATAGAAAAACGAAAGAGAAGGATCCAACAAGACACAAAACTAACAGAAAGCAAGATATAAAATGGCAATAGGGAACTCACAAGTATCAATAATTACACTAAATGTAAACGGATTAAACTCACCAATAAAAAGGCACAGAGTAGCAGAATGGATTAAAAAAGAAAATTCAACTGTATGCTGCATACAGGAAACTCATCTAAGTAACAAGAATAAAAACAAATTCAAACTGAAAGGCTGGAAAACAATACTCCAAGCAAATAACATCCAAAAAAAAGCAGGCGTAGCAATACTCATATCTGATAATGTTGACTACAGGACAGGAAAAGTACTCAGAGGCAAAAATGGCCATTTCATAATGGCTAAGGGGACACTGAATCAAGAAGACATAACAATTCTTAATATATATGCACCAAACCGAGGAGCACCAAAATATATAAGACAGCTACTTATTGATCTTAAAACAAAAACTGACAAAAACACAATCATACTTGGGGACCTCAATACACCGCTGACAGCTCTAGATCGGTCATCCAAAGAGAGAATCAACAAAGACATAATGGCCTTAAACAAAACACTAGAGCACCTGGATATGATAGACATCTATAGGACATTTCATCCCAAAGTGACTGAGTATACATTTTTCTCCAGTGTACATGGATCATTCTCAAGAATTGACCATATGTTGGGCCACAAAAACAACATCAGCAAATTCAGAAAAATTGAAGTTGTACCAAGCATATTTTCTGATCATAAAGCCTTGAAACTACAATTCAACTGCAAAAAAGAGGAAAAAAATCCCACAAAAATGTGGAAACTAAACAACATACTTTTAAAAAATGAATAGGTCAAAGAAGAAATAAGTGCAGAGATCAAAAGATATATACAGACTAATGAAAATGACAATACGACATATCAGAATCTATGGGTGCAGCAAAAGCAGTAATAAGAGGGAAGTTCATATCACTTCAGGCATATATGAACAAACAAGAGAGAGCTCAAGTGAACCACTTAACTTCACACCTTAAGGAACTAGAAAAGAAAGAACAAAGACAACGCAAAACCAGCTGAAGAAAGGAGATAATAAAAATCAGAGGAGAAATAAATGAATTAGAGAACAGAAAACCTACAGAAAGAATTAATAGAACAAGGAACTCGTTCTTTGAAAAGATCAAAAAAATTGACAAACCCTTGGCAAGACTTACCAAGGAAAAAAGAGAAAGAACTCATATAAACAAAATCCAAAATGAAAGAGGAGAAATCACCATGGACACCGTAGATATACAAAGAATTATTGTAGAATACTATGAAAAACTTTATGCCACTAAATTCAACAACATAGAAGAAATGGATAAATTCCTAGAACAATACAACCTTCCTAGACTGAGTCAAGAAGAAGCAGAAAGCCTAAACAGACCTATCAGTAGAAAAGAAATAGAAAAAACCATTAAAAACCTCCCCAAAAATAAAAGTCCATGCCCTGACGGCTATACAAGCGAATTTTATCAAACATTCAAAGAAGACTTGGTTCCTATTCTACTCAAAGTCTTCCAAAAAATTGAAGAAGAAGCAATACTTCCAAACACATTTTATGAAGCTAACATAATCCTCATACCAAAACCAGGCAAGGATGGCACAAAAAAAGAAAACTACAGACCAATATCTCTAATGAATACAGATGCTAAAGTACTAAACAAAATACTAGCAAATCGAATACAACAACATATTAAAAAAATAATACATCATGATCAAGTGGGATTCATCCCAGAATCTCAAGGATGGTTCAACATAAGTAAAACGGTTAACGTAATACACCATATCAACAAAACAAAGAACAAAAACCACATGATCTTATCAATAGACGCAGAAAAGGCTTTTGATAAAATACAACACAATTTTATGTTTAAGAGTCTCAACAAAATGGGTGTAGAAGGAAAATATCTCAACATGATAAAGGCCATATATGATAAACCATCAGCCAACATCATATTAAATGGCACAAAACTGAAGGCTTTCCCCCTTAAATCAGGAACAAGACAGGGTTGTCCACTCTCTCCACTCTTATTTAATGTGGTACTAGAGGTTCTAGCCAGAGCAATCAGACAAGACAAAGAAATAAAAGGCATCCATATCGGAAAAGAAGAAGTAAAGGTATCACTTTTTGCAGATGATATGATCCTATACATCAAAAACCCCAAAGAATCCACAAAAACACTACTAGAAACAATAAGCCAATAAAGTAAGGTCGCAGGATACAAAATTAACATACAGAAGTCAATAGCCTTTCTATGTACCAACAATGAAACAACTGAGAACGAACTCAAAAGAATTATCCCCTTCACGATTGCAACAAAAATAAAATAAAATACTTAGGAATAAACATAACAAAGAATGTAAAGGACTTATATAATGAAAACTATAAACCATTGTTAAGGGAAATCGAAAAAGATATAATGAGATGGAAGAATATACCTTGTTCTTGCTTAGGAAGAATAAATATAATCAAGATGGCTATATTACCCAAAGCAATATACAAATTTAATGCAATTCCCATCAAACTTCCAATGATGTTTTTTAAAGAAATAGAGCAAAAAATCATCAGATTTATATGGAACTACAAAAAACCCCGAATAGCCAAAGCAATCCTAAAAAAAAAGAATGAAGCTGGGGGCATTACAATACCTGATTTCAAACTATATTATAGGGCCACGACAATCAAAACAGCATGGTATTGGCAGAAAAATAGACAATGAGACCAATGGAACAGAATAGAAAGTCCAGAAATAAAACCACATATATATAGTCAAATAATTTTCGATAAAGGGGCCAACAACACAAAATGGAGAAAAGAAAGCCTCTTCAATAAATGGTGCTGGGAAAACTGGAAAGCCACATGCAAAAGAATGAAACTGGTCTACAGTCTCTCCCGCTGTACAAAAATTAACTCAAAATGGATCAAAGATCTAAACATAACACCTGAAACAATTAAGTACATAGAAGAAGACATAGGTACTCAACTCATGGACCTGGGTTTTAAAGAGCATTTTGTGAATTTGACTCCACAGGCAAGAGAAGTGAAGGCAAAAATTAATGAATGGGACTACATCAGACTAAGAAGTTTTTGCTCAGCAAGAGAAACTGATAACAAAATAAACAGAAAGCCAACTAAATGGGAAATGATATTTTCAAACAACAGCTCAGATGAGGGCCTAATATCCAAAATATACAAAGAACTCATAAAACTCAACAACAAACAAACAAACAAACAAACAATCCAATAAAAAAAATGGGAAGAGGATATGAATAGACACTTCTCCCAGGAAGAAATACAAATGGCCAACAGATATATGAAAAGATGCTCATCTTCTTTAGCTATTAGAGAAATGCAAATCAAAACGGCAATGAGATACCACCTCACACCTGTTCGATTAGCTGTTATTAGCAAGACAGGTAATAGCAAATGTTGGAGAGGCTGTGGAGAAAAAGGAACCCTCATACACTGTTGGTGGGAATGTAAATTAGTACGACCATTATGGAAGGAAGTATGGTGGTTCCTCAAAAAACTGAAAATAGAACGTCCTTCTGACCCAGCAATCCCTCTACTGGGTATATATCCCAAAAACTCAGAAACATTGATACGTAAAGACACATGCAGCCCCATGTTCATTGCAGCATTGTTCACAGTGGCCAGGACATGGAAACAACCAAAAGGCCCATCAATAGATGACTGGATAAAGAAGATGTGGCACATATACACTATGGAATACTACTCAGCCATAAGAAATGATGACATCGGAACATTTACAGCAAAATGGTGGGATCTTGATAACATGATACGAAGCGAAATAAGTAAATCAGAAAAAACCAGGAACTGTATTATTACATACGTAGGTGGGACATAATAGTGAAACTAAGAGACATTGATAAGAGTGTGGTGGTTATGGGGGGGAGGGAGGAATGGGAGAGGGAAAGGGGGTGGGGAGGGGCACAAAGAAAACAAGATAGAAGGTGACAGAGGACAATCTGACTTTGGGTGGTGGGTATGCAACATAATTGAACGACAAGATAACCTGGACTTGTTATCTTTGAATATATGTATCCTGATTTATTGATGTCACCCCATTAAAAAAATAAAATTATTAAAAAAAAATAATGGTGTCCACTTCATTGAGTTTTAGTAAGAATGAAACAAAATAATTCATATAAAGAGATGCCTTACACATATGTGGTAAATGCTAGTTTAGTTTTATATTTTGTTGTTTAGTCTGCCTGGATCTTAATTCTGGTTTTATTCATTTTTAATAATGTGCCCATAAACTAACTTTTCAAAACTTCAGTTTTCTCTAAAGTGGGGATAACAATATTATCTGTCACCTCCAGTTTTGCTAAACATTCAACAAGTGGATGTGTATAGCGCAAAGAACAGTGCTCAAAAATGATTAAATATTAGTGCTGCTATTAACCTCAGAATGGCAAGGAATACACTTGTGAGCCTGTCAGAGCGCAGCCATCGAGATCTCATTCCTGATTCCCATTGAAATACACTAGATACATGTATATATGTTCCTTGAGGACAGCCAGAATATAGAAAGCAAGAGCAGGACAACAAGTGACACCTGCTGTAGCCCAATGTCAAACTGCTTCAGGGGAAGCTGTTTTTCAGGAATAAAAGTTTGTTCAGCAATCTCTGGCTATGTGATTTTTTATAGCTGGACATTGTTAAGTGACACTCTCCTGAGGTCCAAGTGGCATTTCCTGGACTGTCAGCATCCTTTTTTTTCTTTCTTGAAACTGTCCTTAAGGCTCTAATCAAGGATATACTGTTACTATTTTAAAATAAATGGGGGAAGTCTGTCCTGTGTTTGCACAGTGGGATAAAGCATCAACCTGGAACACTGAGGTTGCCGGTTCGAAACCCTGGGATTGCCTGGTCAAGGCACATAAGGGATTTGGTGCTTCATGCTCCTCCCCCTTTTTTCTCTCTCTCTTTTTCTCTTTTCCTCTCTCTCTTCTCTCTGAAAATTGAATAAAGTCTTTAAAAGTAAAATAAAATGAAATAAATAAATGGGGAAAAACTTTACTAATGCTTAGCAGTCTTGTCCTCTGCTGTTGTTGTGAATCCAACTGCCTTTTGTACATCTCAAATAAGCCCTTCATACTCACAATCCTACTTCTTTCTGGTCATTTTGCACTCACTTTCCCTGAAACTGTTCTCAAATTTTCCTCCCTTTAAATATCCCACTTTGTTGTCTCCCCAACTCTTCCAGCCCCACCTATCTCTCAATGGATGATCATGCTTCTACTTCATGGAGAAAACTGAAGTCATCCAATGCAAAATAATAATCCAATGTTTACAAATTTGTCAGTATGTTCTGTCTTCATCTTCCTGGGCTTTTCAGCAGCATTTGACACAGTCACTCACTTATCCTTGATATTTTCATTCCTCTGTTTGTAGGATGCAACAATCTTTTGGTTTCTCTTTTCTTTTAGTGACTGATGTTCTTCCCCCTTTTTTTGGTTTTTCATCATCAACTCAACTTTTAATGTTAGAGAGCCCAATAGTTCTGTCTTTCAGTCTCTTCCCTTCTCTATCTACCTTCACTTTTTTGGCGATTGCATCCAATTTCATGATTTTAATTACTGACTATACATTAATGTTTCCCAAATTTATATTTTTGGCACACATTTCTTTCTTAAACTCCAGACTCATAGTCTCTTGCCTACTAGGTATCTTCACAAACAGGGTGCATTAAACAGTAGATACATATTTTCTAGGAGTTTGGGGGGCTAGAAGTCCAAAATCAAGGAACTGTCAGGGCTGGTATCTGGTGAGACCTCTCTTCCTGGCTTGTAGATGACCACCTTCTTGTGTGCTCACACAGCCTTTCTGTGTGTGTAGAGTGAAGAAGAGTTCCCTGGTATCTCTTTCTCTTCTTATCAAACAATGACCCCATCATTTTGACTTCATTTAACTCTAATTACCTCCATAAATGACCTATATATAAATGTGATCACATTGGGTGTGAGAAATTTAATACATCAAAAATTCTGAAAGGATTAATGTCAGAGAAATGGCACCATGAGGGGTGCTCTGATATCTCCCCCTGAAATTTCAAGAAATTCAACAACTAGAGACAGAGAAACAATCTTAGAAACATCTGAAATATACACACACCAGACAAAGGTATGATTGGGCAAAAAGGTGGCTGAATATATAATCCACTCTGAAGGAAATAAGACGGGGAATGGAGTATTCCACTTTTCTCACTGATCTGAGAAAGGGTTGCTTTCACCTGGAACCAAGAGAAACGGAGGATTTAGGGCAGAGGAGAGAAGCTGGGATAGGGCAGATGATCAAGCATAGGAGAGAGCACAGGGCCTCGGATTGAGATTGCAGATGCAAGTTAATGGGGGTGGCAGACCTTGACAATGGAGGTTATTTGAGCTGGTTGCCCACAGAGGACACGCTGGAGCAGTTTTGGGCTTTGTGTACTTCTGGACAACAATCGTGGGCAATGTGCAAATGGCTCCACCTGACGCCTCTGGTATGGGTGCACACATTCATGAGTGGACAGGCTAGGCCAGAGACTGTCAGCAGTGGACTTCTGCGTGGGCTCTAGCCAGCATTTCTGCATGGTCCTGGCTCCCCAACCAACAGCACAGAAAGTGCACAAGGGCCAGGATCCCTAGGCCTGGGCCTGTCTGGGCAGGGCATCTCTGTGAGTTGATAGAAGTCCCAAAGTGCATTTCTGCAAAGCAGACCTCCAAGTGCATTGTGGAAGTCCTGGGGGCTGGGCTGAGGGTTCCCAATAAGGGCACAAGGAAGAAAAGCCTGTGGAGATTAGAACGCTGAGAGCTGAGGCATACTAGACATGCCCAGGGACCCTTAGTAAGGTGCCTGATTAGCAATTGGCTCCCTGCCCTGCCTGCATTTGCTGGTGGCTATGGTTGGCACAGCCTTACCCAGAACTATGCTTTGCATGGTGCTGGAGGAAGGACTTGGCTGGTCTTAGAGACTCTTGCTCTGTAAGCAGTGGCTGGGGCAACTTCACAGCTGGGTCCCCGGGCTCCTAGCTCAGGAGGGAAAGATGTGGGGAGAGGCACCTGGAAAACTAACTGACTTTCCTATTGTTGGAGCCTGCAAACCCTAACATGTGCTGCTTACCAATGAGACTGAGGCCCAGCCTACATCATTCTCATAGTGACACATAAGCAAATCTATACTCAAGAGTGCCACAAGGGCAAACCTTATAGTATAGTGCCACCTGCCAAAAAGAAAATGAAATAAAAGAAGCAGCTACCTCTCAAAACCAAAAAAATTTACATTTTTTATAACTTTTTATTTGTATTTTTATCTTTTTTTTTTTTTACTTTGGTCATTTTATCTTCTTTCCATCTTATTCCTTCTTTTTCGTTTTGAACTTTATTATCCATAGGTGCTACATTTTTCATTCTTGTTTTTTTTTATGAGGGTTATATTTCAAAAACCTTAACTTTTTTTTCTCTTCTCTTTTTTTCTCTTTTTCTTTTTCTCTCATTTGATCATCATTTATCAACAAATTTTTTTATTCTGGATTTATATTTTTCTTTGTGGCATTTTGTGTTTTTTTTACTTCATTTTTTATGTCTGTCATTTTCCAACAGCACTGGCTCCTTGTATTATGTACAAGGAGTTTTTGTTCCACTTAATGTAATAGAATTTTCATTTTTTCACTATATTTTTTAGTTTTAAATTTATTTCCTTTAATCATCTCTTATTAGTGTTATTAACAATACTACTCTCAAATGCCATAAAGAAAAAAGAAATAAAATATCACTGATACAAAACACAGAGATGTAGCTCAGATAGATGATAAAAAGTCTCTAGAAAAATAATTCCAATTGCTTGGAAACCTTGGAGTGAAATGACAGGAAATTAAAAATACTCAGGGAAATACAAGAAAGCATGTAAGGCAATTAAGAGAGCTCAAAAAACAATTCAATGAACCAAAAGAATATATCACCAACAAAACTGAAACTATGAAAAGGAATCAAACAGATATAAAAAAAAACTCTCAATACATGAACTGAAAAGCAAGGTAACAAGCTCATCTAATAGAACAGGCCAGATAGAGCAGAGAATTAGTGACATTGAGGACAGGCAACTAGAGATACTACAGAGAAAAAGAGAGAGATTAAGGAATTTTAAAAAAATGAGAAAGCCCTACAGGAATTGTCTGACTCCATCAGAAAGAGCAACATAAGGATAATGAGTATATCAGAAGGAGAAGAGAGAGAAAATGGAATGGAGAACATATTCAAACAAATAAATGAGAATTTCCCAAGCCTGTGGAAAGAATTAGAGCCTTGAATTCAAGAAGCAAACAGAACACCGAGTTACCTTAACCCAAACAGACCTACTCCAAGGCACATTGTAATGAAATTATCAAAAACCAATGACAAAGATAAAATTCTCAAGGCAGCCAGGAAAAAAAGAATACAATATATAAAGGAAGTCCCATTAGGTTATTATCAGATTTCTCACCAGAAACTCTACAAGACAGAAGACAGTGCACCCCAATATTTAAAGTACTGAAAGAGAAGAACTTTCAGCCAAGAATACTATATCCATCAAAGCAATCTTTCAAATATGAAGGAGAAGTAAAAACATTCACAGATATAAAGAAGATGAGGGAATTTATCACCAGAAAAACCCCACTTCAGTAAATGTTATAGGGGGTTATTCAACCAGATACAAAAAACAAAACAAAACAAAATTACAAGTAAAAGCTCCATCAAGATCACAATAAAAACAAGATTAATCTGTGAAAACCAAAACAAAAAAGGGGAGAGGACAAAGATCAACAGTAGCAAAGGAGGATGGAGTACAGAAGCACACATGAGATAAAGTACTACAATGAATATGAAATATATCCCTTCCATTACTCAATGGTAACCACCCCTGAAAAACCCACTATAGTAACACATGGCTAAAAAAAAAAAAGAAGAAACAAAGGAAAAAAGTATGGAATACAACCAAACAAAAACAAAAGACAGAAAAATAAAAGAGAAGGACCAAACAAGATACAGCTCTATCAGAAAGAAATATATAAAATGGCAGTAGCAAACCCTCAAGTATCAAAAATTACATTAAATGTAAATGAATTGAACTCACCAATAAAAAGACACAGAATAGCAGAATGGATCAAAAAAGAAAATCCAACTGTATGCTGCCTTCAAGAAACACATCTAAGCTGCAAGGATAAAAATTAATTCAAAGTGAAAGGTTGGAAAATGATTCTCAAAGCAAATCACATCCAAAGAAAAGCAGCTGTTGCCATACTCATATCTAACAATGCTGACTACAAGACAAAAAGGTAATCAGAGACAAAGATGGTCATTTCATAATGATAAAGTGAACATTGAATCAAGAAGACATAACACTTCTTAATATATATGTACCAAACCAAGAAACATCAAATTATATAAGACATCTACTAACTGATCTAAAAATACTATCATACTTGGAGACCACAATACACTGCTGATGGCTCTTGATTGTTCAACAAAAAAAAAAAATCAAAGAAATATGATCCTTAAATGAAACACTAGAACAATTTTGATATGATAGAAATCTACAGAACATTTCATCCCAAAATGTCAGAGTAGACATTTTTTACCAGTGTACATGGAATGTTCTCAAGAATTGACCATATGTTGGGGCACAAAACTAACATCAAAAAATTCAGAAAGATTGAAATTACACCAAGCATGCTCTCTGACCATAAAACTTTGAAACTAGAATTGAATTGCAAAAAAGAAGTAAACAAAACCACAAAACTGTGGAAATTAACATACTTATAAAAAAATGAGTGGGCAAAGAAAAAATAAAAGCAGAGATCAAAAGATATATAGAAACAAAAATGACAATACAACATATCAGAATCTCTGGGATGCAGAAAAAGCAATAATAAGAGGAAAGTGCATACCACTACAGGCTTATATGAACAAACAAGAGAGATCCCAAGTAAACAACTTAACATCACATCTTTAGGAACTAGAAAAAGAAGAACAAAGGCAACCCAAAACCAGAAGAAGAAAGAAAATAATAAAAATCAGAGCAGAAATAAATGAAATAGAGAACAGAAAAACTATAGAAAAAATTAATAGAACAAGGAGCTGGTTCTTTGAAAAGATCAACAAAATTGACAATCCCTTGGCAAGACTTACCGAGGAAAAAAGAGAAAGAACTCATATAAACAAAAATCAAAATAAAATGGAGAAATCACCACAGATATAGGTATACAAAGAATTATTGTAGAATACTATGAAAAACTATATGCCACCAAATTTAACAATATAAAAGAAATAGATAAATTTCTAGAACAATACAACCTTCCTAGACTGAGTCATGAAGAAGTAGATAACTTAAAGAGACCCATAAGCAGAGAGGAAATAGAAACAACTATCAAAAATCTCCCAGAAAATAAAAGTCCAGGGCCAGATGGCTATACTAGTGAATTCTATCAAACATTCAAAGAAGACTTGGTTCCTATTCTAATCAAAGTCTTCCAGAAAATTGAAGAAGAAGCAATACTTCTAAACACATTTTATGAGGCCATCGTAACCTTCATTCCGAAACCTGGCAAGGACAACACAAAGAAAAAAACTACAGAGCAATATCTTAATGAATTCAGTTGCTAAAATCCTAAACAAAATACTAGCAAATCAAATACAAAAACACATTAAAAAAATATTTCCTCATGATCAAGTGGGATTCATCACGGAATCACAAGGATGGTTCAACATACATAAAACAGTTAACGTAATACACCATATCAGCAAAATATAGAACAAAAATTATATGATCCTATCAATAGATGCAGAAAAGGCATTTGATAAAATACATCATTTTTGTTTAAAACACTCAACAAAATGGGTATAGAAGGAATATATCTCAACATAATAAAGACCATTTATGACAAACCATCAGCCAACATCATATTAAATGGCAAAAAACTGAGGACTTTTCCTCTAAAATCAGGAACAAGATAAGGTTGCCCACTCTCTCCACTCTTATTCAATGTAGTGCTGGAAGTTCTAGCCAGAGCAATTAGACAAGAGAAAGAAATAAAAGGCATTCATATTGGAAAAAAAGAAGTAAAGGTTTCACTTTTTGCAGATGATATGATCCTGTACATTGAAAACCCCAAAGACTCCACAAAAAGACTATTAGAAACAATAAACCAATACAATATGGTCACAGGATATAAAATTAATATACAGAAGTCTATTGTCTTCCTATACGCCAACAATGAAACATCAGAAAGTGAACTGAAAAAAGTAATCCCTTTTACGGTTACAACAAAATATCTAGGAATAAACATAACAAAGAATGTAAAGGACCTATATAATTAAAACTACAATGCATTGTTAAGGGAAATTGAAAAAGACACAATGAAATGGAAAAATATTTCTTGTTCTTGGATAGGAAGAATAAATATAGTCAAAATGACCATATTACGTAAAGCAATGTACAAATTTAATGCAATCCCCATCAGAATCTGAATGTCATTTTTTAAAGAAATAGAACAAAAATTACCAGGTTTTTATGGAAGCATAAGAAACCTCAAATAATTAAAGTAATCCTGAGGAAAAAGAATGAAGCCAGAGCTATCACACTACCTGACTTCTAATTATACTTTACCACCATGATAATCAAAGCAGCATGGTGTTGGCAGAAAAATAGATATGCAGAACAATGGAACAGTATCAAGAGCCCAGAAATAATATCAAATATGTGTGGACAAATTATTTTTCACAAAGGAGCCAAAAACACACAATGCAGAAAAGAAAGCCTCTTCAATAAATGGTGCTGGGAAAATTGGATATCCACATGCAAAAAATAAAACTTGACTACAGTTTGTCCCCCTGCATAAAAATTAATTCAAAGTGGATCAAAGATCTAAATATAAGACCTAAAACAATAAATTGCATAATGAAAGCACAACTAAAAACTCTTGGACCTTGGCTGCAAAGAAAAATTTTATGAATTTTTTCTCAAAGGCAAATGAAGTAAAGGCAAAAATAAATGAACGGAACTCTATCAAACTAAAAACATTCTGTACAGCAAAAGAAACCGACAACAAAACAAAAAGGCAGCCAAATAAATGGGAGATGATATTTGCAAACAACTCTGATAAGGGGTTAATCCAAAATATTCAAAGAACTCACAAAGCTGAGCAACAAACAAGCAAACAATCCAATTAAAAAATAGGGAGAGGACCTGAGCAGACACTTCTCCCAAGAGAACATACAAATGGCCAATAGATATATGAAAAGATGTTCATCTTATTTATCTATTTGAGAAATGCAAATCAAAACTAAAAGAGACAGCACCTCACATCTGTTATATTGGCTATTATCAACCTGCCAGGTAATAAAAGTGTTGCAGAGGCTGTGGAAAAAGAAACCCTCATGCACTGCTCATGGGAATATAAACTGGTACAGCCATTATGGAAGAAAATATGGAGATACCTCAAAAAATTTAAGAATAGAACTACCATAGGACCCAGCAATCTCTCTAATGGCTATCTACCCCCGAAACAGAAAAACATTGGTACATAAAGACACATGCATGCCCATGTTCATCACAGCATTTTTCACAGTGGCAAAGACGTGGAAACAACCAAAGTGTTCCTTAATTGAGAATTGGATAAAAAGTTATTGTACATATATACAATGGAATACTACTCAGCCATAAGAAATGATGACATGTTGCCAGTTATGGTAACATGGATGGATCTTGAGTACCTTATACTGGGTGAAATAAGTAAATTAGAAAAGAGCTAAGAACTATGTGATTTCACACATAGGTGGAATATAAACCAGACTCATGGACATTGTATGTTTTTGACTCCTTTGTTGAAGATGATTTGTCCATATATATGTGGTATTAATTTTGGGCTCTCAATTCTATTCCATGAGTCTGTATGTCTGTTTTTCTGCCAACACCATGTTGTTTTAATTATCGTGGCTCTATAGTATAATTTGAAGTCAGGTGGTGTGATACCTCCAGGTTCATGCATTTTCTTTAGGATTGCTTTGGCTATTCACGGTTTATTTTGGTTCTATACAAACCTGGTAAATTTTTTGTTCTATTTCTTTAAAAAATGACATTGGGATTCTGATGGAGATTGCTTTAAATTTGTATATTGCTTTAGGTAATACAGCCATTTTAACTAGGTTGATTCTTTTAATCCATGAACATGGAATATTTTTTCATTTCATAGTGTCTTTTTTAATGTCTTTCAATAATGTTTTGTAGTTTTCGGTATAAAGGTCCTTCACATCCTTTAGTTAAGTTTATTCCTAGGTACTTTATTATTTTTTTGTTGCAATTATAAAAGGAATTGTTTTTTTTTAGTTCATTTTTCAAATTTTTACCAATGGCATAGAGAAAAGCATTAGACATTTGTACATTGATTTCATATTCTGTGACTTTACTGTATTGGTTTATTGTTTCAAAGACTGTTTTGGTTGATTAGTTGAGGTTTTCCATATACAGGATCATGTCATCTGCAAAAAGTGATATCTTTACTTCTTTTTTCCCTATATTGATGCCTTTTATTTCTTTCTCTTGACTGACTGTTCTGGCCAAAATTTCCACAACTATGTTGACTAAGAGTGGAGAGAGTGGGTAGACTTACCTTGTTCCTGATTTTAGAAAAAAAACCTTCAATTTTTCACCATTTATTATGATAATCGCTGATAGTTTGTCATATATGGCCTTTATTATGTTGAGGTACTTTCCTTCTATTTTGATTTTATTGAGTGTTTTAAATATAAACGGATGTTGTATCTGAATGTCTTTTCTGCATCTATTGATAGGATCATATAATTTTTATTCTTTCTTTTGTTTATGTGGTGTATTACATTGACAGATTTCCATATGTTGAACCACCCCTGTGCTCCTGGGATGAATCCCATTTTATCATGATGCATTATTTTTTTAATGTGGTGTTGTATTCGATTTGCTAGTATTTTGTTTAGGATTTTTGCATCTGTATTCATTAGAGATACTGGTCTATAGTTTTCTGTTTTTGTGTTGTCCTTGTCAGGTTTGGGAAGTATTGTGCCTTCTTCTAGTTTTTGGAAGACTCTGAGAAGGATAGGTATCAAATCTCTTTTAAATGTTTAGCAGAATTCTCTAGTGTATCCATCTGGTCCTGGGTTTCTTTTTGGCGGGAGGATTTTGATAGCTGTTTCTATTTCCTCCCTGCTTATAGGTGTATTTAGGTTTTCCACTTCTTCATGACTCAAGCTAGGAAGATTGCATAGTTCTAGGAATTTACTCATTTACTGTAGTTTGTTGAATTTGTTGGTATATAATCTTTCATAATCTTCTACAATGATCTTTTGTATATGTGATGTCTATGGTAATTTCTCCTCTTTCATTTTGGGTTTTGTTTATATGTGTCCTTTCTCTTTTTTTCTTTAGAGTGTGGCCAGTGGTATATCCACTTTATTGATCTTTTCAAAGAACCAGCTCTTTGTTGTATTAATTTTTTATAGTTTTTTTTTGTTCTCTATTTCATTTAGTTTTGCTCTAATTTTTACTACTTCCCTGCTTCTGCTGACATTGGGTTGCCTTTGTTCTTTTTTTAGTTCCTTAAAGTGTGATGTTAAGTTGTTTATTTAGGATCAAAATGTGATATTAGGTTGTTTACTTAGGACCCTTTTTTTCTTGATATAAACCTGTAATGATATAAATTTTCATCTTATTTTCATTTTTGCTGCATCCTAGAAATTTTGATATGTCGTGCTGTCATTTTCATTTGTCTGTATATAACTTTTGATCTCTGCTTTTACTTTTTATTTAACCCAGTTATTTTTAAAATGTATGTTGTTTAATTTCCACATTTATGTGGGTTTCTTTACTTCCTTTTTACAGTTGAATTCTAATTTCAAATCCTTGTGATCAGAAAATATGCTTGGTACAATTTCAGTTTTTCTGAATCTGTTTATGTTGGTTTTGTGGCCTAACATATGGTCTATCCTTGAGCACGTTCCATGCACAGTGGAGACTAATGAATAATCTGACTTTTTAGGATAAAATGTTCTATAAATGTTTATTATGTTCATTTTGTCCAGAAAGTCATTTAAGGCTGATATTTCTTTATTGATTTTCTGTTTGGATGATCTATCTAAAGCAGACAGTGATGTGTTGAAATCTCCAAGTATGATTGTGTTTTTGTCTGCTTCTATTTTTAGATCAGTTAGTAAATGTCTTTTATATTTTTGTGCTTCCTTGTTCTGTGCATATACTATATTAAGAAGTGTTATGTCCTCTTGATACCATGTTGCCTTTTTCATTATGAAATGTCCATCATTGTCTCTGGTTACCTTTGTTGTCTTGAAGTCAGCATTGTCAGATATGAGTATGGCTACACCTACTTTTATTTGGATATTATTTGCTTGGACAATTGTTTTCCAACCTTTCACTTTGAGTCTACTGTTGTCCTTGTAGTTTAGATATGTCTCTTGAAGGCAGTATACAATTGGGTTTTGTTTTTCTCTCCAATATGCTGCTCTGTGCCTCTTTATTGGTGAGTTTAGTCCATTTACATTTAGGGTAATTATTGACACTTGAGGATTTCCTATAGTGATTTTATGTTTTGTTTTCTGGTAGCTCTGTGCCTTGTTTTGTTCCTCCCTGATGTGTTTCTATCAGTTCTTTTTGTTTGGTAGTGTTCCATACTTTTCCCTTTTTCTACTTTTTTTTAAGCTGTCTGTTTTGGTAGTGGCTTTTTTGTGGGTGGTTGCCATTAGGTTAAGAAAAAAAATGTTCATATATGCAAGAGTCCTTTGTCTTAAGAGTGCTTCTGTACTGCATCCTTCTTTACTTTTGAAGATCTTTCTCCTTTCTCCTTTTATGTTATCATTGTCACAGATTATCCCTGGTTTGTTTGTTTTTTGTGTGAGCTTGTTGGAGCTTTTACTTATAGTTTTGATTTCTTTTGTTCTTTGTGTCTGGTCAAATAACACCTTTGAGTATTTCCTGCAGTGGGTTTTTCTGGTGATATGTTCCCTCAGCTTCTGTATGTCTGTAAAAGTTTTTATTTCTCCTTCATATTTGAAGGTTAACTTTAATGGATATAGTATTCTTGGCTGGTAATTCCTCTCTTTCAGTACTTTGAATGTTGAGTGCACTCTCTTCTGGCTTTTTGATGATAACCTAATGAGCTTTTCTTTTTTTTTTTTTTTTTTTAATTTTTCTGAAGCTGGAAACAGGGAGAGACAGTCAGACAGACTCCCGCATGCGCTTGACTGGGATCCACCCGGCACGCCCACCAGGGGCGATACTCTGCCCACCAGGGGGCGATGCTTTGCCCCTCCGTGGCGTTGCTCTGCCGCAACCAGAGCCACTCTAGCACCTGGGGCAGAGGCCAAGGAGCCATCCCCAGCGCCCGGGCCATCCTTGCTCCAGTGGAGCCTTTGCTGTGGGAGGGGAAGAGAGAGACAGAGAGGAAGAAGGGGGGTGGGGGTGGAGAAGCAAATGGGCGCTTCTCCTATGTGCCCTGGCCGGGAATCGAACCCGGGTCCCCCGCACACCAGGCCGACGCTCTACCGCTGAGCCAACCGGCCAGGGCCTAATGAGCTTTTCTTTATATGTTATGCTCTTATTTTCCCTGGCTGCCTTGACGATTCTTTTTTTGTAATTGATTTTTAACAATTTTATTATGATGTGCCTTGGCATAGGTCTGTTTGTGTTGCAGTAACTCAGCATTCTGTTTGTGTCTTGAATTTGAGGCTCTAACTCTTTCCACAGGTTTGGGAAATTCCCATCAATTATTTATTTGAGTAAGCTCTCCATTTTCTTCTTTCTCTATTCTTCTGATATTCCCATTATTCTTATATTTCTCTTTCTGATGCAGTCAGACAATTCTTGCAGAGCTCTCAGGTTTTTTTTTAATTTGTGAGTTTCTCACCACTTCTCTTTGTAGCATTTCTAGTTGCCTGTCTTTGATGTCACTGATTCTTTTCTCTATCTGGCTTCTTCTATTAGCTAAACTTGCTACCTCAGTCTTCAATTTATATATTAAGTTCTTCATGTCTGTTCTTAAAGTTTTAGTCTCCATGATGAGGTATTCATTTTGTTCAACAATTTGTTTTCTGAGCTCATTAATTTGTCTATTGGTGTCTTCTTGCATCTCATTGAGTATGTTCAGAACATCAATTTTGAATTCTCTATCATTTAACTCCAAGGCTTCCATGTGATTGAGATTTTTTTCTGAAGACATTTTCTTTCTGAAGTTTCTCTGTCTTGTGTAGCCATGGTATTTGACTTCTTCTTCCTTAATGTCATTTGGGAGTCTTATTCTTATGAATCCTAACAAAACAACATCTAAAAAATTGAAAAATTAAAAGTTATATGCAATAAATAATGTAACGATTTAAAAAATTATGAAAAGTAGAGAAGAAAAAACATTGGAAAAAATATCAAAATCAAACAAAAAATTAGAAATGAAACACTTGCAAAACATAAAAAACATAAAAGTTAAAGAAAATGAAATACAAAACTGAAAAAGAGAAAGATGAATAAGAGGAAAAAATGACAAAATGGAAGAAAGGAAAAATAAATTTCAATTGTGAGAGGATTTTTTCAGTAGTTGTTGCTGTGTTACAACTTTTAGCTCTGTGAGGTTCCTGGGCTATCTGCTATAGTGTAAGCTGGACCACAGTCACATTGGTGGATGGAGCATGCTGTGCGGACTTTTCTGCTTTGACTTTACAGCTTCAGATTTCCATCTTTATTGCTTTATCAATGGTGATTTCAGTCTTCCAGACACTCCTCCTCAAGACTCAACAGATCTGGAGATTGGACATGGAGCATCTCTGTTTTTCAGGGGAGAGAGGAGATCTTGAGAGTTAGCTGTGTGGTTTGTCTCTGCCATTCTCAGAACTGTGAAGTGAGGGAGTTGGGATCTAGGAGGCTGGGAGCCACATTTTCTTTGTCTCTTCCAAGTGCGAGCTTCAGGCAGACTACAAGAATACTGGCCATGACCCCATGCTCTGGTTGCTTTCATTTATCTCAACCTCTGCCACTCTGTCTCATCACTTCTCCTGGCAGAAAGAGACCCAGTTACTTTGATTTTCCCTCTCTGTACCCCTCAGACAAAATCCAGAGTTCCCAAGCTTCCCTCCTCTTTACAGTTTAGTGGAGAAAAACCCAGTCACTCCAGGTTTGTCTCCTCTCCTTCCAAAGACCACTTAGAGTGTGTTTTATGTTTCACCCTCATTTTTACCATGTCACACTTTTAGTCCATTCAGTGTGTGGATCTTTCAGGTGTACCAGTGAGCCCAGATGGGGTTCCTTCACTGTGTTATAGTTGTTCAATTTGTTGAAATTTCAAGGGAAGAGATCAGGAATATCTCTCACACTGCCATTACTCTGACATCTTATTCCATGCCTAAATATCTTTCAAACTCATCAAATTTTCTCAGTCTAGGCCACTATTATCTCTCACTTGGGCTACAGTTGAAAACTCTTAACTGATCTCACTGCTTCTACTCTTGCCACAAACTGCACCTTCTATTCAGCAGCCAAACTAATCTAGCCAAACACAAATCTAGTCAAGTTTTTTCTTTGCTTATCATCTTTCTATGTTGCTACTTATACTCAGGATAAAGTTAAAAATGGGAGCTCCATAAACATGCATACAAAGCCCACTGAGCTTGATAGCACTACATATGTGTCTAGGTCTTTGTAATCTCTCCCCTGCTAACCTTTGCTCCATTCTGCCTACTACAAAATTCTCACACTAATGATTTCAACTTATCTGCAATTCCCAGAATACTAGTTATCCTTGCCCATAATACTCTCTTCCAAAAAGCCCTTTACTTTCTCATCCACTTGATTTCTTATTATTTATCCTTAGAGAGAGAGAGTTTATGTCATTTTATAATATTTTCTTCAATTACACCTTCTCACTTGCCTCTGTGCTTCCAGACATTCTCATGCGTTCCCTATTATATCACTTATTACTCTATATTTTAACCATTGATTTTATTTTCTTTTTTCTTATAAAACCATGAGATTTCTGTAGAGCAAAAATAACTGTGATTTGATTAACTTTCCATTGCCACTATTTGAATACATACTAAGCATTTAATAAATGTCAGTTTGAAGGAATCTTAATAGTGCACCGACAAAAACCCAGAGCAGAGTTATTGGAGGGCATGAGAAGCTGAAGGAGTCTTGAAAATAATAAGACATTGGCCTATGCTGTTCTGCACAAAGACACAAAGGAATCTTGGAGGCAGGCCACAAGAAACAGATGTCCTGTTTATGATTAAGACTTCCTAAAGCATTTGTCCTGTCCTTTACCTAGTGTTCCAGGAGAAATAGAGAAATGCATGATTAAAAGATTATAGTTGACATTTAGAAAAGAAAAAATAACATAACTAAACTGGTGCATACCCACCATATGTTAACCAATAAATACACAGAGTTGACAATGTTCAAGGCTGATTCCACCTTACAAGTTTCATCCTCTGTTTTCTTTCATCTGTTTCTCAGACTTTTTTTTTTTTTGCATCCACGTTAGTAAGAAACAACAACAGTTGAGTGAGTTATTAACTGATTTATGAACAAATGGTGATCTTGAAAAAACAAGTTAAGGAGTAAGCCTATTTCCAATAGGCTAAAAAATAACAGGAAGGGGAGTAAATGGAAATGTTGATTGTAGATCATGTTTTTGAGAAGTGTGGCTATGAAGGAAAAAAAAATGAGAGAAATAAAGGTTGAGGGAAAGTGTTATAGAGATTTCAAGTTGCTTACTCAGTATTTATTCTCCTCCTTATTGTAGACCAGTTTTGAAGCTGGACACGTGATCATCTATATTAAAACAAAGTCTACATTTTTCACTCTCTTGCAGCTTTATGTAGCTAATAGGATAAAAGCAGAAATGTGTGATAGCATATATTATGTTTCCTTAAAAGATAGTTGATAGGGATTAAAATACAGTGACAGAGTAGGTGGATATTCCAACTGCCACCTCCCAGGACCAAATTGGATTACAACTTAATTTAAGAACAATCATCCTGAAAAACCAACTTTGGACTAAATTAAGAGAAGTCTATAACAAAGAATCACAGAGGAAGCCACACTGAAACTGGTAGGAAGAGCAGAGATGTGGAGGGGACTGTCCCACTCCCAAGAGCAAGTGGTGGTGGAAGGTCTGGAAGGACTCTCACTGTGGATAGGGTCATCCTGTGAGGTGTGGGAACTCAGGCTACAGCTCCACAGCCTAGAAGAGGCACCCACATGGCATTTTGCAGTGAAAAGAACCAGGTTTCTGTCTGCGAGAGACAGAGCTCTTGGTGATGCAGGTTCAGTCTTAAAGGGACCACACAAAAAATCTAGTTCACAGGCTCATACCTGGAGCTCCAATAAAGGGAGAACTGAGAGGAATAGAGTTGTGTGAGGAGAGTATAAAGCTGGAGGCCCATGAAGAGACACTCTGGGGAATGGCCACTGGAACTCCTGTGCTGAGTCATTCTCCAATACTGCAGTGGCAATATTTCTTGGGTAAAGCAGTCCCCTCTGAGTGGCACCAGCCTGGGGAGAAGCAATTTCTCTGCCCTTGGGATTCACTCTTGCTCCAGTTATGGTGACTGTGTCATTCTGAGAAGCTAGGAGGCAGAGGGCATATCAGTGACTCAGTTTTCTGGTGTTGAGGCCGGAGCTCCCCCCCATGCCTTGCATGATCCTGAGTCTAAGACTGATAATTCCACCTCATGGGAGACTCGGTAGAAACTGTCCAGAATGTGGGCAGACCATACCTCTGGATCTCAGAGGCCATTCTCACCGGACTCCTGGGTCCACACCCTACTGAGTTCTGTGAAAAGTCTAAACAGACTAAAGTCTGGGGTTGAGGGTAGAGCCACACTCACCACCCTTCTTAATCCTTGAGTTCCCTTATGCTCTAAACTATACCAGAGTTTTTTTCAATGGCTGGGCCCAACAAGCAGCCAGCAGACAGAAGCTGCAGGAGGCGGGATTCAGGGAACCTTGGCCTTTTAAGTGGACCTTCCCCAAGGACCAGAGTGGGTAAACGCCAACCTAAGTGTGAAGCTGGTATTTCCATGTGCACCTGATCCAAGCAGAGGCAGCCAAAAGCTCTGGAATCCTTGTAGCTCCAAGAAGGTTGCTGAGGGCCAGTCATGGACAGTGTCTCCCAATAGTCTATGCTGGGTTCCTGCCAGAGAATCATAGGGTTGGCACATCCAGTCCCCACCTGTGGAAAGCATCAGTTCAGGACCTAACAATCCTGCTAGAGTAGTATCCAAAGGAAGGGCTCTTCACATCTGAACCTGCTGAAGCAAAATTTTCCTCTGTGATCAGCACTAGCATGACTCATGTGCATCAAATAGGGTACATCTTCATAGTCAGCTAGCCCAGGTGCAGGATATCCTGCCCTGCTTCGATAGATTCCAATGTGGGAAAGGAGAGAGGCTTAGAGCATGGACATTTAAACTGTGGGTACCTGTGAGCCTATTGTTTGATCTGGTTGAGGGGCTTAGACATTTTCTGGGGGGAAACAGTCAGCTCCAAAGGAGGACTATTTCTGTCTTCCTCCCTGAGACCAGGGTCTCATCAGCTATAAGAACTTCTGCAGAGGGGACTCTTGGCTCCACTTCAATCTGAACCTGCTGTTCATCTTGCTGGGGAGAAATAAAATTTGAGTATGCAGCAGTGGCTGAGGAATTAGGCTTTGGAGTAAGGGTCATATTCCCTGTACTGAGTTACTGACCAAGAGGCCACTGAGTAGGGGGTCCCACTAACATTGTATTCCCAACCTCAGCTGTCTTAACCCACCAAGCTTGCAACCTGCATAGGGGTTGGTTGGGTGAGGTCAGTCTGAGCCCACACTACAATCTTTTGACAGAGGACTGTGGGAAGACCAAGTAGCTGCAAAAGGAGGTGGATCAGCTGAAAAGTGGTGGAAAATCTTACAGAGCTTGGGGCTTTTATGGAGATGCTGTCATATCTAAGCTGGAGGAAGCTGATCCTCATACAGAGGTTGGCCCCTCCCACACTATCCAGGCACAGAAAATTCAGACAGAAACAGCAAAAAGAGCATTAGCTGCAATCAAGTAGCCCACAGCAGATTAAAAATAACAGCTAATGCTAACCCAAGAAGATCTAGAATCAACACAACTGTAAGTGGATGGCAGACAGCACCAATCTTAGTCTCAGCTAGCTACACAAACATCACACCCAAAAGAGGAATCTAGCAGGCAACAGACACTGTGAAGAATAAATATGTCTAACAAGATAAACATTGCAGAGTGTGTAATACACATGATCAAGGTTGAGCTTAGAGCCAACCAGCCTAAAGGAATAACTGTAGCCACAAAAGGACCAACTACATTCAATATTCACAGACAATAGGAGGAAAAATACTACCCTTAAGAAGCATCCTTAGAGCAAGGAAAACAGGTGGCCTGGAAGTCAGTACCACCAAGCCCATCTTCCTCATAAAGACACCACAAAATGGGCAGGCAAAAAAAATGCCACCCAAATGCATCAACAAAACAAATCCGCAGAAAAAGAACTAAATGGAATTAATATAACCAAACTACCAGATGAAGTGTTTAAAATAATGATTTTTGGATGCTCAATGATTTTAGAGCAATAATAGATGGACATAATGAGAACTTAAATAAATAGATAGAAAGCATATAAAAGGACATTGAAATCATAAAAATGAACCAGTCAAAAATGATAAATATTAGAAATGAAGACTGTACTAGAAGGAATCAACAGCATGCTAGATGAAGCAAAGGATTAAATCAGTGATTTAGAAGACAAGATAAACATAAGCACAGAAGTAGATCAGCAAAACAAAAAGAGATACAAAAAGATTGAGGAAAATCTAAGAGACCTCTGTGACATCATGAAGAGAAACAACATCTGCATAATAGCTGTTCCTGAAGGAGAAGAGAACAAACAAGAGATAGAGAACCTGTTTGAAGAAATCATAGCTAAAATTTCCCAAAACTGATGAAGGAAAAAGTCAAACAAGTTCAACAACCACAGAGAGTCCCCTTAAAGAGGAACCCAAAGAGGCTTACACCAAGACACATTGTAATTGAAAGGCCAAAGTTAAGAGACAAAGAAAGAATACTAAGAGCTGTAAGAGAAAGCAGTTAATTACCTACAGAGGATCTCCCATAAGGATGACATCTGATTTCTCAAAAGGAACACTTGAGGTCAGAAGGGATTGGCAAGAAATATTCAAAGTGATGCAAAACAAGAAGTTACAACCAAGACTACTTTCTCCAGCATGGCTGTCACTTAAAATTGAAGGAGAAATACAAAGGTTCCCAGACAAAACAACAACAACCAAAAAAACCAAAAAGCTAACTCAGAAAAATCATTACAACCTAACCAGCACTGCAAGAAATGGTAAGTGACCTGCTATAAAAAGAGAAAAGAAAAAAAAAAAAAAGAAATTGAGAAAAAGAGGAATGTAGATTTAAAGAATAAAATAGCAATAAATAAGTACATGTCAATAATAACTTTAAAAGTAAATGGTTTAAATGCTCTAATCAAAAGACAAACGGTAGCTGCATTGATAAAAAAATGGAACCCATATGTATTCTGTCTACAAGATACCAATCTCAAAACAAAAGATACACATAGACTGAAAGTGAAGGGCTGGAAAAAAGTACTTCACACAAAAAGAAATGAAAGAAAAGCTGGGGTAGAAATACTTATATCTGCAAAATAGAATTTAAAATGAAGGCTATAGTAAGGGATAAAGACGGTCACTACATAATAATAAAGGGAGCAATCCAAAAGGAGGATATAAAAATTGTAAATATTTATGTGCGTTACATAGGAGCACCTAAATATATAAAGCAGATTTTGATGGACAAAAAGGGCAAGATCAACAGAAATACTATAATAATAGGGAATTTTAACACTCCGCTAACAGCAAAGGATAGATACCCCAGACAGAATATTAACAAAGAAATAGCAGCCTTAAATGACACACTAGATCAACTGGATTTAATTGATATCTTCAGAACTTTCCCACCAAGGCAGCAGAATATATATTCTTTTCAAGTGCTCATAGTACATTCTCTAGGATAGACCACATGTTAGGGCACAAAACATGTCTCAATAAATTTAAGAAGATTGAAATCTTATCAAGCATCTTCTCTGAGGACAATGGCATAAAACTAGAAAAACACTACAATAGAAAAACTGAAAAACATTCAAACACTTGGAGGCTAAATAGCATGTTATTAAATTATGAATGGGTTAACAGTGAGATCAAGAAATAAAAAATTTCCTTGAAATGAATGAAAATGAACATACAGCAACTCAAAATTTATGGAACCCAGCAAAAGCAGTCCTCAGAGGGAAGTTTATAGCATTACAGGCATACCATAAGAAGCAAAAGAAAAACCTTAAGTAAAAAACTTAACTCTTCATCTAAAAGAACTAGAAAAAAAAACAAATAAAGTCCAGAGGACATAGAATGAAGGAAATAATAAAGATTAGAGTGGAAATAAATAACCTAGAGGCTAAAAATCAATACAAAAGATTAATGAAACCAGGAGCTGGTTCTTTGAAAAAAATAAGATTGACGAACTTTTAACAAGAATCATCAAAAGAGAGAGAGAGAGATGACTCAAATAAATAAAACTAAAAATGAAAGTGGAGAAGTAAAAACTCACACCACAGAAATACAAAGGATTGTCAGAAAATACTATGAAGATCTGTATGCCAAAAAATGGAACAAACTAAAAGACATGGATAAATTCTTAGAAATATACAATCTTACAAAACTGAATATAGGAGAACCAGAAAACCTAAGCAGGCCAATCACAACAAATAAAATTGTAACTATTATTAAAAAAAACTCCCAGCAAACAAAAGTTCTGGAACAGATGGCTTCACAGGCAAATTTTACCAAACATTCAAAGAAGAATTGACATCTATCATTCTCAAGCTATTCCAACAACTTAAGAGAAGGGAAGACTTCCATGCTCTTTTTATGAGGCAAGCATTATCCTCATTCCAAAACCAAGTAAAGACACTACAAAGAAAAAAAACTATAGACCAGTATCCTTGATAAACATAGACTCTAAAATTCTAAACAAAGTATTAGCAAACTGGATCCAACAATACATTTAAAAAATCATACAGTATGATCAAGTAGAATGTATTTTGGAGAGGCAAGGCTGGTACAATATTTGCAAATCAATCAATGTGATTCATCACATAAACAAAATGAAAGATAAAAATCACAGAATCATATCAATAGATGCAGGAAAAACATTCAATAAAATCCAGAACTGATTTATAATAAAAACTCTGAGCAAAGAGGGAATACAAGGAACATATCTCAACATAATAAAGGTGATACATGACAAACCAACAGCCAACATCATACTCAATGGGCAAAAATTAAAAGCAACCCCCTTAATATCAGGAACAAGGCAGGGGTGCCCCCTTTCACCACTCTTATTCAACATTGTTCTGGAAGTCCTAGCCACAGCATACACACAAGAAGAAGAAATAAAAGGCATCCAAATTGGAAAAGAAGAACTAAAACTGTTGTTATTTGCTGATGACATAATACTATACATTGAAAAACCTTAAAGTCTCAGTCAAAAAACTACTAAACCTGATAAGTAAATTTGGCAAGTTGTCAGAATATAAAATTAATATTCAGAATTCAGCAGCATTTTTATACACCAACAATAAACTCTCTGAAAGAGAAATTAAGGAAACAATCTTCTTCACTATTACAACAACAAAAAAATGAAGTAACTAGAAGTAAATTTAACCAAAGAGGTATAAGACTTCTACTTGGAAAATTGTAATATATTGAGAATAAAAAACAAGGAATATATAAACAAATTGAAGGCATATACCATGTTTGTGGATAGGAAGAATAAATATCATTAAAATATCTATATTACTCAAAGCAATCTATAAATTCAATGCAATTTCTATTAAAATACCAATGGCATACTTCAAAGATATTGAAAAATATTCCAAAAATTTCTATGGAGCCAAAAAAGAACGTGGATAGCCTCTACAATCTTGAAAATGAAGAAAAAAGTGGGATATATCACACTTCCTGATATCAAGTTATACTACAAGGCCATTGTAAGCAAAACAGCCTGGTACTGGCATAAGAACAAGCATACAGATCAATGGAACAGAACAGAGAACCCAGAAATAAATCCACACCTTTATGATCAATTGATATTTGACAAAGGAGGTAAGAGCATACAATTAAGTAAAGAAATTCTCTTTAATAAAAGGTGTTGGGAAAATTGGACAGCTACCTGCAAAAAAATGAAGCTAGACCACCAACTTACATCATTCACAAAAATAAACTCAAAATAGATGAAAGATTTAAATGTAAGTCAGGAAACCATGAACATCTTGAAAGAAAAAATAGGCAGTAAACTCTCTTATCTCTCATAGCAATATTTTTGCTGATTTGTCTCCACAGGCAAGTCAAATAAAGGACAGGATGAACAAATGGAACCATATCAAACTAAAAAGCTTTTGCACAGCAAAATACACCATTAACAAAATAAAAGACAACCCACACAATGGAAGAACATATTCTCCAATATGTCTGATAAAGGATTAATAACCAAAATTTATAAATAACTAAGACTCAATACTAGGACGGTAAACAGTACAATTAAAAAAAATGGGCAAAAGAACTAAACAGACACCTCTCCAAAGAGGACACACAGATGGCCAATAGACATATGAAAAAATGTTCAACACCACTAATGGCCACGACCAGCTTGAAAATGAGTGTGCACGAAATAGTACTGCTGAATTTAAGAAAAAACACACACAAGACACAACATAGAGAAAAGATGGGTCCAGGGGACTCCTAGCTCCTAGGACTGAGAGCCCAGATCTCTGCAGCCTCATCGTATTTATTGGTGTTTTTACTCATCAAGCAAATTAGCAGAGCCTGGATCAAATTAGGCTAGAATGGATTCAGATGCAGAGAAGGATGATTAACTAATAGCTTTTAGGTTTGCAAGAAAAGCTGAAGGAATCAGATGTTTCCTTAAACAATCTTATCAGTGCTTGCTGAGGCAGCGTTCTGCCCCTGCAGGACTTTTCTTCTTGGTGACAAAGTTCGCACCAAAGATTTTTCTCAGGACAACAGTCTGATTCCCAGCCATTTTCCTACATATCCCCCTTTTTATTTTTGTATAACCATGTGAACAGTTTTTGCAGCCTCCTTCTGTATTAATTGTCAGAGGGTTTGTTGTGAGCACCTGAGGAAGCTACTGCAAGAAGAGCAAAAACTGCAACCTTCATGTTAGGGGCCATCACCAAATTTTTCTGCTGCTCCAGTTGTTTCTCTGCTTCTTAGCACAGATGTTTTATCTGCCACCAGGTTGGAAGAGCTGCCTTCTTTGTTGTTTGCATTGGTCCTGCCAAATGGGTGATCTGGAGGGTTAGTCCCTCCAGCTGTATGATTGGGGGTTCTAGGTCATAGAGGGTACCCAAATTGGCACTTCTTCTGTAAAGGTGAGATACAAGCAAAACTCCATCTCCAGGTTAACAATTGTTTCATTGCCCAAAATTTGTCACTACATCCTGCCACCATATAAGTGAATGTTCTGAAATACAAGGAAGAAACAGAGTAATATTGACATGTGGCTGTGGAGGGCAAAGAAGGTGGATAATTCGAAATATTAAGAGTAAGTGACGTCACGGAAATGGCGCCGTGAGCAGCGCGTCTGACAGATCTCCCTAAAATCTCAACAAATTTATCAACTAGAAACAGAAAAATTTATCCTCGGAGCATTCCGGACTTCCACACACACACTGAAAGCAGAGGGACTGTTGCCCAGGAGGGAGTACACCTGTGGTGAGTCAACCCACCCGTGCAGCTGCCCGCCCACACTCGGGGACAGCAGGTGGGCACTGGCGGCCATCTTAGCATACCCTGAGAAGCCGCGCGCGCGGCCCCCCATGCCGCGGTCCGACCACTGGCGTGACGAAAAACCGCACGCCCGGTGCCGCGATCCAGAGAGGCCCCGTCCACTGGCGTGCTGAGAAACCGCGCGCACCCCCGTGCTGCGGTCCCCGACCACTGGCGTGCTGAGAAACCGCGCGCACCCCCGTGCCGCGGTCCCCGACCACTGGCGTGCTGAGAAACCGCGCGCACCCCCGTGCCGCGGTCCCCGACCACTGGCGTGCTGAGAAACCGCGCGCACCCCCTTGCCGCGGTCCCCGTCCACTGGCGTGCTGAGAAACCGCGCGCACCCCCGTGCCGCGGTCCCCGTCCACTGGCGTACTGAGAAACCGTGCACACCCCCGTGCCGCGGTCCCCGTCCACTGGTGTGCTGAGAAACAGCGCGCGTGCCCGGTCCCCGTCCACTGGCGTGCTGAGAAACCGCGCGCACGCCCCATGCTGCGCAGGCGCCAAGGCTGTCCTTCCTAGTCAGGAGATTCTCTCCGCGGGCGGGGCACCTCACCCAGCCATTCAAGCTAACAATCAAGCGTTGGGGGAGGGGCGGCGCAGGCAGCCTGAAATTCTTTTTGGAGCACAGCTGCGGATCCAATCACTGAAATTAGCTTAACCCACGAAATCTACGCACCCACGGGGCTCTAATTGATAAGATCTCTCCCAGTTCAGTGATCCAAGACAAGAGGCATGATATTTTTCAGTGCCTTTCGCTAAAGGGGCGGGGGCAACTTCTGATTGACAGAGCCTCCATATTCAGGGATATTCCTAACAAGAGGGACTTGGCAGATATTAAGATCCATAAAGCAAACAGCGACTAGTGCTTCTTCTTCCCAGCCAAAACAGGCTACCAAGTGTGGAAAGCCTGGGTTGAGTGGTCCAACTGAATGATAGGCGCTGAACAGTCACCTTGACAACAATTGACTCCCAGCCCCACCTGATTACGCTGGAGGCTCTGACTGCCAAAGCCTTACCCAGAGCCTTGCGCTGAGTGAGGACAGAGTGGGGATTTCCCAGCTCTTTGAGCCTCTTACTCCCCAGACAGAAGCAGTGGCAGCCTCATAGCTGGATCATCAGGCTGCTAATTCAGGAAGGGGAGACTAGGAAAGAGACTCCAGGAAAGCAAACTCTCTCATTGTTGGACTCTGCAAATGCCAACAAGCCTTGACTACCAGCAAGACTAAAGCCAATTATATGACATGGCCATAGAATCCCATCAACTGCAAATTCCTACCTAAGAGTGACATAGGGGCAGAACCTGGGGTATAGAGTCACCGACCAGAAAGAGGGAGAGAAAAGAAAAAAGGAAGAAGTTAACCTCTCAAAATCAAGAAAAATCCACAGACTTTATAACTTGTTCCACTAATTCTTTGTTGTTGTTGTTTCTTTCTTCTATTTTATTGCCTTTATTATTATTTCTATTTCTTCCACCTCAGTCCTTTTATTCTCTGCCCATCTTATGCTACCCTTTTCTTGAACTACACTACCCATGAGTGTTACATTTTATTTCTTTTCTTCATCCTAACTCTCCTTTAGGGTTACACTCCAAAACCCTTAACTCTCACTCTCTCCCCTTTTGTTTTTTTTTCCTTTCTTTTTTTTCTTCCGTCATTTCTCTCTTACTCTTATTTTTTCCTTTCTATTCATTTCTTGTTTTCTCCTTTTACTTTTCCTCTCATTTAAGCCTCAATCACGAACAAATTATTTAATTTGGGACTCAAGTTTTTGTAGGGTTTTTTTTGTTGTTGTTGTTCTTTTTTTTCTTCTTCTGCTTTTGTTCTTGGTTTTTCTTTATTTGTTTGTTTTTGTGGCATTTTGGGCACTTTTTACATTGCTTTTTAACTCACTAGCATTCCTTCCAACCCAAAGTCTCCATTGTATTTAGTCTTCGCTCCACTCAATACAACAGATTTTTACTTATTATTTTTATTTTTATTTTTTTCTTCTTTAATTATAGTTTTTCTCTCCTTTTTTCTGTTTCCCTCTCATCCCTCTCATTATATCTCTTAGTCGACCATCACTTACAAGCAAATCATTTTATGCTTGTCTAAGATTTTCTCCCTTTTTTTTTTTTTTTTTTTTTTTTTTTTTTTTTTTGTATTTAGTAGGTCCCTAATCCCTTTTTTGCCCCTTGAACTCTTCACCCCAAATCAGGCCCTCCATTATAGGCAGTTTGTGTTCCATTTAGCATAATATAATTCAAAGGTCATCACGATATTTCCCTAAGGAGGTGAGAGGAGGGGAAGAGAAGAAAGAAAAAAGGGGGAAATAATAAATTATTACTTTTTTTTTTGTGGAGTGTTTTCCTTTTTTTTTTTCTTTTTTTGTTTTTCTTTTTTTTTTCTTTTTTTTTTTTATTAATTCTAATTAACACTATCATCAAGACCACCTTCAGATGCCAATAAGAAAAAGGAAATCGAACATTATGGATACAAAAGACAGAGAGGTAATGCAAATTGATGTGGAAAAATCTATGGAGAAAAGATTTAACATATTGGAAGCCTTGGAGCCAAATGACAGAGAATTTAAAATAGAAATCTTAAAAATACTCAGAGATATACAAGAAAACACAGAAAGGCAATTTAGGGAAATCAGAAAACAACTCAACGATCACAAAGAATATATTACCAAGGAAATTGAAACTATAAAAACAAATCAAAAAGAAATGAAAAACTCAATTCAAGAGATGAAAAACGAGGTAGCAAGCTTAGCTAATAGAACAGCCCAGATAGAAGACAGAATCAGTGAAATAGAAGACAAGCAACTTGAGGCACAACAGAGAGAAGAAGAAAGAGACTCAAAAATAATAAAAAACGAGAAAGCCCTACAGGAATTGTCTGACTCCATCAGAAAGAATAACATAAGAATAATAGGTATATCAGAGGGAGAAGAGAAAGAAAATGGAATGGAGAATATACTCAAACAAATAATAGATGAGAACTTCCCAAGCCTGTGGAAAGAATTAAAGCCTCAAATTCAAGAAGCAAACAAAACACCGAGTTTTCTTAACCACAACAAACCCACTCCAAGGCACATCATAATGAAGATGACACAAACCAATGACAAAGAAAAAATTCTCAAGGCAGCCAGGGAAAAGAAGAATACAACATATAAAGGAAGGCCTATTAGATTATCATCAGATTTCTCAGCAGAAACTCTACAAGCTAGAAGAGAGTGGACCCCAATATTTAAAGCCCTGAAAGAGAGGAACTTTCAGCCAAGAATACTATACCCATCAAAGCTATCCTTCAAGTACGAAGGAGATATAAAAATATTCACAAATACAGAAAAGATGAGAGAATTTATCATCAGAAAGCCCCCACTCCAGGAAATACTAAAGGGGGTTTTCCAACCAGATTCAAAGAACAAAAGAAAACATAACCACAAATAACAGCTCCACGAAGAAAACAATAAAACCAAACTTAAACTGTGACAACAAAAGAAAAAAAAAAGGGGGGGGAGAAAGGATGAAGATTAACAGTAGCAAAGGACGATGAAGCACAGAAATACTCATAAGAAAGGGTACTACAATGAATATGGTAGATACCCTTTTCATTACTTAATGGTAACCACCCTAGAAAAAACCACCACAAAAACACTTGACATAAAAAAGGTAGCAACAGAGGAAAGAAGTATGGAATACAAACAAACAAAAACAAATGATAGAAAAACAAAAGAGAAGAATCAAACAAGATACAAAACTAACAGAAAGCAATTTATAAAATGGCAATAGGGAACCCACAAGTGTCAATAATTACACTAAATGTAAATGGCTTAAACTTACCAATAAAAAGACACAGAGTAGCAGAATGGATTAAAAAAGAAAATCCAACTATATGCTGCCTACAAGAAACTCATCTAAGCAACAAGGATAAAAACAAATTCAAAGTGAAAGGCTGGAAAACAATACTCCAAGCAAACAACACCCAAAAAAAAGCAGGTGTAGCAATACTCATATCTAATAATGCTGACTACAAGACAGAAAAAGTACTCAGAGACAAAAACGGTCATTTCATAATGATTAAGGGGACACTGAATCAAGAAGACATAACAATCCTTAATATATATGCACCAAACCAAGGAGCACCAAAATATGTAAGACAGCTACTTATTGACCTCAAAACAAAAACTGACAAAAATACAATCATACTTGGAGACCTCAATACACCACTGACAGCTCTAGATCGGTCATCCAAACAGAGAATCAATAAAGATATAGTGGCCTTAAATGAAATACTAGAAGAACTGGATATGATAGACATCTACAGGACACTTCATCCCAAAGCGACAGAGTATACATTTTTCTCTAGTGTACATGGAACATTCTCAAGAATTGACCATATGTTGGGCCACAAAGACAATATCAGAAAATTTAAAAAAATTGAAATTGTGCCAAGCATATTCTCTGATCATAAAGCCTTGAAACTAGAATTCAACTGTAAAAAAGAGGGGGAAAAACCCACAAAATTGTGGAAATTAAACAACATACTTTTAAAAAATGAATGGGTCAAAGAAGAAATAAGTGCAGAGATCAAAAGATATATACAAACAAATGAAAATGAAAATACGACATATCAGAATCTCTGGGATGCAGCAAAAGCAGTAATAAGAGGAAACTTCATATCACTTCAGGCCTATATGAACAAACAAGAGAGAGCCGAAATAAACCACTTAACTTCACACCTTAAGGAACTAGAAAAAGAAGAACAAAGACAACCCAAAACCAGCTGAAGAAAGGAGATAAGAAAAATCAGAGCAGAAATAAATGAAATAGAGAACAGAAAAACTATAGAAAAAAATCAATAAAACAAGGAGCTGGTTCTTTGAAAAGATCAACAAAATCGACAAACCCTTGGCAAGACTCACCAAGGAAAAAAGACACAGGACTCAAATAAATAAAATCCAAAATGAAAGAGGAGAGATCACCACAGACATCATAGATATACAAAGAATTATTGTAGAATACTATGAAAAACTATATGCCTCCAAATACAACAATCTAGAAGAAATGGATAAATTCCTAGCACAATACAACCTTCCTAAACTGAGTCATGAAGAAGCAGAAAGCCTAAACAGACCAATCAGCAAGGAGGAAATAGAAAAAACTATTAAAAACCTCCCCAAAAATAAAAGTCCAGGTCCAGATGGTTATACTCGTGAATTCTATCAAACATTCAAAGAAGACTTGGTTCCTATTCTACTCAAAGTCTTCCAAAAAATTGAAGAAGAAGCAATACTTCCAAACACATTTTATGAGGCCAACATAACCCTCATACCAAAACCTGGCAAGGATGGCACAAAGAAAGAAAACTACAGACCAATATCTCTAATGAATACAGATGCTAAAATACTAAACAAAATACTGGCAAATCGAATACAACAACATATTAAAAAAATAATACATCATGATCAAGTGGGATTCATCCCAGAATCTCAAGGATGGTTCAACATAAGTAAAACAGTTAACGTAATACATCATATCAACAAAACAAAGAACAAAAACCACATGATCTTATCAATAGATGCAGAAAAGGCTTTTGATAAAATACAACACAATTTTATGTTTAAGACTCTCAACAAAATGGGTATAGAAGGAAAATATCTCAACATAATAAAGGCCATATATGATAAACCATCAGCCAACATCATATTAAATGGCATAAAACTGAGGACTTTCCACCTTAAATCAGGAACACGACAGGGGTGTCCACTCTCTCCACTCTTATTTAACGTGGTGCTAGAAGTGCTGGCCAGAGCAATCAGACAAGACAAAGAAATAAAAGGCATCCATATTGGAGAAGAAGAAGTAAAGGTATCACTTTTTGCTGATGATATGATCCTATACATCGAAAACCCAAAGGACTCCACAAAAAAATTACTAGAAACAATAAACTAATACAGTAAGGTCGCAGGATACAAAATTAACATACAGAAGTCCATAGCCTTTCTATATGCCAACAATGAAATATTAGAAAACGAACTCAAAAAAATAATCCCCTTCACGTTTGCAACAAAAAAAATAAAATACCTAGGAATAAACATAACAAAGAATGTAAAGGACCAATATAAAGAAAACTACAAGGCATTGCTAAGAGAAATAGAAAAAGACACAATGAGATGGAAAAATATTCCTTGTTCTTGGATAGGAAGAATAAATAAAATTAAAATGGCCATATTACCCAAAGTAATATATAAATTTAATGCAATTCCCATCAAAATTCCTATGAGATTTTTTAAAGAAATGGAACAAAAAATCATCAGATTTATATGGAACTATAAAAAACCCCGAATAGCCAAAGCAATCCTAAGGAAAAAGAATGAAGCTGGGGACATTACAATACCTGACTTTAAACTATATTATAGGGCCATAATAATCAAAACTGCATGGTATTGGCAGAAAAATAGACACTCAGACCAATGGAACAGAATAGAAAGCCCAGAAATAAAACCACATATATATGGTCAAATAATCTTTGATAAAGGGGCCAACAACACAAAATGGAGAAAAGAAAGCCTCTTCAACAAATGGTGTTGGGAAAACTGGAAAGCCACATGCAAAAGAATGAAACTCAACTACAGCCTGTCCCCGTGTACTAAAATTAATTCAAAATGGATCAAAGACCTAAATATAAGATCTGAAACAATAAAGTACATAGAAGAAGACATAGGTACTAAACTCATGGATCTGGGTTTTAAAGAACATTTTATGAACTTGACTCCAATGGCAAGAGAAGTGAAAGCAAAGATAAATGAATGGGACTACATCAGAATTAAAAGTTTTTGCTCAGCAAGAGAAACTGATATCAAAATAAACAGACAGCCAACTAAATGGGAACTGATATTTTCAAACGACAGCTCAGATAAGGGCCTAATATCCAAAATTTACAAAGAACTCATAAAACTCAACAACAAACAAACAAACAATCCAATAAAAAAATGGGAAGAGGACATGAACAGACACTTCTCCCAGGAAGAAATACAAATGGCCAACAGATATATGAAAAGATGCTCAGCTTCATTAGTTATTAGAGAAATGCAAATCAAAACTACAATGAGATACCACCTCACCCCTGTTAGATTAGCTATTATCAACAAGTCAGGTAATAACAAATGTTGGAGAGGCTGTGGAGAAAAAGGAACCCTCATACACTGTTGGTGGGAATGTAAAGTAGTACAACCACTATGGAGGAAAGTATGGTGGTTCCTCAAAAAACTGAAAATAGAACTACCTTATGACCCAGCAATCCCTCTACTGGGTATATACCCCAAAACCTCAGAATCATTGATACGTAAAGACACATGTAGCCCCATGTTCATAGCAGCATTGTTCACAGTGGCCAAGACATGGAAACAACCAAAAAGCCCTTCAATAGAGGATTGGATAAAGAAGATGTGGCACATATACACTATGGAATACTACTCAGCCATAAGAAATGATGACATTAGATCATTTATAGCAAAATGTTGGGATCTTGATAACATTATAAGGAGTGAAATAAGTAAATCAGAAAAAAACAAGAACTACGTGATTCCATACATTGGTGGAACATAAAAACGAGACTAAGAGACATGGACAAGAGTGTGGTGGTTATCAGGGGTGGGGGGAGGGAGGACGCAGGAGGGTGGGAGGGAGAGATTTAGGGGGAGGGGGAGGGCACAGAGAAAACTAGATAGAGGGTGACGGAGGACCATCTGACTCTGGGCGAGGGGTATGCAACATAATTTAATGACAAGATAACCTAGACATGTTTTTCTTTGAATATATGTACCCTGAATTATTAATGTCATCCCATTAACATTAATAAAAATTTATTAAAAAAAAAAAAGAAATATTAAGAGTAAAACGAGAAGAAACATCAGTGTTTGTTAAGGGAAGGATGATAGTAGATGAACCACATTCCATAAGTTGTTGAATTCATTCTCTTCCTTTGAGAATAAGAGAGATTTTAAGGTAGAATTAGGTAAGAATAGGCATTCAACTAACTTATGCTGCATTGGCTAGCAGGGGTCTCCAAACTTTTTACACAGGGGGCCAGTTCACTCTCCCTCAGACCATTGGAGGGCTGCCAAATACAGTGGTCCTCTCACTGACCACCAGTGAAAGAGGTGCCCCTTCCAGAAGTGCAGTGGGGGCTGGATAAATGGCCTCAGGGGGCCGCATTGCAGCCCACAGGCCGTAGTTTGGAGACGCCTGGTAGAGTTTAGCCACTAGACCAATGGTTACCTTTCCTAAACATGGGTATATTATGGGCAGATTTTCTCCTTCATTCCCTCATTTTTGCTGCAGAGTTATCCCATTGCCTTTTTTATTACAATCCTTTATGTCCTAACTTGCCACAATTATAGCATTTTCCTGGAAATTTGGGTTTAACTTTAATCCTACCTTAGCTTGAGCCATCATAGTAGCCCTGTAACTCTCAGTACCAACTCCTTGGCATATATTAATGTATCCAGTTAAGTCTCATTTTCCTTTCATTGAGCCAATAGTCCTTTGACAGTCTTGGTTAGCATTTTCAAATGCTAATAGTTGGAGTAAAGTATCATTAGCTTCAACATTGCTAATTTGTTTTTTAATAGCCTCTTGAGCTGGGCAATGAATTCAGTATAGGGCTCCTTTTGTCCTTGCATTACCTTTTGAAAAGAGACAGTTGCTTTTCCTTTAAATTCAATTTTTTCCCAAGCTTGCAAGCAACATTTTCTAATTTGGGCAATGGCCTGATTTTTCATAGGAAGTAGATTTGGGACACCTGCCCCTGCTCCAGAGCCCACCAATTGTTCTAATGAATAGGAATGTTATGGGCTCTGTTATGTGGGGCTTGAATTTCAGTATGGTCATAGGTCATACCACCAAGTCTTAAATTGCAGAAATTCCTTAGAACTTAATACAATTTAAGCCGAAGTGTTCCAATCAACAGGAAATAAGTGAGAAACTTCAGCAAGATCCTGAATCAGGCCAGAAGTGAAAGGAGAATTAGTTCCATATTGTTGTATGGCTAATTTCAATTCCTTCAGTATTTTACAAGGAATTGACTCATGGGTGAAATCATAAACACCATTCAGATTTTGAGGATCCACCCCAGGAGCCACTCTCTCTGTAATTGTTACTGGAAAAGTCATCTGTAATGCATCCAACTCTACCTCTCTACAGGCCTGTGATATTCTTTTCTGAAGAGCCAGTAACTGTGGCAGAGACTCCCTAGGTCCAAAAACAAGTGGCAGAGGGGGCAGCAAATGTTCTGCAAAATCAATGAAAGGACCAGATGGCGAAGAAGGTTTGTCAACCTTCAGAGCACTTTCAGGCTCAACATATTTAATCTTCTTAAATTCTCCATCTTCATCATCATCCTTACTGTAAGGTAGGTGGATAGAGGGATGGTCACATTGGTAACTCAGACCCGCCCACTTTGGCTAGGACTGCCCACAATCAAGCCCGCCAAAGGAAGCTTCCCAGGAACAATTTGGAAAGAAGCGATCGTCTGCCAGCCAGTGAAATTTCACCCCGTCATAGTAGCTCCACTTCCCTAGAGGGACCCTTTAAATATCTCCCATGCAGTTTAATCTGTGCAACTTCCCTAGCCTCCATCTTTCTTTCCTTGGGGCCAGGGAACCTTGCTGGGCGGGATGTGTGCTCTGTACTCAATAAAGCCATCTGCTATTCCACACTTTGTGGCTCTAGCCTCTTCCTTCCTTCTCGGTGGGGAAAAATACCTTACATTTTGGTGCCGAAAACCAGGAGGGAGTTAGAAGTCCACAAGGACCACTCCTTTCTCCTCCCCTCCGAGAAAGAACCAGGAGAAAGAACCAGGATCTCCGATCTCCAACCCACTTCGGCGCATGGTGCAGTAAGTCCCCTGCCTCCAGCTTTCCTCTCAGTTCTTTCCTCCGAGACTCCCTGTCCGAAACCATAGCTACGTCAGGGAAGTCTTTTCCATCTGTCCATCTGAGTGAGCATGTGCTTGTGGAGACCTCCCCAAGCACATCCACTTTTATCTGTGGCTGGACCTTGAGTTTTTAGGATGCTAATGCTCAGGTCTGACCACTCTGAGAACTGAGTGCGGCTGTTGGGGCACAGGAATTTCCCTCCCTAAAGAAGAAGAAACTGTTCTTCTCCGCTGTGGCCAGGCCACAGAACCCACTCAATTAGCCTCCTGAAGGGACTTTTGGTTTTAACACCCTCACCAATTTAACTATTGCCAAAAAAGCTGGGAACTGATTGGAGATCTCTTACATTTATGGCCTCTAATTATTTGCGCACCTGTCCTTAATCTCTGTGCAGCCTATTCCACCGCGCAGGCCTTTTTCTGGCCAGAGAAACCTCACCTAAAACCTCCACTCCTAATCGTTCCTTCTCTGCAGACTCCCAACTCTCTTTCCCTCCTGCCTGACCCCCAGGGGCGCCTCTCTCCTTCACTCTTTCTCTCTCTTTCTCCCTCTCTTGGGACTTTTCTCTGGTCCCTCTGTGGACCTCTCTTTCCTCTGAGAGCCTCCTCCTCTCCCTTCGCAAAAACCTGTTTCTTATTCGCCATCTACTACCTTCTCTTTCTCCTCCCCTGCTGGCCAGGGGCCCCTCCCTTCACTGTGTTCTCTAGTCCCGCCTCCATCAGGCCTTTCTCAGCCTGGCATTGGCTCTTACACTGGTTTTCAGGATGTCCAACTCCAATTTTCTTGCAGAAAGTTCCTGCCCTGTCCTGCCTTTGGCTCCAGCGTTTTTCCTGCGGGATCTGGGTGCCAGGCTCCGCACGAGCCCCCCTCCTCTTATTCCCAATCCCCCAAACCCCTATCCAGAACCTGTGAACATGGCATTTAAAGTTTTTAATGGTCCCAACTAGTAGAAACAGGCCTGTTTGCCAGGCCCCTATGCAGCAGAAGGTAACGCTCCAAACCCAAATTCTTGTGGCAACCCTGTGACCAGCAGAGCCACCAGCAGCTTGCTTTAAGTGTGGCAAGCAGGACCACTGGTCCTGGCAGGGCCCCTGCCGGCAGCTTCCCACTGAGCCCTGCCCTGACTGCAAGCAGCCCAGTCACTGGCAGAGTGATTGCCCCTTTGGGCAACAGGTTTTTTCCTCAAGACCTCTACATGGAGGACAAGCCGCCCAAATGGAAGGCCAATCCAGCCAGGTGGGTGCATCGCTCGAACTCCTAGGACACGGCCTGGACTCAGAGAACCCAGGGTTCTGCAACAAGTGGGTAAGTCAGTCCATCTCATTTCTTATGGACATGGGGGCTGCCTTCTCTGTTTTGCCTTTATACTCTGGACCTCTAGTTCCCTCACAGGTTTCGGTTATGGGAATGGATGGGACCCTCTTCCTTTCCCCTTTTTATGCCACTCCTGACATGCAGTTCTGCCTCAAGCTTGCCTCCTTATAGGACCACTGGCAGTCAGAACCACTGGACTTCATCCATCTCCAGCTCACCAAAAGGCTGGACCCTGCAAATTCCCCTATTACTCCTCTCTCTTTTTTTTAATTTTTTTTTGTATTTTTCTGAAGCTGGAAATGGGGAGAGACAGTCAGACAGACTCCCGCATGTGCCCAACTGGGATCCACCTGGCACGCCCACCAGGGGCGATGCTCTGCCCACCAGGGGGTGGTGCTCTGCCCCTCCGGGGCATCACTCTGCCACGACCAGAGCCACTCTAGCGCCTGGGGTCCTCTCTCTTTTTTTTTTTTAAATCCTTACAGGACCGCATCTGCAAAGTTTCTCAACTCACAGCCACACAGATGTTCCTCCTGACACCCCTCCAAGCCACCACCTTCTGACCTCCCCTCCCCACGATGCCCCTATTCAGCAGGAAGTAGCCAGATGAATAAATGGCACCCCTTTTTCTATTTAACACAAAAGGTCAGAATGTAAGGTCAGTGGATAGAGGGATGGTCACGTGGGTAACTCAGACCTGCCCACTTTGGCTAGGACCGCCCACAATCAAGCCCGCCAAAGGAAGCTTCCCAGGAACAATTTGGAAAGAAGCGATCGTCTGCCAGCCAGTGAAATTTCACCATGTCATAGTAGCTCCACTTCCCTAGAGGGACCCTTTAAATATCTCCCACATGGTTTAATCTATGCAACTTCCCGAGCCTCCATCTTTCTTTCCTTGGGGACAGGGAACCTTGCCGGGTGGGATGTGCACTCTGTACTCAATAAAGCCATCTGCTATTCCACATTTTGTGGCTCTAGCCTCTTCCTTCCTTCTTGGCGGGGAAAAATACCTTACACTTACCATCATCATCATCATCATAAACAGATTTTACTAAGGTCCAAGTTTGCCTGATAGTAACCAGCAATGGAACACCTTGAGTATATCATTTTTTCAACTCTTTTCCTACCTTTTCCCAGTCATGTAAATATGGACTTCCTAAAGTAAGGAATCAAGTACAGCACTACTCAATTACTTATAATAATTCTAAAAGTTTCACTTCTCTGGCTTTAGCCCTGTCAGCCTTCAACAATTGTTTTAAGAGACAGATATAGGGATGGCATTCCATAACACTATCCCCGTTTCCCATTTTTACACTGTATTTTCCAGAGGACGATCTTACTACTTTTCTGTGATGGGCTAAACTGCGGCCTCTATTTCCCATTGGGTCCAGTATTTATTTTCTTACTTTATTAATTGCTCCAGCAATTCTTCTTCCATTCGAGTCACTATTCCAATCAGGTCCCTGTTCTAGTTGGGTCCCTGTTCTTCAGGTCCCAGTTCGGGCACCACTTGCCATGACCAGCTTGGCAATAGGTGTGTGCAAAAGGAAGGTGCTACTGGACTTAAGAAAAAACACATGCAAGACACAACATAGAGAAAAGATGGATCCAGGGGAATCCCAGCCTCTAGGACTGAGAGCCCAGATCTCTGCAGCCTCATCATATTTATTGCTGTCTTTTCTCATCAAGCAAATTATCAGAGCCTGGATCAAATTAGCCTAGAATGGATTCAGGTGCAGAGAAGGATGATTAACTAATAGCTTTCAGGTATGCAGGAAAAGTTATAGGGGTCAGCTGTTTCCTTTAGCAATCTTATCAGTGCTTGCTGGGGCAGCATTCTGCCCCTGCAAGATGTGGCATTCCAGAGTCTGCACCAAAGACTTGTCTCAGGACAACAGTCTAATTCCTGACCATTTTCCTACAACTAATCTTCAGAGAAATGCAAATTAAAACCACAACGAAGTACCACCTCACACCTGTTAGAATGGCGCTCATTAACAAAACAACACACAATAAGGGCTGGCGAGAATGTGGAGAAAAGGGAACCCTCCTGCACTGCTGGTGGGAATGCAGACTGGTGCAGCCACTGTAGAATACAGTATGGAGTTTCCTTAAAAACTAAAAAATGGAACTGCCTTTTGACCCAGCTATCCCACTTTTAGGAATATATTCTAAGAATACCAAAACACTGATTCCAAAGAACATATGCAACCCCATGTTTATTGCAGCATTGTTTACAACAGTCAAGATCTGGAAACAGCCATATACACAATGAAACACTACATGGCCATGACAAAGAAGGAAATCTGACCTGTTGCAACAGCATGGATGGACCTGGAGATTATTATGCTAAGTGAAATAAGCCAGGCAGAGAAAGAAAATATCATATGATCTCACATATATGTGGAATCTAATGAACAATGTGATCTGAAGAATGGAATAGAGGCAGAGGCAGCGTCGCTGGGACCAAAGGGACAGCTGTCAGAGGGAAGGGGGATGAGGGGATGGGATCAGAGAAGGTGAAGGGATTAGTGAAATTATATATACATAACACGGAGATACAGATAACAGGACAGCAAATCCCAGAGGGAAGGAGGGAGGGAGTTAGGGGGAGGGGAGTGAAAGGAGTATAAATAGGGACATGGGGGTGGAGAGTGAGGGTATTATATTGAGTGGGACACTTGAATCCATGTAAACACAATAAATTAAAATTAGTAAAAAAAAAGATAGTTGATATGTGCCCTTTGCTTCTTTCTACCCCTTCCTCCATTTTGCTGCTTGGAATACAAATACAACAGTTTGTACTTCATCTTAAATATTGAAAAAGAGGGTCACACTCTGAGGGTGGCAAAGCAGAAAAGTAGAAGTAGTTTGAGGCATTGACAACTGTACAACTCTCACATCAACCATGGATTGCCCACTTCATGACCTTCACATGAGAAACAAACTTTAATTTTGTTTAAACCATCGTTAGGTAGTTTGTTTTGGGTTTTTTTTCTGTTACTCATAACAGAACCTAATCCTAAGAAATATAAAGGGTGGATTTATTTAGGATGGGAGAGATAAGATAATTTTGTGGCTAAAGAAAAGAGTTAGTACAAAGTGAGATAGAAGACTCAATTGCTAGATCAAGGTCATTGAGTGAATGAGATGAAATGGAGACATGAGACCCAGATAGAGGAATTTGCTCTGGATAGGAACAGAGACATCTCAGTCAGAGCGCACTACAGAAAGGACAAGAACTAGCATTTGTTGAGCACATTCTATGTACCAAGTGCTTTATAAGTATTATCTAACATATTCATCAGAACACTTTAAGGTAAGTTATAAATAATATAGTTTTTAAGTTGTTTGTTATATTCAGTTTTTCATAAGAGTGACTTTATTATTTCAATAAAAGTTTAGTCTCGCCTGACCAGACAGTGGCACAGTGGATAGAGCATCAGACTGGGACACAGAGGACACAGGCTCAAAACCCTGAGGTTGCTGGCTTGAGCGTGGGCTCATCCAGCTTTAGCATGGGCTCACCAGCTTGAGCGTGGGATCATAGACATGACCCTGTGGTCACTGGTTTGAGCCCAAAAGTTGTTGGCTTGAAGCCCAAGATCACTGGCTTGAGCAATGGGTCATTCACTCTGCTGGACAAGGCACATATGAGAAAGCAGTCAATGAAAAACTAAGAAGCTACAATGAAGAATTGATGCTTTTCACCTCTCTCCTTTCTTATCTGTCTGTCCCTATCAGTCCCTTTCTCTGACTCTCTCTCTCTTTCTCTCTCTATCACAAAACAAAAACAAAAAAAAGTTCAGTCTCTATTTCAAGCCATAATCAGATTTTAATTCAGTGAATATATGTTCATGATAACAATAGCAAAAGATTGAAAATAACCTAAATTTCCATCATGTGGGATTGGTTAAATAAATTATGGTCCATCTCCAAAATGGAACAGGCTACAACCATTAAAAAAGGATGAGAAGACTTCTGGTTAAGATGGCAGCATAGCTAAATGCAGTACTCACATCCTCCCACAAACACATCATGAATTCAACTAAACTACAGAACAACCGTTATTCAGAATTGCCTGAAATCAGGCTGAATAGAATTCCTAAACTATGGAATTAAAGAAGCCAAATCCAGATTAATAGGGGGCTGGTCCCACACTCATGTGTGATGATTTAAAATCAGGAGGGATATCTCAGCTGTGGAGGTCCCTGTTGAGGAGTGAAGGGTCGTAGCCCCACACCAAGCCTCCCAGACCAGGGTTCCAGAGCCAGGAAGAGAAGTCTCCATAACTTCTGGCTGTAAAACCCAGCAAGGATTATGGCTGAGTGAGATGGAAAGCTGCAGGAGTCTCAAGCAGCTCCTCTTAAAGGACCTACCCACAGACTTACTCAGACTAACTCTCTCTGAGCTCCAGCACTGGAGCAGCAGCTTGAAAAGAACCAGGGACATATAGGGAGGAACAGGATTGTCAGGCACCAGGGCAAAGCTGAGGGGTAGGGACAACTTTCTGCCACACAAAAGTGCTGGCAGAGGCCATTGTTCCTTTTCTAAAACACCTTCACATACACACACACACACAGCTAGCAAATGGGCACAATATATGAGCTTCCATCAACCTGACTCAATATTCACCCCATCCAGGTGATTTCCTGAGACCATGCCCCACCCAACTTGCAGGTGCACCCAAGCCATTTCCAGTGGCTTTTCTATACAAACCACCTGTCTTGGCTCATGTTTTAGACTTTATTAAAATCTGTCAAACAAGCAGCACCTGGCCTCTGCATACCCCATACCTCTTGATAAATAGCTTTAGGGCTGGCACTACTGACTCACAGCTTAACATCTCCTGGGCACCCCCAAGACCAACACAAGTAAGCAGTCATCTTCACATTACTCTGTAGCATGTGCCAGGTGGTCCCTGGCAGTGGCTAATCTTGCACCTCCCAGGAGATACCAGAGACAATGCATCTGGTAGACAGCTTCAGATCACACTGCAGTACAGCTCCACCACTTCCATGAGTGACACAATTAAGGGGTGGACTCAGAGAGCACCAAAGCCTCACTGAAGCTAGTCCTTCTCTGTAAGGTAGACTCCTGCACAGCAATTCCTCCATTGTAGTTACAGCCAGGCCTCAAAACTGATCAGCTTGTAAGTCAATCCCTGCCAGTGATGCCAACAGCAATCAAGGCTCAACTACAATAGGACAATGTACACAGCCCATATTGAGTGACTACAGAGGTTGGGACACTGGGCCTTACAGGACACCTACTACACAAGGTCACTCTACCAAGCCTGGAAGACATAACAGCTCTACCTAATACATTAAAACAAACATAATGAAGCAGCCAAAAAATGAAGACAAAAAAATATATATGTCCCAAATGAAAGAATGGGAGAAATCACCAGAAAAAAAAAACAAAAAAAACTAAACAAAATACAGGCAGGAAAACTACCAGATACAGAGTTCAAGACAATGGTTATAAAAATTCTCAAAGAACTTAGTGAGAATTTCAACCAAGAAATAAAAAATAACCAGTCACAATGAAACACTATTTAAATGAAGAATAACTTACAGGGAATCAATAGTAGAATATATCAAGCCAAGAATAATCTGATCAGGCAGTGGCATAGTGGATAGAGCATCGGACTGGATGCAGAGGATCAAGGTTTGAAACTGTGAGGTCATTGGCTTGAACACAAGCTCATCCAGCTTGAGCACAGGCTCACTAGCTTGAGTGCAGGGTCGCTGGCTTGAGCCCAAGGTTGCTGCCTTGAGCTAGGGGTTACTCGCTCTGCTGTCACCCTCAAGTCAAGGCACATATGAGAAAGCAGTTGATGAACAACTAAGATGCCATGATTAAGAATTAATGTTTCTCATCTCTCTCTCTTCCTGTCTCTCTGTCCCTATCTGTTCCTCTCTCTGACACTTTCTCTGTCTCTGTAAAAAAAACAAAAACAAAAACAAAAAAAACAAACAGTGATTTAGAATATAAGGAAGCAGAAACAAACAAACCCACCAAATTAGAACAAGAATTAAAAAATCCAAAAAATTAAGATAATGTTAAGGAGCCTCTGGAACAACTTCAGCCATACCAACATTCACATCATGAGGGTACTGAAAGGAGAAGAAAGAGAGCAAGAAATTGAAAACCTATTTGAAAAAAATAATTACAGAAAACTTCCCTAACCTTGTAAAGGAAATAGACATACAACTCCAGGAAGTGCAGAGTCCCAAACAAGATGAAGCCAAAGAAGCTTACACCAAGGCACATCATAATTAAAATAGAAATTTCAAAGGCAAAGAGAGAATCTTAAAAACAGCAAGAGAAAAATGGTTGGTTGCCTACAAGGAAGCTCCCATAATACTGTCATCTGATTTCTCAATGGACACTTTGTAGCCAGAAGGGAGTGACAAGAAATATTTATTTTTATTTTTATTATTATTTTTCTTTTACAGGGACAGAGAGAGAGTCAGAGAGAGGGATAGATAAGGACAAACAGACCGGAATGGAGAGAGATGAGAAGCATCAATCATCAGTTTCTCCTTGTGACACCTTAGTTGTTCATTGATTGCTTTCTCATATGTACCTTGACCATGGGCCTTCAGCAGACCGAGTGACCCCTTGCTCAGCGACCTTAGGTCCGAGCTGGTGAGCTTTTTTTTCCTCAACCCAGATGAGCTCGTGCTCAAGCTGGCGACCTCAGGGTCTCGAACCTGGGTCTTTCGCATCCCAGTCCGATGCTCTATCCACTGCACCACTGCCTGGTCAGGCAAGAAATATTTAAAGTGAGGAAAAGCAGGGACCTACAACAAGATTACTCTACCCAGCAAAGTTATTAAAAATCGAAGGACATATAAAGAGCTTCCCAGACAAGAAAAAGCTAAAGGATTTTATTACCACCAAAGCAGCATTATATGAAATGTTACACTGTCTTCTTTAAGAAGGAAAAATAAAGAATAAAAATATGAACAATAAAATGGCAATAAATACATATCTATCAACAACTGAATAAAAAAACCCAAAATAAATGAACAAGCACAACAGAAACAGACTCATAGACACAAAGAACATTTTGACAGTTGCCAGAATAGAGGAGAGTTGGGTGGATGAGTGAAAAGGGAAAAATATTAAGGTGAAAGGAAGAATGTGGATGAATGCAAAGTACAATATAAGGAAAATAATCAATAATATTCTAATAACTATGTATGGTGTCAGATGGGTATAAGACTTATCATCAGCTTGATCACTCTGTAAGTTACATAATACCTAATCACTGGATTGTACACCTGAAACTAATACAATATTGTTTGTAAACTGTAATTGAAAAGTTAAAACAAATAATTTAAAAAGAAATGCAGTAGTTTTTTGTGTTGTTTTTTTTTTTTAACATGGAGTGAGTTCTAAATGCATTATAAAATTAAAAAGATGAGGTTAAGAACATTGGGTATGGCCTGACCAGTTGTGATGCTGTGGATAGACCTGGAATACTGAAGTTTCCAGTTGAAACTTCAGGGTTGCTGCTTGAAAGCAGATTCCAGGGCCTGAGCGCAGTCTCACCAGCTTGAATGTGGAACCACTGGCTTCTGCGCAGGATTGTTGACATGATCTCAAAGGTCACTGGCTTAAACCCAAAGGTCACTGGCCTGAAAGCCCAAGGTTACTGCCTTTTTTTTCATGACAGAGACAGAGAGAGGGACAGAGAGAGAAACAGATAGGGGCAGACAGAAAGGAAGGGAGAGAGATGAGAAGCATCAATTCTTTGTTGTGGCTACTTAGTTGTTTATTGATTGCTTTCTCATATGTGCCTTGACCCGGGGGACTACAGCAGAGCGAGTAACCCCTTACTCAAGCCAGCGTTCTTGGGCTTTAAGCCAGTAACCTTGGGCTTCAAGCCAGAGATCTTTGGGCTCAAGCCAGCTACCTTGGGGTCATGTCTATGATCCCATGCTCAAGCCAGAAACGCTGTGCTCAAGCTGGTGTGCCCATGCTCAAGCCAGACAAGCCTGCACTCAAGCAGGTGACCTTGGAGTTTTGAACCTGGGACCTCTACATCCCAGTCTGATGCTCTATCCACTGCCCCACTGCTTGGTCAGGTCCAAGGTTTCTGGCTTGAGCCTAAAGGTCATTAGCTTGAGCTAGGGGTCACTGGCTCAGCTTGAGTCCAATGTTCAATCCCTGGTCAAAACACATAGGAGAAGCAATCAATGCACAAATAAAGTGAAGCAACTATGAGTTAATGCTTATCACTCGCTCTCTCTTCCTCTCTCTCTCTCTCTCTCTCTCTCTCTCTCCTTTTCTGTATCTACCTCCCTCTCAGAATAAATTATTTCAAAAAAAGAACATTGGGTATAGCATGTTAGAAATTTGCGTAAAAAAGAGAAGCAAAACAAAAGAGTGTGTGTGAAAAATACACAAAAAACTGGTAAAAAGTGGATGTCTTCTGGGAAAGGATGAAGAGATGGTAAAAGGAAGACTTCACTGTACATAATTTGGTTCTATTGATGTTCTACAACCTACCTATTGTGACTATTTAAAAAAGTAAGAATAAATAGGTCATTAAAATAAATAAAACAAATTTAGTCAATTTAGGATTTTCTCAACCTCCTCCTTCTTCTTAGAGTGGCATATCAGTTCCAGCAGACTTACATAGCCTTGTGGCTACAGTGAGAAGCAGCCATTCAAATTGGTAACACCCACATCAGAAATAGATCCAGTGTGTGTGTGTGTGTGTGTGTGTGTGTGTGTGTGTGTGTGTGTTTAGCAGTTACTATTCATTTTTAACTTTTTTTATTTTTCAATTATACTTTATATTCAATATTATTTTGTATTACTTTCAGGTATACAGCATGTTGGTTTGCCAATCATATACTTTACAAAATGCTCCCTCTGATACTTCAAGTACCCACCTGGCACCATACAAAGTTATAATATTATTGACTATATTCTTTATGTTGTACTTTACATCCTCTTGGACTACTCTATAACTACCACTCCATACATCTCAATCTCTTTACCTTTCTCAGCCAATTCCCAAATGCCCTCTCTTCTGGCAAGCAGGAATTTGTTCTATCTATGAGTTGGTTTCTGTTTTGTTTGTTCATTTGCATTATTTTTTAGGTTCCACATATAACTGAGATCATATGGTATTTGTCTTTCCTTTATTGAATTATTTCACTTAGCATAATTTTCTCTAGGTCCATTTTGCTCTGGCAAATGGAAATATTCTATTCTTTTATATGGCTGAGTAATATTCCATTGTATATATTACCACAGCTTTTACATCCACTTGTCTACTGATAGACACTTGGGTGGCTTCCATATTTCAGCTATTATAATAAAGCTGCAATGAACATAGATGTGCATATAGTCTTTAGAATTAATGTTTTGGGTTTCTTCAGGTAATTTTCCAGAAGTTGAATTGCTGGGTCATAAGGCAGTTAGAGATGAATCCAGGTTTGGTGAGCCTGATTTACAAAATTTGTAAAGCATTTTAAAGAAAAATAATACACAATTATGAATTGAGAAAATCAACTACAGAGCCTTGGAATTAATTAGTCCAAATGAGGGAGCCCTAAAGCTGAGACTTCATTAGCTTCTCTGATACCAAGTGTATTATTCCTTTGGATCTGAGCCACAGTCACTCCACCACATTGCTCCACTGCATACAGTTTGATAAAATTCACTGGTATAGCCTTCAGGGCCTGGACTTTTATTTTTGGGGAGGTTTTTAATGGTTTTTCTATATCTTCTCTACTAATAGGTCTGTTTAGGCTTTCTGCTTCTTCTTGACTCAGTCTAGGAAGGTTGTATTGTTCTAGGAATTTATCCATTTCTTCTAGGTTGTTGAATTTAGTAGCATAAAGTTTTTCATAATATTCTACAATAATTCTTTGTATATCTATGGTGTCCGTGGTGATTTCTCCTCTTTCATTTTGGATTTTGTTTATATGAGTTCTTTCTCTTTTTTCCTTGGTAAGTCTTGCCAAGGGTTTGTCAATTTTGTTGATCTTTTCAAAGAACCAGCTCCTTGTTCCATTAATTTTTTCTATCGTTTTTCTGTTCTCTATTTCATTTATTTCTGTTCTGATTTTAATTATCTCCTTTTTTTCGGCTGGTTTTAGGTTGTATTTTTTCTAGTTCCTTAAGGTGTGAAGTTAAGTGGTTCACTTGGGCTCTCTCTTGTTTGTTCATATAGGCCTGAAATGATATGAACTTCCCTCTTATCACTGCTTTTGCTGCATCCCATAGATTCTGATATGTCGTATTTTCATTTTCATTAGTCTGTATATATCTTTTGATCTCTGCACTTATTTCTTCTTTGACCCATTCATTTTTTAAAAGTATGTTGTTTAGTTTCCACGTTTTTGTGGGATTTTTTTCCTCTTTTTTGCAGTTGAATTGTAGTTTCAAGGCTTTATGATCAGAAAATATGCTTGGTACAACTTATAAATACAAAATTTAGTTAAGAGGCTCTTTGGGGGAAGAGGCTCCATGAGTGAGGAGCCCTGAAGTTTAAAATTCATTAGTATCACAGTAAATCTGTAAGAAAACTTACCAAAGCATGTGCTGTTTTCTAAATGTGTATGCCTTGCTGCCTTGACACATATGGTTCCCTATACTTGGAATGTCCTTCCCCTTATTGACCTCGCAACTCATTCTTTGCCAGTGACGTGCTGGATGCAGATCACAGGTTCATAGGAGTTGATTGTTAAACATAATTTGTGAAACATTTGTTAAACACAGCCATTTAAAAATTGAATTAAGCTTCAAATTAAATTATCTCTATTAAAAAACAAAGGTAATAAATACTCAAAACTCATCATTGCTTAATTATTTTACTACATTTTACTATTATCTATATTTTTTATGTTTTCTGTGTCTATTATATCTGTGGAGAAAATCCTCTGTAATGATGTGCTGCTGTGATTCTCTTCCAAATATGCTTTCAATAACTTCACATTAGATAGTTTGAAGTTAGCTGTGGTGAGAGGATTTACAATACAGAATCCAGCAAATGCCACAAGTCATGGTTTGGTTTTCCCCAGAGATCTCATTGTTAATTATTTACCAGCATACCACTGTTTGTAACTCAACCCAAGGAGTAAATCTGTGAAAACTTCCCTGATTTCCTCTCTCTCTCTCTCTCTCTCTCTCTCTCTCTCTCTCTCTCTCTCTCTCTCTCTCTCTCACACACACACACACACACACACACACAGCATTGATCACTATGTCCCTCCTATACCCTGTGTACCACTCTATAGCATTTACTACACTATTATAACAGTTCATTTAATTAAAGGGGGTTACTGTGTTTTATCCATCTTTGTATCACAAACACCTCATACATTGTAAAGGCTCAATTAATGTTGGTTGAATAAATGTAACCTCTTTTAGTTCAGTTTTGTCTTATGCCAAATGAGAATACCTGCTCTCCTTACCATACAAACATTATGAAAACAAATAAAATTCTAAACATGAAAGTACTTTGAAAGAAAAAATAAAAGTATCATATAAGTACAGGTTATTATTTTCACATGTTCATGTAGCTTAATAATAAAACACCTATTGAAATATAATTCTAGCTATCCCCTGTTCTCATTCAAGATGTTCTGCTATTTAACCTCTGAACCTCTTTGAACATTTCTAGTGTGTGAAAGAGAAGAAATGTCTTTGTTTTAATAAAGCTGACTATAAATTATGCTTCTGTAAAGTTAATTTTGGAAACTCATGAGGAAAATGATAAAATCAAAGATATATTCCCACTGAGAGAAAATTTTTGATTGATAATTAGGGATGTCAATGATTAAAGAATTAAAATGGGTCAAGCCATCCTACTGAAAACTTTCTTTTTCTATTCCTTTTGTATTTGTATTTAGCTTATTTAAAAAGCCCTAATATGTCTGACCAGTGGTGACACAGTGCATAGAGCATAGACCTGAGATGCTGAGGTCCCAGATTCAAAACCCTGAGGACATGGGCTTGAGCATGGGCTCATCCAGCTTGAGTGCAGGCTCACCAGCTTGAGTGCAAGGTTGCTGGCTTGAACATGAGATCAACATAATCTCAGGGTGTTTGGGTTGAGTCCAAAGGTCATTGGCTTGAGCCCAAGATTAGTGGCTTGAGCAAGGGGTCACTGACTAGGCTGGAGGCCACAGGTCAAGGAACATGTAAGAAGCTATAAAAAACTACAGTAATGCAATGACAATTTGGTGTTTCTCATCTCTCTCCATTCCCTGCTTTTTCTCAAAAAAAAAAAAAAAAAAAAAAAAAAAAAGAAAGGCCGAATGTGTCACTTGCTATGCATTTAGGTGATTTACGGATGTTAACTCATCTAATCTTCATAAAACTATTCTTATTCTTCTTTTAGAGGTAAAAAAAAAAAACAGAGTCACAAGAGGTTAAGTAAGTTACCCAAGTTCACACTTTTTTTTTTGCTATAGGCCATTTCTGGATCATAACCTAATAACTATGAGTCTACTTTTGCAGCCTCAAAGCTTGACTCTCTTGTTCTTGTAATGGCTATTTCCCAAATAGTTATCACATCATATCCTACTCTGTTGAGTAGTAATAACAAACTACACCAGTTTGCATTATAAAGTGAACCCGACTTTCAGCCATGAGAACCAAAGTTGCATTGCCACTATCCAGTTGTGACATTTGGGAAGCCCAGAGACCCAATAAGAAACAAAAGATCTCAGCATGGCATTATAGTGCAGCAAAGAACTGCCTGCTGCCCTGTATGAGTAGTTCAATTGGTTAGAGCATCACCCTGATACACGAAGGTTGTGGGTTTGACCCCTGGTCAGTATATATACAAGAGTCAACCAATGAATGCTTAAATAAGTGTAACAGTGCCCGGCCAGGGCACACAGGAGAAGCGCCCATTTGCTTCTCCACCCCTCCGCCACGCTTTCCTCTCTGTCTCTCTCTTCCCCTCCCGCAGCCAAGGCTCCATTGGAGCAAAGATGGCCCGGGAGCTGGGGATGGCTCCTTGGCCTCTGCCCCAGGCGCTAGAGTGGCTCTGGTCGCAACATGGCGACGCCCAGGATGGGCAGAGCATGGCCCCCTGGTGGGCAGAGTGTCGCCCCTGGTGGGCGTGACGGGTGGATCCCGGTCGGGCGCATGCGGGAGTCTGTCTGACTGTCTCTCCCTGTTTCCAGCTTCAGAAAAATGAAAAAAAAAAAAAGTGTAACAGTGAATCAATGTTTCTTTCTCTCTTTGTCTCAAATCAGTAAGTATATACAAAAACTGAAATGTTTTTACACAGCAAAGGAAACCATGAACAAAATTAAAAGACAACCTACTGAATGGGAGAACATATTCATCAACACATCTGATAAGGTTTTAACATCCAAAATTTATAAAGAAGCTTTAAAAACAACACCAAAAAAAAAAAAAAAAAAAAGACCCGAGAGTAATGGTGGGGTAGGAAGCGATACCGATAAATCTCCCCCAAAACTCAACAAGATCTTCAACCAGAAACAGAAAAACCTATCCTTGGAGCCTCCAGATGTTTCACAATACACCCGAAGGTATGGTCGAGTGAAAAATTGGCTAAATATATAACCAAACCCCGAAGGAAATAGGGAGTAAGAAATGCTCCGCCTACCTCACTAACCTAAACAGGGCGGCTTTCTCTGGTAACTGTAAATATAGAAACTGAGGCGGGCAAAGGGGGTGAATAGATCCAGGCCGCAGCACAAACGGACGAACCAGGCTGTGGCATGGAGATCCAAGCAGAGGAAAAACTGATCCTGTGGCAACCCGGGCAATACAAGCTAACACTAGTGCCAAACCCAAACAAAGAATGACAAGCGGGGCAGCCATTATACCCGATCTCCTGGTCGGTGCGCGTAGATACTGGGCGAGAGATTTCTTCCTAAGCCCCGGGAGGGGGGCCCGTGTTACCCCACAGAGAGGCAGAGTCAGAGGCCTTTCTGTGGGCCGAAAATGGAATCTCTGGGCAGCCCCAGTGCTCTGGAAAGCCGCGCACGGGAGGGAGTGAGAACTAATTCCAACGGTGGAACTTTTATGTGCTGGTAGGGGATTCTCTCAAAGGGAAACGCAGCCGGCCTCATATCCTGGTCTGCACGCACAGATAGCGAGAAATTCCTTCGAGTGCCTTGGCAGTGCGCACCCGTGTTATCGCACAGAGGGGCAGAGTCAGGGGCCTTTGTGTGGGCCAAAGCGGAATCTTGGGCCGCCCCAGCTCCTTGCAAAAACTGCGCACGGGGACGGAGCGAGAGCCGATTCCAACGCTGCAACTTTTCCATGCGGTTGGGGGTTTCACTCAGAGCGTGAGACTGCTGGCCAGATATCCTGGTCTGCGCATGCAGATAGTGAGCGAGAGTTTCCTCCAAGCACCCGGAAGTGGGTGCCCGCCTGTGTTACCCGACAGAGTGGCAGAGCCAGAGGTCTTTGAGTGGGCGGAAAGCCCGCCTGATTATGCTAGCAGCTCTGACTGACTGAGCCTTACCCAGAGTCCTGTGCTGAGTGGAAATAGAGTGGGTAGTTGCCAGCTCTTTGAGCCTCTTACTATCCAGGCAGAGGCAGCAGAAACCCCATAGCTGGATTATCAGGCTAATAATTGAGGAAGGAAAGACTAGGAGAAAGGCTCCAGGAACACGGACTCTCTCACTGACGGAGCCTATAAATGCTAATGAGCCTCGACTGCCAAAGAGACTAAAGCACAATACATAACATCACCATAGAGACTTATCAACTGCAAACCTCTACCTGAGCATGCCAAAGGGGCAGAACCCGGGGTACAGAGTCACCGACCAGGAAGAGGGAGAGAAAAGAAAAAGCAAGAAGATAACCTCTCAAAATCAAGAATAATCTGCAGACTTTATAACCTATCCCATTTTATTATATTTGTTCGTTTGTTTCTCATATCTTCATTCTTGATATTATATTTCCTCCTCCAATTTGGCCGATTAACTCTCTGCCGGTCTTACTCTCTCCTCTCCTTGAACTACACTACTCATAAGTGTTATATCTCCCATTATCTTTTCTCTCCTCTTCCTTTCTCTCTATGAGGGTTGCACTCCAAAACCCTTAACTCTCTCTCCCTCTCCTCTTTTTTCTTTTCTCTTCTTTTAGTGGTTCCCTCTTTTTTTCTCTCTCTCTCTTTCTTTTCTCCCTCTATATTAGTTTCTTCCTGTCTCCTTTACATCTCCTCTCATTCAAACCTAAATAACAAACAAATTATCTTATCTGGGACTCAAACTTATGTTTGTGGCATTTTGGGGGGTTTTTACTTCACCTTTTTAACTCACTAGCAGTGCTCCCATCCCTGGCTCTCCATTTTATCTAGTTCTTGTTCCACTAAATACAATAGTAATTTTTAAATTTGTCCCCTCATTTTTCTGTTTTCCTCTTATTCCTCACATCATAACTCTTAGTCAACCAACACCTAGAAGCAAATCATTTTATTCTTGACCCAAATTTTTTCCTTATTTGCTTTTTGTGGGTCCATATCCCCTTCTTTTTTCTTTTTTTTTTCTTTTTTTGCCCCTTTATTACTTTTCCCCAATTCAGGCGCTCCATTACAGGCATTGTTTGTTATAATTCACAGTTCACCACAAGATTTTCTCAAGAAAGAGGGGAGAGGAGAGGAGAGGAAAAAAGGAGGGGGGGGAATAAATTACTTTCTTTAAAATTTTTATTTTATTTTATTTTTCTTTATTTCATTATTAATTTTTTTAAAAAAAACAACTCTTTTCGATTTTTTATTTTTTTAACTTTTTATTCTTTATTAAATCTCATTAATACTATCAACAAAACCACCCTCAGATGCCATTAATGAAGAGAAAATCAATTATCATGGATACAAAAGAAAGAGAGGTAACACAGCTAGATGAGGAAAAATCTATGGAGAAAAAATTTAATATATTGGAAACCTTGGAGCTAAATGACAGAGAATTCAAGATACAAATCCTAAAAATCCTCCGAGATATACAAGAAAACACAGAAAGGCAATTTAGGGAGTTCAGAAAACAACTCAATGAACACAAAGAATATATGTCCAAGGAAATTGAAACTGTAAAAACAAATCAAACAGAGATAAAAAAAACTCAATTCACGAGCTGAAAAACGAAGTAACCAGCTTAGCTAATAGAACAGGTCAGATAGAAGAGAGGATTAGTGAAATAGAAGACAAGCAACTTGAGGGACAACAGAGAGAAGAAGAAAGAGACTCAAAAATAAAATAAAAAAATGAGATAGCCCTACAAGAATTGTCTGACTCCATCAGAAAGAATAACATAAGAATAATAGGTATATCAGAGGGAGAAGAGAGAGAAAATGGAATGGAGAACATACTCAAACAAATAATAGATGAGAACTTCCCAAGCCTGTGGAAAGAACTAAAACCTCAAGTTCAAGAAGCAAACAGAACTCCGAGTTTTCTTAACCCCAACAAACCTACTCCAAGGCATATCATAATGAAATTGACACAAACCAACAGCAAAGAAAAAATTCTCAAGGCAGCCAGGGAAAAGAAGAATACAACATATAAAGGAAGCCCCATTAGATTATCATCAGATTTCTCAGCAGAAACTCTACAAGCTAGAAGAGAGTGGACCCCAATATTTAAAGTCCTAAAAAGAGGAACGTTCAGCCACGAATACTATACCCATCAAAGCTATTCTTCAAATATGAAGGAGAAATAAAAACATTCACAGATACAGAAAAGATGAGGGAATTTATCATCAGAAAACCCCCACTCCAGGAATTACTAAAGGGGGTTCTCCAATCAGATACAAAGAACAAAAAATCATCTCTGTTTGATGATACTCCAAGCAAAAGCTCTAAGAAGAACACAATAAAACCAAATTTAAACTGTGACAACAACAAAAAGAAAGGGGGGGGGGGAAGATGGAGATTAAAAGTAGCAAAGGACGATGGAGTGCAAAAGTACTCACAAACTAGTTCGCTACAATGAACAGGGTAGGGACCCTTTTCATTACTCAAAGGTAACCACCATTGAAAAAACCACCACAGAAGCACATGAGATAAAAAAGATAGCAACAGAGGAAAGATGTATGGAATACAACCAAAGGAAAACAAAAGATAGAAAAACGAAAGAGAAGGATAAAACAAGACACAAAACTAATAGAAAGCTATCAATAAAATGGCAATAGGGAACTCACGAGTGTCAATAATTACACTAAATGTAAATGGATTAAACTCACCAATAAAAAGGCACAGAGTAGCAGAATGGATTAAAAAAGAAAACCCAACTGTATGCTGCCTACAGCAAACTCATCTAAGAAACAAGGATAAAAACAAATTCAAACTGAAAGGCTGGAAAACAATACTCCAAGCAAATAACATCCAAAAAAAAGCAGGCGTAGCAATACTTATATCTGATAATGCTGACTACAAGACAGCAAAAGTACTCAGAGGCAAAAATGGCCATTTCATAATGGCTAAGGGGACACTGAATCAAGAAGACATAACAATTCATAATATATATGCACCAAACCAAGGAGCACCAAAATATATAAGACAGCTACTTATTGACCTTAAAACAAAAACTGACAAAAATACAATCATACTTGGAGATTTCAATACACCGCTGACGGCTCTAGATCGGTCATCCAAACAGAGAATCAACAAAGACATAGTGGCCTTAAACAAAACACTAGAGCACCTGGATATGATAGACATCTACGGGACATTTCATCCAAAGTGACTGAGTATACATTTTTCTCCAGTGTACATGGATCATTCTCAAGAATTGACCATATGCTGGGCCAGAAAAACAACATCAGCTAATTCAGAAAAATCGAAGTTGTACCAAGCATATTTTCTGATCATAAAGCCTTGAAACTACAATTCAACTGCAAAAAAGAGGAAAAAAATCCCACAAAAACGTGGAAACTAAACAACATACTTTTAAAAAATGAATGGGTCAAAGAAGAAATAAGTGCAGAGATCAAAAGATATATACAGACTAATGAAAATGACAATACGACATATCAGAATCTATGGGATGCAGCAAAAGCAGTGATAAGAGGGAAGTTCATATCACTTCAGGCCTATATGAACAAACAAGAGAGAGCCCAAGTGAACCAATTAACTTCACACCTTAAGGAACTAGAAAAAAAAAGAAAAAATACAACCTAAAACCAGCCGAAGAAAGGAGATTATTAAAATCAGAAAAGAAATAAATGAAATAGAGAACAGAAAAACGATAGAAAAAATTAATAGAACAAGGAGCTGGTTCTTTGAAAAGATCAACAAAATTGACAAACCCTTGGCAAGACTTACCAAGGAAAAAAGAGAAAGAACTCATATAAACAAAATCCAAAATGAAAGAGGAGAAATCACCACAGACACCATAGATATACAAAGAATTATTGTAGAATACTATGAAAAACTTTATGCTACTAAATTCAACAACCTAGAAGAAATGGATAAATTCCTAGAACAATACAACCTTCCTAGACTGAGTCAAGAAGAAGCAGAAAGCCTAAACAGACCTATTAGTAGAGAAGAAATAGAAAAAAAACATTAAAAACCTCCTCAAAAATAAAAGTCCAGGCCCTGACGCCTATACTAGCGAATTTTATCAAACATTCAAAGAAGACTTGGTTCCTATTCTACTGAAAGTCTTCCAAAAAATAGAAGAAGAAGCAATACTTCCAAACACATTTTATGAGGCCATCATAACCCTCATACCAAAACCAGGCAAGGATGGCACAAAAAAAAAGAACTACAGACCAATATCTCTAATGAATACAGATGCTAAAATACTAAACAAAATACTAGCAAATCGAATACAACAACATATTAAAAAAATAATACATCATGATCAAGTGGGATTCATCCCAGAATCTCAAGGATGGTTCAATATACGTAAAACGGTTAACGTAATACACCATATCAACAAAACAAAGAACAAAAACCACATGATCTTATCAATAGATGCAGAAAAGGCTTTCGATAAAATACAACACAATTTTATGTTTAAGACTCTCAACAAAATGGGTATAGAAGGAAAATATCTCAACATGATAAAGGCCATATATGATAAACCATCAGCTAACATCATATTAAATGGCACTAAACTGAAGGCTTTCCCCCTTAAATCAGGAACAAGACAGCGTTGTCCACACTCTCCACTCTTATTTAATGTGGTACTAGAGGTTCTAGCCAGAGCAATCAGACAAGACAAAGAAATAAAAGGCATCCATAACAGAAAAGAAGAAGTAAAGGTATCACTTTTTGCAGATGATATGATCCTATACATCGAAAACCCCAAAGAATCCACAAAAAGACTACTAGAGACAATAAGCCAATACAGTAAGGTCGCAGGATACAAAATTAACATACAGAAGTCAATAGCCTTTCTATATGCCAACAATGAAACAATTGAGAATGAACTCAAAAGAATAATCCCCTTCACGATTGCAACAAAAAAAAATAAAATACTTAGGAATAAACATAACAAAGAATGTAAAGGACTTATATAATGAAAACTATAAACCATTGTTAAGGGAAATCGAAAAAGATATAATGAGATGGAAGAATATACCTTGTTCTTGGCTAGGAAGAATAAATATAATCAAGATGGCTATATTACCTAAAGCAATATAAAAATTTAATGCAATTCCCATCAAACTTCCGATGATATTTTTTAAAGAAATAGAGCAAAAAATCATGAGATTCATATGGAACTATAAAAAACCCTGAATAGCCAAACAATCCTAAAGAAAAAGAATGAAGCTGGGGGCATTACAATACCTGACTTCAAACTCTATTATAGGGCCACGACAATCAAAACAGCATGGTATTGGCAGAAAAATAGACACTCAGACCAATGGAACAGAATAGAAAGTCCAGAAATAAAACCACATATATATAGTCAAATAATTTTTGATAAAGGGGCCAACAACACACAATGGAGAAAAGAAAGCTTCTTCAATAAATGGTGCTGGGAAAACTAGAAAGCCACATGCAAAAGAATGAAACTGGACTACAGTCTCTCCCCCTGTACAAAAATTAACTCAAAATGGATCAAAGATCTAAACATAACACCTGAAACAATTAAGTACATAGAAGAAGACATAGGTACTCAACTCATGGACCTGGGTTTTAAAGAGCATTTTATGAATTTGACTCCACAGTCAAGAGAAGTGAAGGCAAAAATTAATGAATGGGACTACATCAGACTAAGAAGTTTTTGCTCAGCAAGAGAAATTGATAACAAAATAAACAGAAAGCCAACTAAATGGGAAATGATATTTTCAAACAACAGCTCAGATATTGGCCTAATATCCAAAATATACAAAGAACTCATAAAACTCAACAACAAACAAATAAACAATCCAATAAAAAAATGGGAAGAGAATATGAACAGACACTTCTCCCAGGAAGAAATACAAATGGCCAACAGATATATGAAAAGATGCTGATCTTCTTTAGCTATTAGAGAAATGCAAATCAAAACTGCAATGAGATACCACCTCACACCTGTTCGATTAGCTATTATTAGCAAGACAGGTAATAGCAAATGTTGGAGAGGCTGTGGAGAAAAAGGAACCCTCATACACTGTTGGTGGGAATGTAAAGTAGTACAACCATTATGGAAGAAAGTATGGTGGTTCCTCAAAAAACTGAAAATAGAACTACCTTATGACCCAGCAATCCCTCTACTGGATATATACCCCCAAAACTCAGAAACATTGATATGTAAAGACACATGCAGCTCCATGTTTATTGCAGCATTGTTCACAGTGGCCAGGACATGGAAACAACCAAAAAGCCCATCAATAGATGACTGGATAAAGAAGATGTGGCACATATACACTATGGAATACTACTCAGCCATAAGAAATGATGACATCAGAACATTTACAGCAAAATGGTGGGATCTTGATAACATGATACGAAGCGAAATAAGTAAATCAGAAAAAACCAGGAACTGCATTATTCCAATCGTAGGTGCGACATAAAAGTGAAACTAAGAGACATTGATAAGAGTGTGGTGGTTACAGGGGGGAGGGGGAATGGGATAGGGAAAGGGGGAGGGGGAGGGGCACAAAGAAAACTAGATAGAAGTTGACAGAGGGCAATCTGACTTTAGGTGATGGGTATGCAACATAATTGAACAACAAGATAACCTGGACTTGTTATCTTTGAATATATGTATCCTGATTTTTTTATGTCACCCCATTAAAAAATAAAATTATTATAAATAAAAAGAAAGACCCAAATCATCCCCTTAAAAAATGGATAAAGGATTGAATAGACTTTTCTAAAGAGGACATATAAATTGGCAATAGACATATGAAAAGATGCTCAACATCACTAAGCATCAGAGAAATGCAGATTCAAACCACAATGAGATATCATTTGACCCTTGTCAGAATGGTTATTATCAATAAGTCAACAATAAATGTTGGTGAGGATGTGGAGAAAAGGGAATTCTTGTGTACGGTTGGTGGGAATACAGATTGGTATAGCTACTGTTTAAAGCAGTATGGAGTTACCTCAACAAAATTAAAAATAAAACTGTCTTATGACCCAGAAATTCCATGTCTAAGAATTTATCTAAAGAATCCTGATTCAGTAATTCAAGAGTATAGGCAACTTTATGTTCATTGCAGCATTATTTACAATGGCCAAGATTTGGAAGTATCCCAAGTGTCCATCAGTAGATGAGTGGATAAAAAAGTGATGGTACATTTACACAATGGAATAATATTCAGCCATAAAAAAAATCTTACCTTTTGTGATAGCATGAATAGACCTGGAGAATATTGTGCTAAGTGTAATAAGCCAGTCAGAGAAAGATAAGTACCATATGATTTCACTGATATGTGGAATCTAATGAACAAAATTAACTAACAAACAAAATAGAGACAGATCATAGATAAATAGCAGGCTGACAGCTGTCAGAGGGGAGAGGCTAAATGGGGGTGGAAGGATTAAGCAAAAAAGAAAAACAGAAGAAAAGCCTCATGGATACAGACAACAGTATGGTGATTGCCAGTAGGAGAGGAGTGTGGGGAGGTGAAGATAGGTACAGGGGTTATAAATTGTGATGGATGGAGACTTAACTTGGGGTGTTAAACACACAATACAGTGTATAGATGATGTGTTGTAGAACAGTGCACCTGAAATTCATATAATTTTATTAACCTGTGTCACCCTAATAAATTTAATAGAGAGGGAAAATAAAGTAAGGCCATGGCTGGGTTGCTCAGTAAATAGAGGGTCTTCTCAATGAGCTGAGGTTGTTGGTTCAATCCTCAGTTAGGGCACATACGAGAAACAGTGAGTACACAACTAAATGGAACAGCTAAGGAAAACATGAGTTGATGCTTCTCTCTCTCTTTCTCCCTTTCCCCCTCCTCTTCTCTCTCTCTCATCAATAGAAAAATACAATTATAATAAATTAAAATTAATTAATTAATTAAATTTAGAAACACACAAAAGAATTGCCCGCTGTAGTGAGTAGCCCCTTGGAGAAGCATATGACCGATCCAATCAGAATATTATGAAAGTTGTTGCCTGGCTACAGTATTCTTTCCAACTGGCAGGTTTTTCAACACTGAAGTACTGCCTTTACCACCAGACCTTTGCAAAGAACTAGTGAGTTATGGGGACTCCATCCATTCTCCCATTCATATTCTTGATCCCAGATTCTTTGTTTTGTTTTCTTGATGGTTCTATAGTAAATCAAAGTACAAGCTACTTGGGGCCAGTGTGAATCACCGTAATCACAGGTCTTTGGACCAAAGCTGCCTTTGTGGTTTAACCTATATTAGGCCTCCTGGGCAAGTAATTTAACAGCTCTGAGTCTCAGCTTTTCCATCTATAAACATGTGAATCAATATTATGTAGTGGAAAGAAAAAAAAAGCTTGTGTAATATAAGCCTTTTATTCATTCATTCATTCATTCATTCATTCACTAAAGGAATATTTATGGAGTGTCTATTATGTGCCAATAACTGAGTTGGGCAGTGAAGACACAGTGGTGAACAAGGTCAATATTGGGGTAGTCCCTGCCTTTATGAAGCTTACATTCTAGTTGAGAAAACAGGCAAAAGGCAAGCAAACAAATAAATAACTAGAAACTGAGATAAGTGTCACACAGTAAACACTCAGATAGAAATAGTGTGTGGGGAGGGGGGAGGGGAAAACCTACTTTCCACAGATTGTTCAAATAATATTTCTTTAAAGAAGTAGACAATTTATTATTTTACTAGATTTGTGACCTTGGCCAAGTTACAGTAAGCTTAAAAGTTAACATATATAACTATCTTGAGCCTCTATAGACATAAATTCTACCTCCCAGGATCCTTGTAATGATCCAATAAGATGATATATGGGAGAGTATAAAGAGGGACAAATATTTGATGATAAAAAATGATTTGACTTTGGGTAACAGAAACATAACGCAATCAACAGTTTAAATGCTATAGAGGTGTTAACCTGAACCCTATGTACTTTTATTGACCAATATCATTCCATTAAATTTAATTTCTTTTTTTTTTCAGAGACAGAGAGAGAGTCAGAGAGAGGGATAGGTAGGGACAGACAGGCAGGAACGGAGAGAGATGAGAAGCATCAATCATCAGTTTTTCATTGCAACACCTTAGTTGTTCATTGATTGCTTTCTCATATGTGCCTTGACCGTGGGGCTACAGCAGACCAAGTGACTCCTTGCTCAAGCCAGAGACCTTGGGTCCAAGCTGGTGAGCTTTTGCTCAAACCAGATGAGCCCGCGCTCAGGCTGGCAACCAAGGGGTCTCAAACCTGGGTCTCCGTATCCCAGTCCAATGCTCTATCCACTACACCACTGCCTGGTCAGGCTAAATTTAATTTCTAAATAAAAATATATATGGCTAAAACATCCAGCACATAGTAATTGTTCACTCTTTTCCATTCTAGCTCAAGCAGTCAATGTTCTCAATCCTGAATACTGCTTAAGGTCACACAATCTTGCCTTAGCAGTTATTTATCTACTTAATCAGTTCAATATGTCAGGATTTCACAGGACAAATCAAGTCACCCTAATATTAGCAAAAATAATATGTGCTTACACTTTAGGATTGAACTTAGGTGCCTATCATTTAAGGTCTCCCCATCAGTAAATCTGAATAAGCCTTTTTTTTTTTTTTAATAAGTGATATGGTGTTCTTGGAATATATTCCTAAAAGTGGGATGGCTGGGTCAAAAGGCAGTTCTATTTTTAATTTTTTGAGGAATTTCCATACTGTTTTCCACAGTGGCTGCACCAGTCTGCATTCCCACCAGCAGTGCAGGAGGGTTCCCCTTTCTCCACATCCTCACCAGCAGCTATCATGTGTTGTTTTGTTGATGAGCACTATTTTGACTGGTGTGAGGTGGTATCTCATTGTGTTTTTTGTTTGCATTTCTCTAATGATTAGTGATATTGAACATTTTTCATCTGTCTATTGGCCATCTGTATGTTCTCTTTGGAGAAGTGTCTATTCATTTCTTTTGCACATTTTTTGATTGGATTGTTTGTCAGTGTTGAGTTTTAGAAGTTCTTTATAAATTTTGGTTATTAACCCCTTATCAGATCTGTTGTCGAATATGTTCTCCCATTGTGTGGTTTGTCTTTTTATTCTGTTCATATTGTCTTTAGCTGTACAAAAGCTTTTTAGTTTTGATATAGTCCCATTTTGTTTATCCTGTCTTTTTTTTCACTTGCCCTTGGAGATAAATCAGCAAATATACAGCTGCGAGAGATGTTGGTGAGCTTACTTTCTATGTTTTCTTCTAAGATGCTTATGGTTTCATGACTTACATTTAAGTCTTTTATCCATTTTGAGTTTATTTTTATGAATGGTGTAAGTTGATGATCTAATTTCATTTTTTTGGAAATGCACCCCCATGTTTATTGCAGCATTGTTCACAATAGTGAAGATCTGGAAACAGCCCAAGTGTCCATCAGTGATGACGAGTGGATTGAAAAACTGTGGTACATATACACAATGGAATACTATGGGGCCATGAAAAGGAAGGAAATATTACCTTTTGCAACAACATGGATGGATCTGGAAACTATCATGTTAAGAGAAATAAGCCAGGCAGAGAAAGAAAAAATATCATATGACCTCACTCACTTGAAGAATTCAAGAAACAATGTGGGCACTGGCCAGTTGGCTCAGTGGTAGGGCGTTGGTCTGGCGTGCAGGAGTTCCAGGTTCAATTCCCGGCCAGGGTACACAGGAGAAGTGCTCATCTGCTACTCCCCTCCCCCTCTTCTTCCTCTTTGTCTCTCTCTTCCCCTCCCGCAGCCAAGGCTCTATTGGAGCAAAGTTGGCCCGGGTGCTGAGGATGGCTCTATGGCCTCCACCTCAGGCTCTAGAATAGCTCTGGTTGCAACAGAGCAACACCCCAGATGAGCAGAGCATCGCCCCTTGGTGGGCATGCCGGGTAGATCCCGGTTGGGCGTATGCGGGAGTCTGTCTGACTGCCTCCCCATTTCCAACTTCAGAAAAATACAAAAAAAAAAAAAGAAAGAAACAATGTGAACTGAGGAACGGAATTGAGACAGAGGAGAGATCAAAGGGACTAGAGGAAAAGAGGACAGAGGGAAAGGGGATGATAGGATGGGATAAACCTGAAAGGAAGGGGAAAGGGAGATGTTGAGGGGAATATGGGGGAGAAGGATGCTTTGGGGGCGACACTAGAATCCATGTAAACACAATAAATTAAATTTAAAAAATCTGAATAAGCCTTTCCCTAAAATAATCAGCTAGCAAAACAAGAAATCAATGTCCTATTATTTCCCAAATTGGTGCTACTAGATTTCTTTATCACTGACTTAACGTTCAGCAAACTTTTATAGAATATGCCCACTACTGAATCTTTGTAGTGCTAAAGAATTTGACATCTTGATTTCTCTTTCGAGTGGAACAGGAAAATTAACCTTTGATAGGGAAAGTATGCTGTGTTTTTCTCCACGTACAAGTGAGGGTCTAGTAAAGTTTAATTTTTACACCCAAGGTCACATAGCAAAGTTGTGAGCAAGCTCAGACCAGAACTCAAAGCTATGGACTTCTTTGCTACTATTTTCCTGCTTAGACCAGTGGTTTCCTGAGGCAGTGATTACAAAATCAAATCAGCACTAAAACCCCTATGACTGGTTTCCCATCACAGGACACACACACACCGCAAATTATTGGAAAGAATGATGCTGATTTTGTGAAAATTAATGTGATGATTTGTGGTTGACATTCACTATTCTGAAGAATCTGTACTAAGAGTTAAGATAGATTATCATATGGTAGACCAGTCCTTAAGGTCATTTGGTGGAATCTTATATGACCATACTTTAAAAACAGAGTGCTAAACACACACACTCACACACACAGAGCACTATGGCAGTCAAAGTTTTAAAAATTACTTACTGTTAATAATATACCTGCAAGTAAAAGTTTAAGCCATGTTTCAGAAATAGTCTGAAATGTGAAAAGGATCACACTGTTGAGCCAAGAAGAAAAGAAGTGAAAATTGTTCAACTTGATAAAGCAAAAACAATATTCTTGGTATGTGATTTGATATTTTTATATTGAATAAAACACTATTATTCATTCAAATATTGCTTTCAAATATTAATATTAAAGATTTAAAATTTTTAGTTGGAATTTTTTCAGAATCATCCATGCTATAACATAAATCAGCACCTAAAATTCTGGAGGCATTATGAAATTTTCTTCTTCAGAATACTTACTAAAGATATGTTTTTACCTTCAAACAGTTTTACTCATTTCCAGTTATATTCAATACAGTCAGCCTTCATCTTAAAATTTATGAGCTCTTTTAAAATTAAAATAACATACCTATGCATTAATCTGAACTATAGTTATTTTCAAATTATTCAATACAGAAAATCATGGGTATGATTGAAACAAATTGGTACCCATGGATATAACAGCTGTTTCCCAAATCAATGCTTTCAAGCATCTCTTAGAAATAGATATAGTAATATCTCTGGTTTGGTCGCCAAAACATCTTAAGCAAATTAGAGATGCTTAAACCTTTGTCAAATAACTATACTGAAATCAAATCAATATAATAGATGGTAATTATTACTGCTTCTGACAAGTCAGCTAAGAAACTATTCCAGAGTAAGGGGTTGGGGGAAGGGTGTAAAGAGGGACAAATATAGGGTGATGGAAAATGGTTTGGGCCTGACCTGTGGTGGACCAGTGGATAAAGCATCGACCTGGAAATGCTGAGGTCGCCAGTTCAAAACCCTGGGCTTGCCTGGTCAAGGCACATATGGGAGTTGATGCTTCCAGCTCCTCCCCTCTTCTCTCTCTCTCTCTGTCTCTCTCTCCTCTCTAAAATGAATAAATAAAATAAAATTTAAAAAAAAAGAAAGAAAATGGTTTGACTTTGGGTGATGGGTATACAACATAATCAACAGTTCAAATGCTATAGAAATGTTTACCTGAAACCTATGTAGTCTTACCGATCAATGTCACCCCATTAAATTTTCTAAATAAAATGTTTTTAAAAAGAAGTTATATACAATAAAGACATACAGCTGTATAAAAAAGGAAAAATCATTCCAGATCTCCAACATATATAATACAGTGTTTAAATAAGATTGTACTTCCATTCTACATAAATCACTCAAAGAAACAAAAGAATAGGAGTAAATAGATGCAATTTGGAAACTTGATTCTCTTAAAACATTGGAAGTGTTCTATAATCAAACTAATCTAGAACTACAAAATCCTTGGAGAACAAGACAAATTACTAGAATAATATGGAAGAGCTTCCACTTCACCATGAACAGAAATCATTTTATGGTTCCCAGAGTAAGCTTGCATTTCATTTGTCTTGTTAAAAATATTCACCATTAGATATGGTGGATATAACTCATGTCATTTCCACATAGTTTCCTATAGAAGTATGTTACATAAAGCTTTTTAAGTATAGAAATACTCAGGTATCTTCCAACACAAGACCAGATAGTCTTAAGTGAAAATGATATGAAATTGGGATACTTAACAAATGCTGAGCTCTGGGGCATCACTTCCTTCTGAATTTTTTTTCTATCCTCAGCTTAGCTAAATAGTATTCATTCATTAGCCCTTTAAACGAGATTCTGTCTTGGGTACTCTCTGCTCTTCTTATGTGCCCAGACTTCAATGTCTACCTAGAACCAGGTCTGTGTCCCTGGCTCTAGTATCTGTTGTACCCCTCTCTCCCTGGATGTCCCAATGACCCTTCAAACTTGCATGTACAAAAGCAAACTCATTCTCTCTCTCTATCAGCTCCACCATTACGCATCATTTCCCAAAACCCTCTACCGACCAACATCACCTGCTGTTTCTCTGTGTTTCAGCTGTGCCTGCCAGAAATTTGGGAGTCGTTACAGAAAGACTACAAAGAATAGGGATAAAGAGGGTGGGCTTTGGAGTTAAGTTACTCCAGGTGCTACCACAAGCTAATTAGATGAATTATAAGCATGACTATCCCACTTACTATCTCATTTCATATATAGCCTGGATACTAGAATCAGACTTGATTCATAGCCTGGCTCAGCTAATTGTGGGCTGTGTCACTTTGTGTCACTTAACTTCTGTGGGCTTTAGTTTCTTCATGTGTGAGATAGAGATAATAGAATTTCTTACCTTATAAGTTGTTGTGAATATTAAAAAAATATTGCATGTGAAGGACTAGCACAATGCCTGGCGCATAGTAAGCACTCAGCAAATATTACTCATTATTACAATCATCTATGTTCTTCCTTTTTCCAATCATGTTTTTACCTCAACGTTTTATTATAAAAATTCCCAAGCTAAAGAATTGTACAATTAACACACACATCTCTGTCACTTAGGTTTTATTATTGTTAACATCTTGTTATATTGACTTTAGTACATATCTATCCATCCATCAGCCCATTTTAATTTTTATTCATTTCAAAGTAAGCTGAGGCATCAGTTAATTTTATCCTTAAATGCGTTAGCATGCTTAGCATTAACCAAAGTTCAATGTTTACTTTGTTTTTTAAAAATTTTTTTTTGTATGTGTATTTTTCTGAAGTGAGAAGCAAGAAGGCAGAGAGACAGACTCTCGCATGTGCCCAACCAGGATCCATGTGGCATGCCCACCAGGGGGTGATGCTCTGCCCATCTGGGGCCTTGCTTCACTGCACCCAGAACCATTTTTTCAGCACCTGAGGCAGAGGCCATGGAGCCATCCTCAGCGCCTGGGCCAACTTTGCTCCAATGGAGCCTTGGCGGCAGGAGGGGAAGAGAGAGATAGAGAGAAGAGAGAGGGGGAAGGGTGGAGAAGCAGATGGGTGCTTCTCCTGTGTGCCCTGGCTGGAAATCTTACCCGGGATTTTCACATGCCCGGCCAACATTCTACCACTGAGCCAACCGATCAGGGCTGCTTTTTAAAATTTATTTAAGAATTACATTTAAAGGGGTGATATTTAATAATGAAAGTACATAGGTTTCAGGTAAACATTTCTATAGCATTTGAATTTTTGATTATGTTGTGCACCCATCACCCAAAGTCAAATCATTTTCCATTACCACATATTTGTCCATTTTTACACCCCTCCCCCACAACTCTTTCCCTCTGGTAACCAATTCACTTTTATCTATGTCTGTAAGTCTCAGTTTTATATCCCACCTATGTGTGAAATCATATAGTTCTTATATTTTTCTGATTTACTTATTTCACTCAGTATAATGTTATCAAGGTTCATCCATGTTGTTGTAAATGATCAGATGTCATCATTCTTTATGGCTGAGTAGTATTCCATAGTATATATGTTCCACATTTTCTTTATCCAATCCTCTGTGTAAGGGCACCTTGGTTGTTTCCATGTCTTGGCCACTGTGAACAATGCTGCAATGAACATGGGGCTGCATGTGTCTTTATGTACCACTGTTTTCGAGATTTTGGGGTAGATACTGAGCAGAAGGACTGCTGGGTCAAATGGTAGTTCTATTCATAATTTTTTGAGGAACCACCATATTTTCTTCCATAATGGTTGTACCAGTCTACATCAAACCAGCCATGAAAGAGGGTTCCTTTTTCTTCACAGCTTCTCCAACACTTGCTATTACCTATCTTGTTGATAATAGCTAAACTAACAGGTGTGAGGTGGTATCTCATTGTGGTTTTGATCTGCATTTCTCTAATAACTAGTGAAGATGAGCATCTTTTGATATAGTATCTGTTCACCATTTCTATGTCCTCTTGGGAGAAGTGTCTGTTCAGGTCCTATCTCCATTTTTAATTAGATTGTTTGTTGCTGAGCTTTATGAGTTCTTCGTATATTTTAGATATTAACCCCTTATCAGACCTGTTGTTTGTAAATATCACCTCCCATTTGGTTGGCTGCTTTTTTGTTTTGTTAATTAGTTTGCCTTTTTTTAAGTAAAATTAACATGTAATAAAATATATGATTCCTAAGCGTACCTTTTGATGAGTTTTGACAAATACATATAGCCTATGTAACCCAAATCGTTGTCAAGGTACAGAATATTTTCATCACCCCAAAGAGTTCTCTTATGCCCCTTCACAGTTGGGACACTCCTACCTTCCTAAGAAGTAATGACTGTTGTGATTTTTTTTCTACCAGAGATTAGTTTGATCTATTCTATTGTAGAATAACATATAAATGGAGTTTTACAATATGTAATATTATCCTCAATTCTTATAACCATGGTAAAGTGACATATGAAAAAACGCCTCACTGTTTTATTAATTGACTTTGGTTAATACTGACGATGAACTTTTAAGAAGTTGTTTAGAATTTTTTACTTTTATGTCAATTATTATATTGGCTTCAACTCTGGAGACAGAGAATATGGACTTGTTTCTTGGCTTACTAGATGTGCAAACGTGGGAAATTACTTGACCTGTCTGAGCTTGTTTTCTGATCTCTAAAGTGGAAATAATAATAGATTTATCTTATAACATGTTATTATTTTATAGGATTGTGAAAATTATAAGGTAATGCATGTAAAACATTTATTATTGCAGTGTCTGAAACATAAAAAGTGCTCAATGAATGTTAGCTATTATTATTATGTGGTTCTTTGTAGATTAAGAATAATTACTGTGTTCTTCCTTGGATATACAGATAGGTTATTGCCTTATGACCTCCTCCTCTCTATTCAATTTCCACCTCAACAGTTTGAGAACTCCCTTAATCACTATATTTTAACACAGCAACCAAATCAGAACTATTTTCCCTATCTTGCTATACAAAGTTGAATTGTGTCCCTTCAAAAGCTATGTTCAATTCCTAACCTCTATACCTATAAATGTGACTTTATTTGGAAATAGGATCTTCGCTGATGTGACCAAGTTGAGATGAGGTTACACTGGGTTAGGGTAAGTTCTAAATCTAATGATAGGTGTCTTTATAAGAAGAGAGAGAGATATACATAGAAACAAGCAGGAAGAGTACCAATTAATGACAAAGGCAGAGATTGGAGTGATGTGTCTACAAACCTGGAATGCCAAGGATTGCTAGCAACACCAGAAACCCTGATGGGGCAAGGAAAGATCATCCCCCAGAGTTTTCAGAAGGCCTACCAAAACCTTGATTTGGAGCTCCTCTCTTCCAGAACTAAGAGAGAAAAATTTCTGTTGTTTTAAGCCATCCAGTTTGTTACAGCAGCCCTAGCAAACAAATATACTTGCTTTATTAGTTGGCATAGACTTTTCCATCTAACATACTAAATATTTTTTTTCTGTTTCCCCTCACTCAAATATAAGATCGTTGAGAGATTGGACTTTTGGTTATACTGATTCCCTAGCACTAAAAGGCTGTTGGGTACATAAAAGATACTCAATAAACATACTTAGAATGAAGAAAGGAGAAAAGAAAGAAAGAGGAAAGGAAGGAAAGAATGGAAGGAAGGAAAGGAGGAAGGAAGGGAGGAAGGAAGGAAAGGAAGAAGGGAGGAAGGGAGGAAGGGAGGAAAAGGAAGGAAATTTATTGTATCTATATATTACCTTAATTACCATAAGTTTTTAGTTTTTCTTTTATTTTGTTTTTGTTTTTTATTTTAAGTTGGTTTGTAATGTGAAGTTTTATGTATTGAAATTCATCTCTTTCATTTGTTTGTTTGTTTTCAGTGATTTCTGTCATCAAAGTTATGCTTAAACAGATTTTCCCAATCTCATTGTCATATATTTACCTTATTTTCTTCTTAGTATTTTATAGTTTAATTCTTTTTTAAGTGCGTTATGAAAAGTTTAAATATGAAAAAAGTGAAAAGAATAATATAATGTGCAGTTTTATTTTTTATATTCAACTTTCCATCCATCTAGAATTTACTTGATGTATGGGATGAGAGAGAGCTTTAGCTATTGTGTTGTTTTAGGTTTTTTCCAAAATAGTTAACCAATTATTTCAGCAATTTTTACTGACTAATCTATCTTTTCTTTACCAATTTAAAATGACACCTTAATAATCACATACTTATATATGCTTAGAGCAATAGAACATAATAGAAATCTCAGCAAAAGACATCTAATTTAGTACTCACATCACTTTTTTTTTTTTTTTTTGCATTTTTCTGAAGCTGGAAACAGGGAGAGACAGTCAGACAGACTCCCGCATGTGCCCGACCGGGATCCACCCGGCACGCCCACCATGGGGCGACGCTCTGCCCACCAGGGGGCGATGCTCTGCCCATCCTGGGCATCGCCATGTTGCGACCAGAGCCACTCTAGCACCTGAGGCAGCGGCCACAGAGCCATCCCCAGCGCCCGGGCCATCTTTGCTCCAATGGAGCCTTGGCTGCAGGAGGGGAAGAGAGAGACAGAGAGGAAGGCGCGGCGGAGGGGTGGAGAAGCAAATGGGCACTTCTCCTGTGTGCCCTGGCCGGGAATCGAACCCGGGTCCTCCGCACGTCACATCACTTTTAAAATGCTGCTTCAGAATAGGTTTTAATATTTGTTTATACAAGTTCCGCTTGATTCTTTTTTTTCTATCTTCTTGACCATTCTTCTTTGTCTATTTTTACAGGTGAACATTAAAACCATTGTGAAGTTTGGAAACCATCCTTTTGAGATAATGTTTAAAATTTACCCATGTATTTGTAAGCAAAAGTTGCCTCTGTTCCGATTAAAATCATGTTTTACCTGTAAAATAGCCTCTTAGCTGACTTCATGCCCGAGTTCTCCAAGCCAGCCTCTGCATTGTCATTAGAATGATCTTATTAAATAGGCAAATTTGGGTTACATTATTTCTTTGCTTAAAACTTTCCTTTCCAGTTGGAACAAGGTCCTATGGCCTGGTCCTAACCTACCTATCCCCTTACTCACCAGATATTCTGAATGAAGTACAGTTCTTTGGTGGAACCTTAATCTTCTCTCTTCCTTCCCTCATTTTTGAATAAACAACTGTGCCAAAAAAAAGAAAAGGACCCTTCACTGGTCCTCTTGCTTGTCTTGACCCTCCTCACGCCTCTTTCTCTTACTGTGCCTGAGAACTACTTCATGACCCAGCTATATTCCATTCCCAGCTCTAGGGTTAATACTGTCCTCCCTTCCTCCAAAAATTTAGCTTGATATTCATTTATTGTTCATTTATTAAAACATCAAGCAAGCATTTCTTTCTGGAATTGTTTCCTCAGTTACAAAATAATAAAGCTGTGCTATGATTTATAAGTAAGAATTTTTTCAACTATAATTTCATACAGTAGCTTCACCTATTTTGCTATCTGTCCCTTGTTTGATAGCTAATATAACTGAGGATTGCCAAAAAAGCAACTTTCAAGTCAACATGTTTGGGCTCAACATATGTTTAGGTTAATTAAACCTATGCCACATGGACTGTCTAGGGAAAATTAATGCCAATACTGATGGCCTTGAAAAACCATGGGATAGTAAACTATTCTCTAAATCAAAGGCAGAAAATATACCTGATAGTGCTTGAACTGGACTTTCTGTAATTCTTTAGAAATGAGTAAACTATATATAGTGTATGTATGTAGTACTAATTTTGCCCATAACTAATGATTCAAATTACCACTTTCCCCCAAATTAAAAAAATCTTAAATACAAAGAAGTTTTAGAATTATTTGAGATATCTGACTTTAACAAGGACTGATCAGAATTTATTAAGCCAGGAGAGGCCTTAAGATCATCCAGGTCAGCCCTGATTTTTGATGAAGGAACTGAGACTCTAATGGACAGAGTGGCCTACTCCTAAGTAACACAGCCTCTCCACATATGCCCATTAAAAGTTGAAACTGCAATAACTGTCTGCATACGAGCCACTTTTGGTAAAGCACCAGTGAACCATTAGAGACAATAAACTTGTATTATTAAAGCAGAGGTTTGGTGGTGTTAAGGATTATAACAAATAAGCTTTAATCTCCTCTTTTACTGAGCCACTTTATTAGAGAGGAGGGAGACCTTTGTTTTGCTGCCACATCGAACTTAAGTATGATTAGGCACCAACAAAGTAGTAAGCATTAGACAGCACAGGAAATATATGTAGAGTTCTTTATGCTTGTATAATTGCCTCAAGCATTAGTCACTTGAAAAAAATCACACACACACATACTTAATACTGGAAGACAGAATTTACTACTTGAAGGTCTCTTTTCATTAAGATTTCACTTCATCACTAAGAATTAAAATCTACCCCCCAACCACTACCACCAAAGAGAACTACTTCACCCAATATCCTTGAGGTAGACCAATGTTATCACTGTTTCTCCTAATGAGGAAAAAGAAGCCTCAGTCAAGCAGCTCAAGGCTAAAATCATAGTTCATTAAGAGCTCCTCTTAGTTATTAGATTGGACCTATGTTGTAAGAGAAAATTAAAAGGGTTTGAAAATTCAAAAATTTTGTGGCAGCAGGAAATAAAGAACACATATGTATGTCTTTAGTTTGCCACCAACTTGATGAGTACTAAATGCTCATGTTGGCCAACAGTAAAACTACCACATATCTAGTTTTATAATTTGCCCCAAACACGATGAGTTAGTTAAAAATTAACATTAAAATATGAAACACAGAACTAGAAAGTGAACCAGGAAATGCCTAGACTCCTTTCAATTTTATGAATTAAAAGACACCTTCCTTTATTTGTCCTAGAAGTTGAGGTCTTTCACTCTTTAGCAGTGGTTCTTAAGGTGTGGTCTCAGGACCTGGCCGCAGCAGCATCACCGAGGAACAGGTTAGAAATACAAATCCTCAGGCTCCTACCCCAGTCCTACTGAATCAATCTCTGCAGGTAGAAGTGGCTGTTTTAATACGTGCTAGTGTTTAAAAGCCACTAGAGAATCCAAACTGCCTTATCTAGGTGGCAGCTGGCTGGATAAATTTAACTTATTTGCTTTTTTTTACCTTGTGATATGTCAAATAGCTAGCAGTCCATGAGTAATTTCTATTCAAAGTTAATCACCCTACAGAACCCCTAAACCCTAAATCCTAAAAATAAACCCATGATCCAGGTACTCAACATTTACTAGACTCCAAAGCAAGGCTGCATCTCTCCCTCCAAGTGGCCCTTTCTGAATTTGATTGACAGTTTGCTCTTTTCTCATGATAGATCAGTGTGCCCTGTTCCACAAGGACAGGTGTCCTGTGGGTTTACAACTTTGTGTCCCTCTCTCATAGAGATTGAGTATGTGTACTTAAAACAAAATGAACAGTTTAACTAAATATTTGTAAGCATCACAAAATTCCCAAAATTAGATGTCGTGGTGTTTTATATTGATGTGAACTTGGAAAGCATTTATGCTTTAGCTTTCCTTCAGGATCGCTCCCCACCATGAGGTTTTTAAAAAATCTTGTAGTGTTACTCATATTTTTTTTAAAAAGGAGTCCAGTTTTTTTTTCAGATATATAAATGTAATTTATTTTGCAAATTTGAGGTCCATTTAGTTTAAGTAACAATATGGTCATTCACCAACTGCCAAAAGCACTTCATGATTTCAATTTAATTTTACAAATTTTATCATTTTAAATATCCAAATACATTTTAATAGCAGTGACTAGAGAAAGGATTTTACCATCTTACTTTAGTATTGATAAACACTTCCAACAAGAAAGGTCCTGCGGTTTACAGATGGATACCGTGCAATTTTTCGCCTATTGTACTAATCAAAATTGCATCGTGATCCACCCGACAACAGCAAAACATGTCATTATACAATTACCAAATGCCAGAAATAACAACTTTAAAAAATTAAAAGTAGACGATAAAACCCTCTTTTCTTCCACAGGCCGGGACAAGTGCAATACTTTATATATAACACAAGTAATGCAACAAATCCCCACCCATGGATGAATGGGTGTGAATGCTGGAGATACATGTGAAGATAGTCACAAAGTTGTAGATAACACACATTATCACAATCAGTTTTGCATGGATTTGCACAGCCATATATGCATATATACGCTGAAATGCAATCCTGCAAAACTAATCGTAAGTAGCAGTGTTTTTGAATATTCTCTCCATCAATAAGAGATTAGTCATCCATGAGTACTGGAAGTGCCCACACTACAGTAGAATAATGGCAAAACTACCTGCACTATGAGCACTTTGGTACTACTAGGATCTTATCCTTGATACACAACTGTATACTACTGCACAGTCCCCAACATCTGCTCCCAACAAACAATGAAAACACAAAAAACAAACTTTTGAAACTTGTCCTATTCAAATGATTACTCAAGGCATACTTTTTAAAGCTGTGTATTAGGCAGCCTGTGCCAGAAGGGGCATTTAGGGCAGTAGATTGTAAACTGCTTCACTAACTGCACTAGATGCACCTTAACACAAGAGACACATTATAAAGCACAGCTCAAAAGCATCAACATCTTAATTTATGCACAAACTACAGTTCTCAGTAGCCATTGATTAAATCACCATGGAAATGTAAGAAGTGCTTGCATTGCAGTAGATCTCAAAAAGCTACCTGCACTGTAAGCACTTTTACATGGCCAAGGCCTATTCCTGTAGCAAAATTGTCCTCCATGATCTCTTCTTTTTCCATCCTCACAGATATATTCAGATTCACCTGGTTGAAAACAAAACAAGAAAATTAAGACACTGGACAAGTAAAATACTACTTCATATTCCTAAAACTTGTTTTCTTTTGCCTTAGAGTCCAAGCTAGGTTTTGGAGTAACAGACAAATCCTGAGAAATATATATTAATAATCCGAATTATTTACAGAGTTGAAAACACTGGCAATTTAAAAGTCCAAATCTTAAGTATTAGCAGACTTTGGACTTCTCTCTAAGAAAACTTGGTATCTGCATCCTAGTAAATTCACAGGCCCATTATATCTACCCTGATTTTATAAGAAGCTTATTTAGAGAAAGATGCATGTAAAAACTAGGGTGAGCATTCTCTTCTAGAGGCACTTCTAGAGTCACTTTGAAAAGTGACTGTTAGGTTAAATGAATATTCCCTGCCCCCACCCCATTAATAGAAAATGAGAGAAATTTTAGAGCTGGTTTAAGAAACAGCCTTCTGCACTCTTCACATAATGCACAGATGGCCTAGAGATGTCACATTTTGATCTATTTCAAAGAGCTCTTGTTCTGTTTAAACATTTATGGACCCATTTTCTCCATTAAACCCAAAGAAGGCAGATTAGCTCTTCTCTCTTTCATGTCATTATCATCCATAAGAAAACCTTCTCTCATTTCCAAGTGCTTATTTTACCTAAGAACATGCAGCATGGAAGTGAACCCCTATTTGAAAAGGGCTCCCAAGGTTCTCCTACCACTTCCACGATGGGTTAAATTGTGTCAACAACAACAACAAAAAGATACATAGAATTTGTAATATATTTAACTAGTGAGGGAATCTTAAATGTTGAGCTTCCATCATGGTACCTCACACAACTCACTCTAGTCTTTAAAAGAAAACTCTTTAAACTGATTCATTAAAACTACACTTAAATCTAAAACCGTTTTTCCTATATAAAACTAAAGCTAATATAGAAAAGAGTGGTAATTTCTCTTCTAAATTGAATTTCTATACCTCTAACGTTTTCTTCACCATAGAAAAATTCTCCAAACTGGACTCAACTTGGCAAAACTGAGTCCCACAAAGGTCAGAGAGTGCACCTTCTCCAGTCATTACCTTACTTTAATTATCTGTTCACCTGGTGTACATCTCGTTGGGCAATCACTCTCCTACCTTATGAAATTCTAAAAAGAGAACGAATAAAACTCCCTCCCTATTGGCCTTGGTGAACCCCTTTGGCCTCTTTCCGCAGCTCTCACACCCTTACCTACTTGCTTGCGTTGAAGCCGGAGCGGCCAGCACCCAGGGTGTGCTCCAGCTGCTCACACCACGCGCTCAGGTCCTCGTGCTGCAGCCGCCACCGCTGAGATTAAAGAGAAAGAGACAAAGCATCATGGGAAACGGAGTTCTCCTTTCAAAGCACCAAAAAAACGCGCCAAGCCTACGCCTCCCTCCCCCTCAATTCCGGGGTTGATGGGAGAGGAGTCAAGGGGGAGGGGAGTCTTTTTTTCTCCCTCCACGTGCACCCCCAAGTTCTCCAGGAACCTAAGGGTCAGCGGTGGAGGAGAAAGGGAGATGCTTTCCCGCGCTCTCCCCACTATCCCTTAACTGCACTCTGGTACTTTGCCCGCTCCCATCCCCTCCCACCTAGGCAGTCAAACCTCCCCATCACAGCTGCTCCCACGCAAGTCCCCCCCTTCTGTTTCAGCCTCCCTGCTGGGCAACCCCTCGCGGGACCTGACTTGGGCCGGCGCCCGCCTCTTGCAGGTGGCGCGCGCAGCGATCCAGCACACTCCACCCCTCTCCGAGCCCCCCCACCTCCCCACTCCACGCACTCGGGCCGCGCGCCACCCCAGCGCTCTGGTCTCGTGGAGCCCGAAGAGGAACAGCAGTGAGAAAAAGCGTTCAAATAATTCATCGGGGCTGCGAGAACACCCCTCACCCGAAGCGGCCCTGTCCAGGACGGTGCGGGGCCACTAGCCTTCCTGCTACCACTTGAAGAGCGCTCCATCCCCTCGGCCGTCTGTCCGAAGCTATATCCCTGGGAAAAGCCCGCCCCTCTGCCTTTAATAGCCCAGGGGAAAAAGCCCGCCCCCGCCCACCCGGCCGGCACAGGAATTAGGAAATGGGACCCCTATTCCGCCAAAGCTAAAACCCTACCGAGTTCCATTACCCATGGGCGAACGCAGGCGGCATTTCCCCCCTTTTTCCCCCAAGCCCAGGTCTTTAATTAAAGGCGCTCCTGGGACTCCGGCACGGGTGGCGTCGATGCTGCAGCCGGTGCCACTGGCGCCTAGCCCAGGATGGTGCACTCGCCACCAACTCCTCCGGTCTTGCTCCTGGGGCGCTCGCCTCCTCACCAGAGAGAGAAGGCGAGGCCCACAGAGCGGTGGTACTGGGGTGTCCCCAAACCGGCGCGCGCATGCGCGCCACCCGCCTCTAGATTGAAAGTGTTCCTAAGGCTGGAGGACGAAAGAAATATAGAGCACATTCACTCTAGGGACACGTGTAAGTTTTAACTTGTGGCACCTTGTGGTAATGTTAGAAGGATTTCACGTTTACCGGGCATCCCCCCACCCCCAGTAAGGGTTTCTTGAAAGGCATCGTTAACGGTAGCGGCCACAAAGTGAGTACACGCACAAATGCAAGGAAGATATGATGAAATTATCTTGCTTTCTCTTCTCATTCCACAGCTATTGAGAACCAATTGAGGGCGGACTACTGAAAGACCAAAGCCCAAGTACACTCTGTGTGAAAAATAAGACGTTGTCTTAGTTTAAGAAGCACAACAACAACAACAAAAAAGAAATTAAGCATCCCAGACTTTGAACACTGGGCAAAGTGTGATTATCAGGCTTTCCCTGGTGAACAACGAGGCGAGAGTTGGGGCAGTTTGTAGTGCAGAGATGAGTTACAAATCAGAGGGCAGTGAGCACGCAGGATGCGGGGCAAGAAAACGCTAGAAGGCAAGTGTGGGAGGGTGGGTTAGGAGAGAGAGGATGCAAAATGAAGCCAGAGCCCTGTCTCCACTCTTGTGACCGCGGGAGATAGTGGCAGCCCAAAGTCACATAAGACGAGGGCGCCACGTGATTCTCAACCTGGTGCACAATAGTAGCTTAGGCAAGCAGACTGCAAAAGACTGGCCTCTCCCACCCTGGCCCAGGAGGAGTCCAGCCTCAATGGCCAGTGTCCCTCAGAAGTCAGCAGAGGATGAAACGAAAGCCACCCTTACTTCTCCAATGGGAGTCATTGTTACAGGTGGGCTTTCTCCCCATTTAAATAAAATGTACAAACCTTGGCAGTCCACTCTGGGGCGTCTGTCTGATACTTTCTGGAAACTACACAGCACAAGTTTAATACTGAACCAGATTCTTCCTATGAGATTGCACCCATTGCAGAGCAACTTTCCACCTTTAATGGTAACGACTAGCAGCGGAAAGAAGAAGAAGGGAGGGAAGAGATCTTAAACCCGACTTTAAGAAACATGTATTAAAGCAAGATAAAAACAGTACCTTTGAGCTCGAGCAAAACCTGGAGTAATAAAAAGGGGGGGCTTCCGAAAGTGGCGCGAAGATATAATCATGTGATCCGACCCCAGGGCGTCTCCTTCCCCTTTTGCCAAACTCCCCTCCCCTAGAAAAAAGGGGGGTGGGGGAGTTACATCCGCTCCTCACAAACTATTAGCATAATTAATTGTGTCCTGCAGCTGTAGACCGAGCTCCCTGTCAAAGAGTGTCCGTAACTTCATCCTCTTCACTATCAGAACAAAAAGACCCATTACCCTGATTTTGGAAAATGTCCACAAATAAATCTCATTATGATCAAAAGTCTGAATTTGGCATTCCGACTCTATATATCTTGGTTTGAGAGACAGAAGAGAATTAGAAAACATGAAATCATCCTATTAAAAGAGAACAAGCAGAAGTAGCTACCCAAAAGTGAGACATTTAAGTGGAGGTTTTAAATGGAAATACCTTTCTGAGGAGCTTCACTAGCTCAAAATTTTCCAAAAGTTTTAAACAGTTGTTCAAACAAGATATCCTCCCAGAGTCTTCCTATTCAGCCCCCCAACTCCAACTCCTCCTTCCCTTTAAAGCCAGAACAATACCCGGCATAAGGTATTTTGAGATTGCTTTACCAGGATATTTTCTTGTTCTTAATTTTTTTAGAGGCTTGCAACCTATAGAATTTCTGGATCAAGTACCCAACTACTGAAAAGAATTAATTCCATTTCAGTACCTTTCTAGCACAAGGTAAAATTAACTAAAAGATACAGGTTATTTAAAAAAAAATAAGACATTTTGATACATGAAGTAGTTTATTTTTGTCTTTTTCTCTTGGAAAAAAATGTAAGGATCAGTCAAAGTGCCTAGAGAATAAAAATTTTTTAAAAGCTGAAGAACAAAGCATTTCACACACACACACACACACACACACACACACACACAAAAGTCAGAATAACTAAGAGCTCAAAGAAAAGCACGTGATCCCTTCATGCTTTAAAACTTGTGGTCATGCTGAGGCTAAAAGCTAAGAGCTCATGACCCCGCAACCCCGTTCCCTCCCCCAGACCACAGCCTAGGGCTTAAGACTCCAGGCTCCCACCAGGCTCCTGCTTGCTCCCAGTATTGTGAGATAAACAATACTAAGGCATTCTGCAAAATAAAGGAGCCATAGCTCCCAGCACCAGTTACGTCATTTATGCCCAAAAAGATTGGCCTGTGTGTGTATATGTATGTGTGTGTATATATATATATATATTTGTCATATAGAATATATGCTAACACAGAAGCCCAGTCTTCTATTAGAATGCATAAGAAAGGTATCAAAACTGACCAAAGGGATGGCGAACTTATCTTTTGTGAGACTAAGAATTCAAATCACAATTTAAAATTCCTGCCACAGTTTTAAGTTTATAATGAATTAAAAAAAAACAACAACCAGATATCCTGTAAAGTATTCCCTCTAAAACTGAAATACTCTGAGCTTTTATCTGCCTGAAAGGGGAGAAGGGGCTCCCCTATATTAACCTCTCGATTTCATTGTGCCCACATAAAGCAGCAATTTAAAGTCGTTGCATTTTAGCTCCTTTATACATACCAGAAATTGATATTTTACCCAGTTGAGAAATTATTTCATTTGATTTAGAAATAATATTAAGTGCCTCCGTTAAACTTAATGATTGGTATCTTATAACAAAAAGGTCCCCATGGAAACCAGAAAGTAATTTAAGAGTATTATGTTCCTCACACAACTAGAATAGAGCTTTTGTTCTATGTGTATTTACTACTTTAATTTTTTGGACTACACTGACAGTTAAGGTCTTGCACATTCTGGTTTTGCCTGGGATCAGGATTTCAGTGTCTTAGTGCCACATGTGTTTTGTGACATTCTAGTGCCACATGTGTTTTGTGACATTCGTGTGGTTCTGTATTCATGTGTGAGTGTGCATATGCACATGAGGCCTAAAACAAAGCCAGCAGATCAGAACACTCAGTGAACAAAACGGGGTGTGTGTTTGTTGGGGGGGGAGGTTCCAAGGAAAAAATATTTCAGATATTATTATGATACTTGATTCTAGAGTAAGAACTGTGATTTCCTTAGAATGAGATAAAACTAGTCATCACTAACTTTGTATCTTTTAAAATAAATATTCCTTTATTTACAAACACTTCATATTTTAAAATGAATCTATCTTATTTTGAATGGCCAGAATATTAAGATAAATTAACATAATAAAAATAAATTGAAAATTTTTGATTACTAAGACTTTATTTGTTTATGAAAACTTATGTCAGCAAAACAAAGGAAAAATTAAAGTTAATAATGAGTTTCTGCATGTTATTTCTTTTCAATAGCATATACTAATGCATCACGGAAATAAACAATATATCTCCAGTTAAATAATGTCAATGTGAATTAAATCTCAATATGAAAAGATGTACGCCTTGATAAGAAGCAGAAAATTCCACTAATTGAACATGCACAGTTAATATAATTTGATTTTAAAATGTAGAAATTAAAGTATATATTAATATATTTATCCTAATCTCAAAAGGTTTCATTAAGTTCAAGTGGCAGTAAGAAATGCATTGACTTTCTGAAATGTGCATAAGTTCAAGATGCACAATTTGTTAGCTTTCATTTGTTAGTGAGCTTTACTTTTATAAACTGGTCCTTGCTAACTTTGATTTCTAAAACAATAAATATTTCATTACTTATAAACACTTCTTGTCTTTATTAATGAGTTAATATTTTGAATGCCGAGAATAAATTATAATAGAATAAATTTTAAATCTTGCATATTTTGGATGAAGTATGTTGATACTAGCACTTACAACATGACCCTAATTTTGTTCATATGTGTAACTTTAAAATTATCTTGTTCTGTGGATTTCTGCTTCCTTCGGTAGTATGTTAAAGCACAGGTTTTTTTCACTAACAACTCTATTTTTTACAGATCAAGTATTTTAAGTCAAAATACATATGAAGTATTCAAAATATATAAAATAACCTGCCTTCCATCAGTAGAAAAATTGTTTCTCAAATCAATTCTCCTACCTTGAGAATAGACTCAATAGACATTAAAATAACTCACTATTAATATTAAATAGCGTTAAAAGTATTTTTACACTGTTTGAAACACTTTGATTTTCCTGTTTATGTGACCTTAGATGTGGAACTTCTGTTATTTCAAACCATAAAATTGCTAGCAGACTGTAATACTATAATCAAAGAAAAAGCTATAAAATAGAAATCTTTTACACACATCACTTTTTTTCATCACTTTTCTGATTAAATTTGTCCATCTTTGGACCATTATAAATTTTCTGGTGAAAGAAAAAGACATGGTTTGGAGCACAATGAAAGATAAAGTTTTATTTTCAAAACATAATCTCCAAAATCTTATCACCATAACATTTTGTTCCAAAGCCAGTAAATCATGCTGTTAAATATTATCTAACTATATAGTAATATACACTAGTAAGTTTGTTAATTGAAAATGTCATGATTAAGAAGTGAAGGCACTAGATCACAAATATTCACTGAAACTTTAAAAAATTTAAATCAGTATTATCTCTGCTATAACTGAAATAAAGCATAATATGATTTTACTACCTATGTAAAATGAGCACAGTAGCATTTTTTTAGAGCTTCTCTTTTTTGTCTCTTAAAACATAATGTTTACCCTCAGCTTGGTAGTCCTCTGCTAAAGTTAGAGATCCACTTTAGCTGTCTCCTGACTTGTGATTGCTGAAGGAAGTAGAACTATTGTCTGGCCTTTTTCATGCTGAGGAGGAAGGCGCAATGAAATGTGTTGAATTATCCACATGCCTGAAAGGACTGCAATGAAAACTTGGAACAACCTAAATAACAAAGCGAATACTCACTGTAAAAGGGAATCTTTTAACAGATACAGCCCAGAGAAGATATCAACTTTAAAAATAAAAGAGATTTTATTTTCTCAAAACAAATGCAATCTAGCTTACTTCTGAAAAATTTTAAAAGGATGTCTAAGTTAACAGGAAGACTAATGATTAAAAATCAAACATGGAAAAATGCAGTTTTATTTTTAAAAATCATATAATTTATACCCCTTCTTGGAGTTCTACATGTATTTTTACTCCTTCAGAAAGGAGTAATATGTCTATATCATTCTACACTTTTTCAAGTTTTAATGAATTTAACTACTTGAAACTTTACTCCCCTAAATTAAAAAAAAGTTCACATCCCTGAGACAAACAGTCCTTTATAGCTGTTAGTGATCTCATTTCTATACTTGCTACTTATTAAAATATCTTTAAAAATTAAAACAGTTTATGTGCTAGAAAATTAAAGAAAGAAGAAAATGTGGAAGTTGTGATTCAATATGGGTCACACATTTGTGAAAATGTTTAGGTATCAAATTAATAAACTTGCTGAACTAAATAACATTATTATAGAATGTGTTTTAAGTACTCAAGAATGCAAGGTTGAAGAAGCAAACATGGTATGTTGGTATGTATTACAAAAAATGCTGTACTATAGCATGGTAAATCTTTCAATGGTTTTTATAATTAATTAACTAGTCCAAAGTTCAGTGTTTCCTTGGAGGATATCAAGACTAATAAACAAAACCATTTTAAATATAGAGTCTGCTTGTTGATTTTGGAGAAATGGCAAGATAAATAATCCTAGTGAATATCTAGTGTTAAATTATATTTTTAGAATGTAATACTTGACTAATATGTAAATCCTTACATGTTTATTTCATTTGTAATTTTGTTTTAAAGATCATTTATACAAAGGCATAAAAACCACTAGATCTTGATGAATAGCATGCAGCTTCTTTAGAGTAAGATAGGAATCTTGCAAATGTTAACAGCCTTCAGACTCAATTACGCTACTTAAGGCTTTTTAAAATTTGATCTGAAATAAAATATATTTTCTTCCTTTGCATGTGTTTTTTCGTTCTCAGAAATATATTTTTTCTGACATTATAGTATCTATATGTGTCCAGATGTAATATCTTTTATTAGTTACCAGATACAGTTATAACCTTATATATTTATTCCTCAACCTAATTTATTTTTAAAATTTAATATGTCTAAGAATAAACAAACTAGAAATTGAATAGACCGCATCAGTTTGGTTAATCACCTAACAAAGGCAACACCAATTTTTATTTGCTGTATTATTCCCATTCAACTAATTACCTGTTTTAGTCAAGTTTCAAAAGGCTCTTCTTAAAATACTACTTTATAACATCTTCAAAATATGCTGATGGGAAAAATCATACATTTACTTGATTTTCACATCTGTGTCAGAAATTTAAATGTAAAAGTTAATTCATTTTATACTTCAGTGCCTAAACAAAGTAATTTATTTATTTTTTTGGAGGGGGGACTACAGTTCTTTGGTTTTCTGCAATTTAAGGTACTTCATTTACAATTCAAACCTACCATTCTCAACTGATCTCTGTACATGATTAATCCCTGAATGCATACTTCATCTTTCATAAACTCCAAGAACAAAATTACCATGTTTATATAAACGTATTGATATTTAGGATCTAAAACTCTTAACGAATTATTCCTAAAATGAATTTTCCTGGCTTTTAACACTACTACATATTTGCAGCTGCAGAAATTAACCTTAGTATAAGACAAATTAGCAAAATCTGTAAAAAATAAATTCCAAATTCCAATTTGCCTTTCATTATGCCTGACTCCTCATCAAGTTCTTATGTTCTTTCGACATAAAGTTTATAATGAAATATTGTATTCAACAACATTAAATCTTGAAATGACAAAAGAGAGTATCTTTTAAAGGATAAATTGGGCCAATATTTAGGTGGCAACTCTTTAGTGGCATCTAACTTAATCACTTCATTTTACAGAAGAGGAAACTGAAATGCCCCTCCCCACCCACATGCAACTATCTTGACTAATTGCCCCCACTAATTGTCACAGAGCCAGAATAAAGAAAACCACTAGTTTGATCATTTTTCAAAGGAACTTTAGATAGTCATTGAGTTATTTTCAATCTTGATTTTCCTGTAGGGCTGTAGTAAGAATTAAATGAGATAATGTGTAAAAGCAACAGAATGATCACAATGTGTGGCACTTCAAAGTGATCAATAAATGTTCTGTTTTCATTTTTTTTCTCATTCCTGCTGAGGACTTATGACTCTTTCTTAGACTCCTTGCCAAGATCTTCACTTCTTACTGCCATATTTGGGGCACCAGAAATGCAAGCAAGTCATTGAAATGAGGTTTGGGGAGATTCATGCTATCAACAATTTAACATTCCAGTCATCCTCACACTTTAACCAGAATCTGATTATATCAGCTGAAAAGACATGAAAACTACCATCCTCCTACTCAAGTGTTCCAGGAAAGCTGCCACAGGGAAATGGGTGCATGCGTTATTTGTTACGCTTCACACCTTCACTTCCGATTGGGATGTCAAATCATGATAGGAAATTGAATGGAATCAAATTTTTGCCACCCTGAGCTGCCTTTTGGCATATCAGTTAAAAAATGTTTGTTAAGAAACAAAAGACTCAGAAGGAACCTTTGACACCCCCCCCCCCCAATCTCCTGACGAAGAGACTGAGACAGAGAAACCTGCACCTAATTTGAATTAGGTGTGGTAAATAGGGAGCTTCAAGCAGCAGCCTGTTAGCTAGATACCCTTTGTGTCCCATTGTTTCTGAGTTCCCTAACAAGTAATTTCCTACCTGTATGTTCCACTCTTCGTCAACTACCTGCAAATATTTCATTCTCTCTTCTGAATCCCATACCCTGCCCCCTTTTTCTTCTCTGGCCAAATATGTCTTATATACCCAGTGTTGCCTCACTATCTTTGGAATTTCCATGCTTATGTGAATTTCCCATGTGTATGTATCAAACTTTTTTTTATGTATCAAATTTTTATTTTCTCCTCTTAATCCATCTCTGTTAATTTGATGATTAGCCCAGTCAGAAGAATTCAGAAGGTGGAAGGGAAAGATTAATATTTTTTAGCTCCCTCAAAATAATGGACATTTGACCAACTAAATGCTACTTTATGTTCAAATTCATAAACTGAAATTAAAATTTCTTTAGATGTTAATTGTTACTTAGTTTTTCTTCAACTAGATAGTTAAAAAGGAGAAACATAGCTCACTCTCTGATTCCTTAATGTATACTAACTTGACATTAAAAGAGCTGTTAATATTACATAAACTGTTATAACATCTGTGTTATAATTCTGCCTCTTCAGGTTTTATGGAATGCCCCGTCACACACACACACACACACACACACACACACACACACACCATTTCCTTCATTCCACCAGGCATGTCATCAAAGGAGAATAAATTAAGTATTGTGCCAGAAAATGTGGTCTACTTTCTAAAAGGCATCTATCTCTAGCTTTCAGAAATGCCTTTTTGAATGAGCAATGTGGAAACAGTGTCCCCATTGTTGTATAGGAATGTCATGAATTGGATCCCCACCAGCCTTTTTTAGAGGAAAAAGAATAAAAAGCGTTCATCTGAGTTTAAAATTATCATATTTTATAACATATGTTAACATGCTAATGAGATGAGGTATTATCACATCTTCGCTGAGGCCATTATGGATAATTGAGCTTTGTCCATCGGCCCAACTAGATTGTAAACTCTGATGGTGGAGACAACTTCAAATTTGTGGTTTTATGAGACTCTTTTTAGAGTGTGTTGACACTTCCATTGTTGATCTAGTGACTAGGTTGAATATTTGTATTGGGGGATATCAGAAATGCCAGCTTCTTTGCACTTTGCAAATTCCGTTTCAACATTGTTTACTAGTGACTAAAAACCATATAGATAACATGAGCAATTCTTTAACTTTGTCAAAAATATATAACTGAGAGATCAACGTTCTCCTAGTAAATAAAGATAACTCTAAGGAGTTTCTCTCTAAAGATTTAGACAGTTCACAGAAAAGTTCCTTTTGGTGGTTTGCAATAGAAAGGGTTAGGGGAAGATTAAGGGATGCCAGTTCAAAGTGTTAAAGAGAGATTTTTGCATCTCAAAGGGGGGGGGTTGGGAATCTAAGAAGACTGAGGCTGGGAATTTGGCCTTTTTCCTTCCTACTGACTGCTCTAAACTCCCTCCCAAAACCTTGCGGTGATATCCAAAGGAACCTAGAGTGAGAATCAGAAGATCTCAGCTTGAGTCTGCGCTCTGTCACTAACTACCTGAATGACATTAAGCAAATCACTTACTAAATTACCACTGAGGTCTCTTCCCACTCCATAAATCTCTGCTCTTTATCTCATTCTCCCCCTCTTTTTTGTTCTTCCTTTCCCCCACCCCACCCCACCCCACCCCTTCTTCCTGGTCTCCCTTTTAACTTCGGTGATAGTAATAATTAATTAGTTACCTCTGGAGAGAGAGCTGAGATGGTGTGTGGAGAATTAATGGAGACTTTGACTTTTTATCTCTGTAGTGAACTTTTTTCTTTATTTCCGTGTATGTCTTTTATTGATTACATTACAATTTCTCATAAACTTAAGATGCTTATTACATTTAAGTATTCAATAATATGCCAAAAATATTTCTTCTTTGTAGATAATAAACGTTAATACAAAACATTTGGTTACAAAGAGTGCAGTAAATCAGAAATTAATGTGGAATTATTACACAAAGACTTACTATGTAGAAAAATACTCCACAAACTACGCATTGGAGCCTACAGTTCCTGTTGCCTTTTACCTCATCTTTTAAACTATAAATAAGGATTTGCATTTATGTAAGTCAGCAGAAAGATTCTGGGAACCCCTTTGACTATGATTGTGTCCGAAGTGAATTAATTCTCTATGACATGGACCCATGACTGGCAGAGATTTAAGGAGATCAATATTCTCTAGTTCTCTCTCCTCCCATTCTTTAAGGACTCTTCTTTTTTTTAGTAGTACTTCCTTCTCTTTTTTTTTACTGTTAATTAGCCTTTATAGTATGAATATAAAATAGTTTATCCATTTACATGTTAATGGCCATCAAGCTTCTATGAGCATTTGTGTACAAGTGTTTTTGTAGGTAAATCCCTAGGAGAAGAATTCCTGGGTCACATTGTAAGTTTTATCAAAAAATTGTTTAAGGATTCTTTCAAGTCACACCTCCTGCAGGAAGCCGTCTTCATTCAGCGGAGCACACAAGGACTCCTAGCTTCTCTGAAATGCCATGGCACTTAAGTCCCATTTTGTTTGAATTGTATATGTGGGTATTTAGACAATAATTTAAATACAATAATCATGTGACTTCTAATTCAGAGCTCGACAATTTTCAAAGCACAACAATATACGTATAATATTTTGTTTAAAATTTACCTGAAACCTGTAAGATAGATGGTTGAAATTATCCCTGTTTCCATTGGCAGAAAATAGAGCTTACTGAGGTTGAGTGAAGAACTCAGGTCTCCACATACCTTGATTAATCATCCTTTCTCAGCAATTCTAAATGTCACAATTCCACACAATCTCTACTCCTTTGTCTGTGCCACTTTCACAAAGTGTGCTCCTCACTCCCACCTGGCCCCTAAAAGTTGATTTGAGCTCTATCTCTACTTCATCAATTCCCTTAAACAAAGGATAACCAGTTCCTGAAATGTGAAATCTTTGGTGATTCTGTCGTTTTATCCTTCAAGAGCAGAATAGCAGGGGTAGATTTTTCACCGAACACAAAACAAATTTAATAATTCAGACACCTCTCTCCAAGAAAAACACCAGGAAAAATGGGTTTAATAATCTGTAACATTGATTGAAGTCTTAATATGCACCAGCCACTGCTGTAAACACTGTATATAAATATCTCACACTATGACCCTATTTAATAAGTCATTTTTAGTGTTACTCTCTGTTTTAGATGATGAACCAAGGTTCTGAGAAGATAAATAATTTGGGATGGGATGATGTAATTTGCACTGGAAACTGGGATGACCAGTTTACTCAGCACCACTTCAGAAATTTGATGGGAACATTTTTATTGGTAAATCAGAGTAAAACTCAGTGCTGGTGTCAGTGATAGAATGTGATTTCTTTCAGAGCTTGTGAGAGGGAGAAAAACAGAATCTTCTGGGACAGAGTCACATGGTTGATTTAGCCTCCAATGAGAGACCTATTGGGGGAAAAGTTTAAGGACAGAGACAGTTGGCTCCTTGAACACTACGCTGTGCAATAAAAAGATAATATAAGCTGCACATGTAATTTTAAATATTCTTGTAACCAAATTAAAAAAAAAAGTAAAAAACAAACAGGGGAAATTAAGTTTAATAGTATATCTCATTTAACACAATGTATCCAAAATATATTTATGTGAATATGTAATAAACATAAAATTAGTAATGTGTTATTTTACCTTTTCTTGGTATTGAGTCTTTCAAATCTGGTGTGTATTTTATACTTATAGCAAATTACTTTTCAGACAAAGCACATTTCAAGTGCTCAGTAGCACATTTGGTTGGTGGTGACCATATTAAACAGCACAAACTTAGGTTATTTTTGCCACCTTCTAGTACTGACCATTCTATTAATAGCACTAGTTATTGGCTCTATATTTCTTATTCATCCTTCACAGTATGGCTGTTAATTGTTAATATTGCTTTGCCAATATCTTTAGGTCATCAACCCATCTCTGTAATAAAGGGATCACTCCATGTTCATCTCATAATAACAGCTCACGTGTATTGAATATGTATATGTGCCAAACATCATATTTCTAAGTGCTTTGGGTTTTTTTTCCATAAAATTTTCACAGCAACACTATTAAGCTATTCTTTTTACCATCTCCCTACTTGAAAACTGAGCAAACTAAAGTTACTTAACTGCCCAAAGTTACCCAACTATTAAGTACAGGAGCCCTGATTCCAGCCCCATGAATTTAACTACTTCTCCACCCTCTCAGAGCCTCAGTTCATTATCTAGAATGGAAGGTAATACTAATAATTACTTATTTAATAGGGTCATGGTGTGGGATATTTATATACGGTCTTTACTGTAGTGCTTGGTACATAGTAAGCCCTCAATCAATGTTCCAGATTATTAAACCTACCTTTGTTTGGTGTGTTTTCTGGAGAGAGGTGTCTGAATTATTAAACTAGAACCAAGAACATCTGACTTCAGAAAATTTTTATAGTTACCAAATACTTCTTGTGCATAGTGCTTCCTATTTGAAATGTAGGAAATGAAACAGTGTAGCAAGTCTATTCTCACTAATATATATTTTATCAAATATTTACCTTCCCTGCCAAAATAACATTTTTAAATTTTGTCAGCATTTGCAAAAAGCATGTATGTTTATTAGAAATTTAAATTTGGAGAACTCAGAGTTAAAGTAGATTCCTCTTGCCTTACCTTATTCCCACTTTTAGTTAAACATTTACTTTTTTTCTAAATGTTTCACCAAGTCGACAACATATTGAGTCCTTTAAGGATTAAGCCACTATTGTACACTTATTTAAATTCCCACTACCTAATTCTGAGTCCTTCATAAATGTTTAATTAACAAATTGAAATTGTACAATTATTATTATGAAAGGTTGAGTTTAGCCAGCTCATTTTATAGAGATATATTTTTCAGTTGTGTTAAAATGCACTACTCAGATGGCATTGTTACCAGTTTGACCTTTAGGATTAGTGCTGGTCACCATTTCAGCGAAAGGGCCAGCAGTAACATCTCACACAAAGATTCTTTCTTTCAGCAGCTAACTGGCCATTGCTCTTTCCTCGGATCCTTCTATTTCAAAGTAGAGAGCTTGACCATATTTTAAATGTTGAAATGTTTCCCACTTAAGCACACTCGATTTCTTATTAAAAAAACCCCACGGCTTTCATATATTATGTTTCAAAGTGGAGATGGCTGTGAAACTTGAGCCCTGACACACAACCTCAACCTGACTTTTAAAAGTGTTCAGAAAACTGCTCTTCTAATAAGCATGATGAAAGCCTGCACTTCAATAATTTTTGCCAGCCTACATAATTTATTCTAAATCATTAAAAAATAAAAATAGTTTACATTAAATAAATTCTCGAGTACGAAAGAGGATGGCCTCATCCATTGTTGATATAAGACTGAGAGATAAAGACTGAAAACACAGAGCTAGTTCCAGGGTAGAAGAGTGACTCAGTAGTGACAGCTTAATTCTCAGGAGCTGATACTTAACAGAATTTTTAAAAGAAAAATGACATATTCTTGAATTATTTATAAAAATCATGCAAAAATCACATTAGGGACTATGGGAAATGGTTTTGTTCTGGCTTTTAACATTTTTAGAGCCTACCTCAGTGAACAAAATGCTAAGTACAAAAGCAAATGAATTAGCATTAAGGAGGTTGAGCCAGATTCCTGTTTTTTGTTTATTGCTCTTTGATTTTTTTTTTTTAGTAGCCTGTTGTAGAAGCCTGGGGCACACCTTCAGAATGCATGAATAATGTTAATAATAACTAACACAGCCTGCTATGGAAAATACCCTGTTTTCAAAACCACAGGTTAGTTCCTGGAAGCCAGCTTGTCAGAGAAAGGATGTGGTATAGCATTAAGTTTAAATAGCTTGTGCAACAAAGGGGAGAAGGATCTGTTGACTTCTGAGTCCTAGAGGGTTGAAATTAGAAAGAGCTATACTGGAGTATATATATAACTCATTCAGAAAGCACTGAGGATGAAGACTTCATCACATTTTGAAAAGCTTCAATCTTGCAAAATCAGGTGAGAAAGGAGCTAATGTAGCAGGATAGGATAAGGATAAGGATAAGATGAGAATGTATTATGAGTTTAACAAATTAGCCCAGTTCATTTTGGATGCTTTACAGAAGGCATTGACTTCATTTTTAAATGAATCCCCAAATCTCATTTTTTTATGGTTGAGAACTGGAAGAGTCATTTTATTTCCTTGGCTTAAAATTTCTATGCAGTTGTAGAGATTTGTAGCCCAATAAGTTTCACAAAATAAACTCATCGTGGGCTCAGGAAAACTAGCTCTTTTGAAAATACCTTGTGATCAGGCTCTAGGTCATGACCTGAGTCTTGAGAAACTTGAGTTAGTAGATGTTAGTTTTTCTTAGCTCTTTGTTTACCCTGGACTTAGACATTTTGTATTATTAAAAATCTGTGGCTTTTTAAGGACATCCTATTTATCTTTCCAGGTTTTTTTGATGGAAATGCCTGGATTTTCTTGGAAACAGGGATTTTATTGTGGATTCTTGGTGTCCCTCGGAGAGGCTTATTTTTCTGGACAATAGTTTTCCTTAGTGTCACTACTCTTCATCTCCCAATGGTCACAAGCTCCCAAGGTCGAGAAAAGTGCATCCTTTTGTTGTAATGAATCTAAAATTCTATTTTAAAAACACTGCAAAAAAGGTTATTGGTTAGTAACTTAAGGCATATTTCCACTGCATCCAGGGTGTTAACCTTCAAAATATTCGGAGAAAAAGATAATTCAAGTCAGTTAAAGTCAGAGAATTAAGCAGCAGTACAATTGATTATTGCCACTTAAGAATTTTATTTTTTGTTTTCTGTACTTTAAAGTGTATTGTAAAACAAAACACAGGCATGCATGCTTGCCTTTGTTAAAAGAATAGGATCCAATAAACTTTGCAAAAAGGAGTAAATTACCATTGCTTCTACGTGGAATGCCCAGGGTGTCAAAAATTCTACTGCTCCAGAAGACATCTAGTCTTTATGATAGCATGAACATTAAAATGCTTTGTGAGTTGATGTTGTTTAAGATTATGATATTGTCATTAATCAATATTTCAGGGAAAAGTGAAATTTTTAGTTAAAAGCTGCAATGTTATTTAATAGCCACATATTGCTATTTTAAAATTTAATTAATGGAAATTAAATAATAAGAAAAATACAGTTCTTCAGTCTCACTAACCACATTTCAAGTCCTCAATAGCTCTATGTAGCTGTTGGCTACTAATTTGGACAGCAAAGACGTAGAATATTGTCATCATTGCAAAAAGTTCTATTGGATATCATGCTTCAAAGGGTGCCTATTCTTTGACATAAATCTTAATACCTGCTAGCAGAAAATGCTGATTATTATTGTAGGCTGCCATCCATAGAATCACAGTTTTCAAGATTTAGTATCTCTTATTCACAGTCACAATATGGAAAAATTCACTGAGGTTGGTAATTTGGAATTCTGAAAATTTCCCTCAAAATTGTTGTTTATTACACTAAAGAATAATTTAAAACAACAACAAAACAAATAACCTCTCAATGTCTCTGTACATCTAGCTTTGATTAAGAAAAGAAGTGTGGAGAGATGACGTCAGAGTAATGGCGGGGTAGGAAGCGATACTGATAAATCTCCCCCAAAACTCAACAAGATCTTCAACCAGAAACAGAAAAACCTATACTTGGAGCCTCCAGATGCTTCACAATACACCCAAAGGTATGGTCGAGTGAAAAATTGGCTAAATATATAACCAAACCCCGAAGGAAATAGGGAGTAAGAAATGCTCCGCCTTCCTCACTAACCTAAACAGGGCGGCTTTCTCTGGTAACTGTGAATATAGAAACTGAGGCGGGCAAAGGGGGTGAATAGATCCAGGCCGCGGCACAAACGGCCGAACCAGGCTGTGGCATGGAGATCCAAGCCGAGGAAAAACTGATCCTGTGGCAACCCAGGCAATACAAGCTAACACTCGTGCCAAACCCAAACAAAGAAAGACAAGCGGGGCGGCCATTTTACCCGGTCTCCTGGTCGGCGTGCACGCAGTTAGTGGGCGAGAGATTTCTTCCTAGGCCCCGGGAGTGGGTGCCCGTGTTGCCCCATGGAGAGGCAGTGTCAGAGGCCTTTCTGTGGGCCGAGGGCAGAGTCTCTGGGCAGCCCCAGCACCCTGGGAAAGCCACGCACGGGAGGGAGTGAGAACTAATTCCAACGGTGGAGATTTTCCATGCTGGAGGGGGTTTCACTCAGAGGGAAACGCGGCTGGCCTCATATCCTGATCTGCACGCGCAGATAGTGAATGAGAGATTCCTCCGAGTGCCTCGGCAGTGCGCGCCCATGTTATTGCACAGAGGGGCAGAGTCAGGGGCCCTTGTGTGGGCCAAAGCGGAATCTCGGGCCGCTCCAGCGCCTTGCAAAAGCCACGCACAGGAGGGAGTGAGAACTAATTCCAACGGTGGAGATTTTCCGTGCTGGAGGGGGTTTCACTCAGAGGGAAACGGGCCCGGCCTCATATCCTGATCTGCGCGTGCAGATAGTGAATGAGAGATTCCTCCGAGTGCCTCGGCAGTGAGCACCCATGTTATTGCACAGAGGGGCAGAGTCAGGGGCCTTTGTGTGGGCCAAAGCGGAATCTTGGGCCGCCCCAGTGCCTTGCAAAAGCCGCGCACGGGGATGGAGCGAGACTCAATTCCAACGCTGCAACTTTTCCCTGCGGTTGGGGGTTTCACTCAGAGCGTGAGACTGCTGGCCGGATATCCTGGTCTGCACGCGCAGCCAGTGAGTGAGAGTTTCCTCCAAGCGCCCCGGAAGTGGGCGCCCACCTGTGTTACCGGACAGAGTGGCAGACAGAGCCAGAGGTCTTTGAGTGGGCGGAAAGCCCGCCTGATTATGCTAGCAGCACTGACTGACTGAGCCTTACCCAGAGCCCTGTGCTGAGTGGAAATAGAATAGGGAGTTGCCAGCTCTTTGAGCCTCTTACTATCCAGGCAGAGGCAGCAGCAACCCCATAGCTGGATTATCAGGCTACTAATTGAGGAAGGAAAGACTAGGAGAAAGGCTCCAGGAACACGGACTCTCTCACTGTCAGAGCCTATAAATGCTAATGAGCCTCGACTGCCAAAGAGACTAAAGCACAATACATGACATTGCCATAGAGACTTATCAACTGCAAACCTCTACCTGAGCGTGCCAAAGGGGCAGAACCCGGGGTACAGAGTCACCGACCAGGAAGAGAGAGAGAAAAGAAAAAGCAAGAAGATAACCTCTCAAAATCAAGAATAATCTGCAGACTTTATAACATATCCCATTTTATTATATTTGTTCGTTTGTTTTTCTTATCTTCATTCTTGATACTTTTTTTCCTCCTCCAATTTGGCCGATTAACTCTCTGCCGGTCTTACTCTCTCCTCTCCTTGAACTACACTACCCATAAGTGGTACATCTCCCATTATCTTTTCTCTTCTCTTCCTTTCTCTCTATGAGGGTTGCACTCCAAAACCCTTAACTCTCTCTCTCTCTCTCCTTTCTTTTTTCTTCTTTTAGTGGTTCCCTCTTTTTTTCTCTCTCTCTCTTTCTTTTCTCCCTGTATATTAGTTTCTTCCTTTCTCCTTTACATCTCCTCCCATTCAAACCTCCATAACAAACAAATTATCTTATCTGGGACTTAAACTTATGTTTGTGGCATTTTGGGGGGTTTTTACTTCACCTTTTAAACTCACTAGCAGTGCTCCAATCCCTGGCTCTCCATTTTATCTAGTTCTTGTTCCACTAAATACAATAGTAATTTTTAAATTTGTCCCCCCATTTTTCCATTTTCCTCTTATTCCTCTCATCATAACTCTTAGACAACCAACATCTAAAAGCAAATCATTTTATTCCTGACCCAAATTTTTTCCTTATTTGCTTTTTGTGGGTCCATATGCTCTTTTTTTTTTTTCTTTTTTCTTTTCTTTTTTTTTTTTTGCCCCTTTATTACTTTTCCCCAATTCAGGCCCTCCATCACAGGCATTGTTTGTTATAATTCATAGTTCACCACAAGATTTTCTCAAGAAAGAAGGGAGAGGAGAGGAGAGGAAAAAAGGAGGGGGGGAATAATTTTCTTTTTTAAAAATTTTTATTTTATTTTATTTTTCTTTGTTTCATTATTAATTTTTTAAAAAAAAACTCTTTGATTTTTTATTTTTTTCTTATTTTTCTTATTTTTTTAACGTTTTATTCTTTATTAAATCTCATTAATACTATCAACAAAACCACCCTCAGATGCCATTAAGGAAGAGAAAATAGAATATCATGGATACAAAAGAAAGAGAGGTAACACAGCTAGATGAGGAAAAATCTATGGAGAAAAAATTTAATATATTGGAAACCTTGGATCTAACTGACAGAGAATTCAAGATAGAAATCCTAAAAATCCTCTGAGATATACAAGAAAACACAGAAAGGCAATTTAGGGAGCTTAGAAAACAACTTAATGAACACAAAGAATATATGTCCAAGGAAATTGAAACTATAAAAACAAATCAAACAGAGATGAAAACTCAATTCACGAGCTGAAAAACGAAGTAACAAGCTTAGCTAATAGAACAGGTCAGATAGAAGAGAGGACTAGTGAAATAGAAGACAAGCAACTTGAGGCACAACAGAGAGAAGAAGAAAGAGACTCAAAAATTAAAAAAAATGAGATAGCCCTACAAGAATTGTCTGACTCCATCAGAAAGAATAACATAAGAATAATAGGTATATCAGAGGGAGAAGAGAGAGAAAATGGAATGGAGAACATACTCAAACAAATAATAGATGAGAACTTCCCAAGCCTGTGGAAAGAACTAAAGCCTCAATTTCAAGAAGCAAACAGAACTCCGAGTTTTCTTAACCCCAACAAACCTACTCCAAGGCATATCATAATGAAATTGACACAAACCAACAGCAAAGAAAAAATTCTCAAGGCAGCCAGGGAAAAGAAGAATACAACATATAAAGGAAGGCCCATTAGATTATCATCAGATTTCTCAGCAGAAACTCTACAAGCTAGAAGAGAGTGGACCCCAATATTTAAAGACCTGAAAGAGAGGAACTTTCAGCCACGAATACTATATCCATCAAAGCTATCCTTCAAATATGAAGGATAAATAAAAACATTCACAGATACAGAAAAGATGATGGAATTTATCATCAGAAAACCCCCACTCCAGAATTACTAAAGGGGGTTCTCCAATCAGATACAAAGAACAAAAAAAAAAACAAAAACAAACAAACAGAGCCACAAGTAAAAGCTCCAAGAAGAACACAATAAAACCAAATTTAAACTGAGACAACAACAAAAAGAAAGAGGGGGAGAAGATGGAGATTAACAGTAGCAAAGGACAATGGAGTGCTAAAGTACTCACAAAATAGTTCGCTACAATGAACAGGGTAGGGACACTTTTCATTACTCAAAGGTAACTACCATTGAAAAAACCATCACAGAAGCACATGAGATAAAAAAGATAGCAACAGAAGAAAGATGTATGGAATACAACCAAATAAAAACAAAAGATAGAAAAACGAAAGAGAAGGATCAAACAAGACACAAAACTAACAGAAAGCAAGATATAAAATGGCAATAGGGAACTCACAAGTATCAATAATTACACTAAATGTAAATGGATTAAACTCACCAATAAAAAGGCACAGAGTAGCAGAATGGATTAAAAAAGAAAATCCAACTGTATGTTGCCTACAGGAAACTCATCTAAGTAACAAGGTTAAAAACAAATTCAAAGTGAAAGGCTGGAAAACAATACTCCAAGGAAATAACATCCAAAATAAAGCAGGTGTAGCAATACTCATATCGGATAATGCTGACTACAAGACAGGAAAAGTACTCAGAGACAAAAATGGCCATTTCATAATGGCTAAGGGGACACTGAATCAAGAAGACATAACAGCCCTGGCCGGTTGGCTCAGCGGTAGAGCGTCGGCCTAGCGTACGGAGGACCCGGGTTCGATTCCCGGCCAGGGCACACAGGAGAAGCGCCCATTTGCTTCTCCACCCCTCCGCCGCACTTTCCTCTCTGTCTCTCTCTTCCCCTCCCGCAGCTGAGGCTCCATTGGAGCAAAGATGGCCCGGGCGCTGGGGATGGCTCCTTGGCCTCTGCCCCAGGCGCTAGAGTGGCTCTGGTCGCAATATGGCGACGCCCAGGATGGGCAGAGCATCGCCCCCTGGTGGGCAGAGCATTGCCCCATGGTGGGCGTGCCGGGTGGATCCCGGTCGGGCGCATGCGGGAGTCTGTTTGACTGTCTCTCCCTGTTTCCAGCTTCAGAAAAATAAAAAAAAAAAAAAAAAAAAAAAAAAAAAAAAAAAAAAAAAGAAGACATAACAATTCTTAATATATATGCACCAAACCAAGGAGCACCAAAATATATAAGACAGCTACTTATTGATCTTAAAAAAAAAACTGACAAAAACACAATCATACTTGGAGACCTCAATACACCGCTGACGGCTCTAGATCGGTCATCCAAACAGAGAATCTACAAAGACATAGTGGCCTTAAACAAAACATTAGAGCACCTGGATATGATAGACATCTACAGGACATTTCATCCCAAAGTGACTGAGTATACATTTTTCTCCAGTGTACATGGATCATTCTCAAGAATTGACCATATGTTGGGCCACAAAAACAACATCAGCAAATTCAGAAAAATTGAAGTTGTACCAAGCATATTTTCTGATCATAAAGCCTTGAAACTAGAATTCAACTGCAAAAAAAAGACGAAAAAAATCCCACAAAAATGTGGAAACTAAACAACATACTTATAAAAAATGAATGGGTCAAAGAAGAAATAAGTGCAGAGATCAAAAGATATATACAGACTAATGAAAATGACAATACGACATATCAGAATCTATGGGATGCAGCAAAAGTAGTGATAAGAGGGAAGTTCATATCACTTCAGGCATATATGAACAAACAAGAGAGAGCCCAAGTGAACCACTTAACTTCCCACCTTAAGGAACTAGAAAAAGAAGAACAAAGACAACCCAAAACCAGCCGAAGAAAGGAGATAATAAAAATCAGAGCAGAAATAAATGAATTAGAGAACAGAAAAACTATAGAAAAAATTAATAGAACAAGGAGCTGGTTCTTTGAAAAGATCAAAATTGACAAACCCTTGGCAAGACTTACCAAGGAAAAAAGAGAAAGAACTCATATAAACAAAATCCAAAATGAAAGAGGAGAAATCACCACGGACACCGTAGATACACAAAGAATTATTGTAGAATACTATGAAAAACTTTATGCCACTAAATTCAACAACCTAGAAGAAATGGATAAATTCCTAGAACAATACAACCTTCCTAGACTGAGTCAAGAAGAAGCAGAAAGCCTAAACAGACCTATCAGTAGAGAAGAAATAGAAAGAAAACATTAAAAACCTCCCCAAAAATAAAAGTCCAGGCCCTGACGGCTATACAAGCAAATTTTATCAAACATTCAAAGAAGACTTGGTTCCTATTCTACTCAAAGTCTTCCAAAATATTGAAGAAGAAGCAATACTTCCAAACACATTTTATGAGGCCAACATAACCCTCATACCAAAACCAGGCAAGGATGGCACAAAAAAAGAAAACTACAGACCAATATCTCTAATGAATAGAGATGCTAAAATACTAAACAAAATACTAGCAAATCGAATACAACAACATATTAAAAAAATAATACATCATGACCAAGTGGGATTCATCCCAGAATCTCAAGGATGGTTCAACATACGTAAAACGGTTAACATAATACACCATATCAACAAAACAAAGAACAAAATCCACATGATCTTATCAATAGACGCAGAAAAGGCTTTTGATAAAATACAACACAATTTTATGTTTAAGACTCTCAACAAAATGGGTATAGAAGAAAAATATCTCAACATGATAAAGGCCATATATGATAAACCATCATCTAACATCATATTAAATGGCACTAAACTGAAGGCTTTCCCCCTTAAATCAGGAAAAAGACAGCGTTGTCCACTCTCTCCACTCTTATTTAATGTGGTACTAGAGGTTCTAGCCAGAGCAATCAGACAAGACAAAGAAATAAAAGGCATCCATATCAGAAAAGAAGAAATAAAGGTATCACTTTTTGCAGATGATATGATCCTATACATCGAAAACCCCAAAGAATCCACAAAAAGACTACTAGAAACAATAAGCCAATACAGTAAGGTCGCAGGATACAAAATTAACATACAGAAGTCAATAGCCTTTCTATATGCCAACAATGAAACAATTGAGAAGGAACTCAAAAGAATAATCCCCTTCACGATTGCAACAAACAAAATAAAATACTTAGGAATAAACATAACAAAGAATGTAAAGGACTTATATAATGAAAACTATAAACCATTGTTAAGAGAAATCGAAAAAGATATAATGAGATGGAAAAATATACCTTGTTCTTGGCTAGGAAGAATAAATATAATCAAGATGGCTATATTACACAAAGCAATATACAAATTTAATGCAATTCCCATCAAACTTCCAATGACGTTTTTTAAAGAAATAGAGCAAAAAATCATCAGATTTATATGGAACTATAAAAAACCCCGAATAGCCAAAGCAATCCTAAAGAAAAAGAATGAAGCTGGGGGCATTACAATACCTGACTTCAAACTATATTATAGGGCCATGACAATCAAAACAGCATGGTATTGGCAGAAAAATAGACAATCAGACCAATGGAACAGAATAGAAAGTCCAGAAATAAAACCACATATATATAGTCAAATAATTTTTGATAAAGGGGCCAACAACACACAATGGAGAAAAGAAAGCCTCTTCAATAAATGGTGCTGGCAAAACTGGAAAGCCACATGCAAAAGAATGAAACTGGACTACAGTCTCTCCCCCTGTACAAAAATTAACTCAAAATGGATCAAAGATCTAAACATAACACCTGAAACAATTAAGTATATAGAAGAAGACATAGGTACTCAACTCATGGACCTGGGTTTTAAAGAGCATTTTATGAATTTGACTCCACAGGCAAGAGAAGTGAAGGCAAAAATTAATGAATGGGACTACATCAGACTAAGAAGTTTTTGCTCAGCAAGAGAAACTGATAACAAAATAAACAGAAAGCCAACTAAATGGGAAATGATATTTTCAAACAACAGCTCAGACAAGGGCCTAATATCCAAAATATACAAAGAACTCATAAAACTCAACAACAAACAAACAAACAATCCAATAAAAAAATTGGAAGAGGATATGAATAGACACTTCTCCCAGGAAGAAATACAAATGGCCAACAGATACATGAAAAGATGCTCATCTTCTTTAGCTATTAGAGAAATGCAAATCAAAACGACAATGAGATACCACCTCACACCTGTTCGATTAGCTGTTATTAGCAAGACAGGTAATAGCAAATGTTGGAGAGGTTGTGGAGAAAAAGGAACCCTCATACACTGTTGGTGGGAATGTAAAGTAGTACAACCATTATGGAAGAAAGTATGGTGGTTACTCAAAAAACTGAAAATAGAACGACCTTATGACCCAGCAATCCCTCTACTGGGTATATATCCCAAAAACTCAGAAACATTGATACGTAAAGACACATGCAGCCCCATGTTTATTGCAGCATTGTTCACAGTGGCCAGGACATGGAAACAACCAAAAAGCCCATCAATAGATCACTGGATAAAGAAGATGTGGCACATATACACTATGGAGTACTACTCAGCCATAAGAAATGATGACATCGGAACATTTACAGCAAAATGGCGGGATCTTGATAACATGATACGAAGCGAAATAAGTAAATCAGAAAAAACTAGGAACTGTATTATTCCATACATAGGTGGGACATAATAGTGAAACTAAGGGACATTGATAAGAGTGTGGTGGTTACAGGGGGGAGGGGGAAATGGGAGAGGGAAAGGGGGTGGGGAGGGGCACAAAGAAAACAAGATAGAAGTTGACAGAGGACAATCTGACTTTGGGTGGTTGGTATGCAACATAATTGAACGACAAGATAACCTGGACTTGTTATCTTTGAATATATGTATCCTGATTTATTGATGTCACCCCATTAAAAAAATAAAATTATTAAAAAAAATAAAAAAATAAATGACTAATTATAAAAAAAAAAAAAAGAAAAGAAGTGTGGCTTCCTCTATTTTTTTTTCTAATCAGGTTATGCAAAACACTATAACAACTGTGCTTGACTGGCATAAATTAAATACACATAAATTTATCACTGAAAATTAAGAGAAGATATAATAGTTACATGTTGTAAAGTGACTCCTACTGAGCCAGACTAGGAGGTGGTGCAGTGAATAAGAGTGTTGAACTGGGACGCAAAGCACCCAGGTTTGAAACCCTGAAGTTGCTGGCTTTAGTGCAGGCTCACCTGGCTTGATCAATGGGTCACCAGCTTGAGCGTGGGGTCGCTGGTTTGAACATGGGGTCATAAACATGACCCCATTGTCTCTAGTTTGAACCCAAAGGTCGCTGGCTTGAACTCCAAGGTCGTTGGCTTTGCTGTTGCCCCACAGTCAAGGCACATATGAGGAAGCAATCAGCGAACAACTAAGGTGCCACAACAAAGAATTGATGCTTCTTGTCTCTCTTTCTTCCTGCTTATCTGTTCTTATTTGTCCCTTTCCCTGTTTCTCTCTCTCTCTCTCTCTCTCTCTCTCTCTCTTAAAAAATAAAGACTACTACTGAAAAGATCCACATTAATACTATTTTTTTTGTATTTTTCCAAAGTTAGAAGCAAGGAAGCAGTCAGACTCCCTCATGTGCCTGATGAGGACTCACTGGCATGCCCACTGGGGGAGAAGCTCTGCTCATCTGGGGCTTTGCTCCCTTGCAACTGGAGCCATTCTAGCACCTTGAGGCAGAGGCCATGGAGCCATTCTCAGCACCCAGGCCAACTTTGCTCCAGTGGAGCCTTGATTGCAAGAAGGGAAGAGAGAGATAGAGAGGAAGGAGAGGGGGAAGGGTGGAGAAGCAGATGGGCGCATCTCCTGTGTGCCCTGACCAGGAATTGAACCCAGGACTTCCACATGCTGGGCCGACGCTCTACTGCTGAACCAACTGGCCCAAGGTAATACTATTTTTTAAATCACCTATTTGGCCTTTTACTTTTTATAGTGATAACTGTTTCTTTTAATACTTCAAAATGTGTCATATAAAGAATTATGCTACTTAGCTTGGCTTTTATGCTTCCCAAGTTCATGGTCCCTTGAATTCCCCTCAAGTCCTTTATTTTCTCTGTGGCCATACTGTGCTTTCTTTATCTCCCACCTTTGATCATGCCCTTCTTGCCATCTGGAATAGTATCTCCCTCTCTGCCTTTCTGAGATTTATTCATTTTTCAAGGCCCATTTGAAATGCCACCTCTTCTTGATTTCTCCAGTTGAAGTGACTTCTCCTTCCCTTGAATTTTAACTGCACTGTAAAATATTTCATCTCTCTTGCTGGACTATAAGCTCATTGGCACAATGATCTTGGTCTTACTCTTCACTGGATAATTCCATATAATTGTCACAGAGCTATTGTTATAGACATGGGAAATTATACTAATTTTCTAAATATACACATATACACACAAGATTTTTTTTAGTGTCATCTACATGGACAGACTAAAGGTAGTAGCATTGCACACATGACTTTACATTAAGTTTTAACATGTGTTTTACTCATGCCAATTCATTTTGTCTTATATAAATTGTTTGCAATATTACCATAGTTATAGATATATTTACCTGCCATATTGTACTCATGTGAGCTAACAAAGAAAGAAATTGGGCTGAAATAATCTGAAATCTGGTTCTAGCTAAATAAAAATTGCATTAAAACTTGACAAGATAACGTTTTTATAGACAAAGACTAAAGAACTTAATCAAGTAGTGTTTGATATGGGGAAACAGACTCCTATTTATTTCAATTGGGAATGTAAATTGGTATAATTTCTGTGAAAGACAATTTGGTAATTTGATAATAGTCATCAAAATAAAAACTGGAACAAGGAATTTTACTCAAGGAATGTATCTGACAAACAACCACCTGTATATCAGCTTATTTATGGTCTCCTGAAAGAAGTACACACCACCATCTAGGAAGTATTCTTGCCTAAGCATTAAACTTGGATAAGATAAAGTTTCCTGAGTGACATCAGAGAAATGGCGCCATAAGGAGTGATACCAATAAATATCCCCCAAAATTCAACAAGATCTTCAACCAGAGACAGAAAAATCTATCCTTGGGGCCTCCAGAAGTTCCACACTAAACGCGAAGGTATAATCGAGTGAAAAATTGACTAAATATATAATCAACCCTGAAGGAAATAAGAGGAAAAAACACTCTGCCTTCCTCACTAACCTAAATAAGGGCTGCTTTCACTGGGAACTGAGAGTATAGGAACTAAGACAGGCATAGGGTGTGAATAGAACCAGACTGCAGCACAAATGACTGAACTAGGCTGTGACATGGACATCCAAGCCGAGGAAAAACTGCTTGTGGCAACCCAGTCAACACAAGCTAACGCTCGCTCGCACCAAATCCAGACAAAGAAAGACACTTGGGACAGCCATCCACCCTGATCTCCTGGTTGACGCACGCAGATAGTGGGCAAGAGATTCCTCCTAGAGCCCCAGGAGTGGGTGCGCATGTTACCGGACAGAGAGGCAAGAGGCCTTTGTGTGGGCCGAAACCGGAATCTCGGGGTCACTGCTGTGCCCCAAAAAGCAGCGCACGGGGAGGGAGCGGGAGCGAAATTCCCTACACAAGAACTTTTCTGTGCGGGCAGGGTGCCTCACTCGGAGTGAGAGGCAACCAGCCTGATCCCCTGGTCAGTGAGTGCAGAGAGGGAGAGTGGCTGAGAGATTTCCCTGGGAGTGGGTGCCCATGTTACTGGACAGAGGGGCAGAGTCAGAGACCTTTCTGTGGGCTGAAACCAGAGTCTTGAGGTCGCCCCTGTGCCCCAAAAAGCAGCACATAGGGAGTGAGTGGGAGCGAAATTCCCTATGCTGGAACATTTCTGTGCCGGCGGGGCACCTCACCGGGAGTGAGAGGCAGCTGGCTGGATATCCTGGTCAGCAAGCACAGATAGTGGGCAAGAGATTCCCCCGGGAGTGGGGGCCCATGTTCCCGGACAGAGGGGCAGAGTAGAGGTCTTTGTGTGGGCAGAAGCCCCGCGTAATTATGCTAGGGGCTCTGACTGATTGAGACTTACCCAGAGCCCTGCACTGAGTGGGAATAGAGTGGGGCTTTGCCAGCTCCTTGAGCCTCTTACTCTCCAGGCAGAGGCAGCAGCAACCCCATAGCTGGATCATCAGGCTACTAATTCAGGAAGGAAAGACTATGAGAGAGGCTCTGGGAACACGGACTCTCATTGGCAATGCTAATGAGCCTCAACTGCCAACGAGAATGAAGCCCAATATATGACATCACCATTGAGACTTATCAACTGCAAACCTCTACCTAAGCGTGCCACAGGGTCAGAACCCGGGGTACAGAGTCACCGACCAAGAAGAGGGAAAGAAAAGAAAAAGCAAGACGATAACCTCTCAAAATCAAGAATAATCCACATACTTTATAACCTATCCCATTTTATTATATTTGTTTGTTTCTTTCTCTTATCTTCTTGTCTTGATTATTTTCTTCCTCTTCTAATTTGATCGTTTAATTCTCTGCCGGTCTTACTCTCTCCTCCCGTTGAACAACACTACCCATAAGTGTTACATCTCCCATTATCTTTCCTTTCTTCTTCCTTTCTCTCTATGAGGGTTGCACTCTAACACCGTTAACTCTCTCTTTCTATCTCCTTTTATTTTTTTTCTTCTTTTTGTGTTTTCCTCTTTCTTTTTTTTCTCTCCCTCTATATTAGTTTCTTCTTTTCTTCTTTACTTTTCCTCTCATTCAATCCTCAATCACGAACAAATTATTTTATCTGGGATTCAAACTTCTCTTTGTGGTGCTTTGGGGTTTTTTTACTTCACTTTTTAAACACAATAGCAGTGCTCCCAACCCTGGCTCTCCATTTTATCTAGTTCTTGCTCCACTAAATAAACAGTAATTTATAAAAAAATTTTCCCTTTTTCCTGTTTCCCTCTTATTATTCTCATCATATCTCTTAGTCAATCATCACCTAAAAGCAAATTATTTTATTCTTGACACAATTTTTTTTTCTTTTTTGGCATTTTGTGGGTCCATACCCCCTTTTTTGCCCCTTTATCACTTCTCCCCAACTCAGGCCCTCCATTATAGGTAGTTTTTGTTCTATTTAGCACAATATGATTCACAGTTCACCACAAGATTTTATGAAGAAGGAGGGGAGAAGAGAGGAGAGAAAAAAGGGGGAGGGAATAATAATATTTTTATTATTTTTTATTTTTTATTTTTATTTTTTTAACTTTTTATTCTTTATTAATTCTCATTAATACTATCAACAAAACCACCCTCAGATGCCATTAAAAAAAAGGAAATCAAATATCATGGATACAAAAGACAGAGAGGTAGCACAGATACATGAGGAAACATCTATAGAGAAAAAATTTAATATATTGGAAAACTTGGAGGTAAAAGACAGAGAGAATTTAAAATAGAAATTCTAAAAACTCTGAGATATAAAAGAAAACACAGAAAGGCAATTTAGGGAGCTCAGAAAACAACTCAATGAACACAAAGAATATATGTCCAAGGAAAATGAAAATATAAAAACAAATCAAACAGAGATGAAAAACTCAATTCACAAGCTGAAAAATGAGGTAACAAGCTTAGATAATAGAACAGGCCAGATAAAAGGTAGGATTAGTGAAATAGAAGACAAGTAACTTGAGGCACAACAGAGAGAAGAAAGAGACTCAAAAATTAAAAAAAAAATGAGAAAGCCCTACAGGAATGGTCTGACTCCATCAAAAAGAATAACATAAGAATAATAGGTAGACCAGAGGGAGAAAAGAGAGAAAATGTAATGGAGAACATATTCAAATAAATAATAGATGAGAACTTCCCAAGCCTGTGGAAAGAACTAAAGCCTCAAATTCAAGAAGCAAACAGAATACCGAGTTTTCTTAACCCCAACAAACCTACTCCAAGGGACATCATAATGAAATTGGCACAAACCAACAGCAAAGAAAAAATTCTCAAGGCAGCCAGGGAAAAGAAGAATACAACATATAAAGGAAGGCCCATTAGATTATCATCCGATTTCTCAACAGAAACTCTACAAGCTAAAAGAGAGTGGACTCCAATATTTAAAGTCCTGAAAGAGAGAAACTTTCAGCCACCAATACTATACCCATCAAAGCTATCCTTCAAATATGAAGGAGAAATAAAAACATTCACAGATACAGAAAAGATGAGGGAATTTATCACCAGAAAACCTGCACTCCAGAAATTACTAAAGGGGTTTTCCAACCAGATGAAAAGAACAAAACAAAACAAAACCACAAGTAAAAGCAAGACCAAGAACACAACAAAAAGTAATTTAAACTGTGACAACAACAAAAAAAAGGGGAGAAGATGGAGATTAACAGTAGCAAAGGACGATGGAGTGCACAAGATAGTGCACTGCAATGAACAGGGTAGGAACCTTTTCACTACTTAATTGTAACCACCATTGAAAATATCACCACATAAGCACATGATTTAAAAAAGATAGCAACAGAGAAAAGATGTATGGAATACAACCAAACAAAAACAAAAGATAGAAAAACGAAAGAGAAGAATCAAACAGGACACCAAACTAACAGAAAGGAATGTATAAAATGGCAATATGAAACTCAAAAGTGTCTATAATTACACTAAATGTAAATGGATTAAACTCACCAGTAAAGAGTCACAGAGTAGCAGAATGGATTAAAAAAGAAAATCCAACTGTATGCTACCTACAAGAAACTCATCTAAGCAACAAGGATAAAAACAAATTCAAAGTGAAAGACTGGAAAACAATACTCCAGGCAAATAATATCCCAAAAAAATCAGACGTAGCAATACTCATATCTGATAATGCTGACTACAAGACAGCAAAAGTACTCAAAGACAAATATGGTAATTTCATAATGATTAAGGGGACGTTGAATCAAGAAGACATAACAATTTTTAATATATATGCACCAAACCAAGGAGCACCAAAATATATAAGACAGCTACTTATTGACCTTAAAACAAAAACTGACAAAAATACAATCATACTTGGAGACCTCAATGCACCACTGACGGCTCTAGATCGGTCATCCAAACAGAGAATCAATAAAAATATATTGGCCTTAAACAAAACACTAGAGCACCTGGATATGATAGACATCTACAGGACATTTCATCCCGAAGTGACAGAGTATACATTTTTCTCCAGTGTACATGGATCATTCTCAAGAATTGACCATATGTTGGGCCACAAAAACAACATCAGAAAATTCAGAAAAATTGTGGTTTTACCAAGCATATTTTCTGATCAAAAAGCCTTGAAACTAGAATTCAACTGCAAAAAAGAGGAAAAAACCCCACAAAAATGTGGAAACTAAACAACATACTTTTAAAAAATGAATAGGTCAAAGAAGAAATAAGCACAGAGATCAAAAGATATATACAGACAAATGAAAATGACAATACGACATATCAGAATTATGGGATGCAGCAAAAGCAGTGATAAGAGGGAGTTCATATCACTTCATACCTATATGAACAAACAAGAGAGAGTCCAAGTGAACCACTTAACTTCACACCTTAAGGAACTGGAAAAAAAAAAAAAAAAAAACAAAGACAACCCTGAAAACCAGCCAAAGAAAAAAGATAATAAAAATCAGAGCATAAATAAATGAAATAGAGAACAGAAAAGCTATAGAAAAAATTAATAGAACAAGGAACTGATTTTTTTAAAAGATCAACAAAATTGACAAGCTCTTGGCAAGACTTACCAAGGAGAAAAGAGAAAGAACTCATATAAATAAAATCCAAAATGAAAGTGGAGAAATCACCACGGACATCATAGCTATATATAGAATTATTGTAGAATACTATGAAAAACTTTATGCTACTAAATTTAACAATCTAGAAGAAATGGATAAATTCCTAGAACAATACAACCTTCGTAGTCCGAGTCAAGAAGAAGCAGAAAGCCTAAACAAACCAATTAGTGGGGAAGAAATAGAAAAAACTATTAAAAACCTCCCCAAAAATAAAAGTCCAGGCCCAGACGGTTATACCAGCAAATTCTATCAAACATTCAAAGACTTGGTTCCTATTCTCCTCAAAGTCTTGCAAAAAATTGAAGAAGAATCACTACTTCCAAACACATTTTATGAGGCCAACCTAACCCTCATAACAAAAACGGGCAAGGACAGCACAAAAAAAGAAAACTACAGACAAATATCTCTAATGAATACAGATGCTAAAATACTAAACAAAATACTAGCAAATCGAATACAACAACATATTAAAAAAATAAATCATCATGATCAAGTGGGATTCATCCCAGAAACTCAAGGACGGTTCAACATACGTAAAGCGGTTAACATAATACACCATATCAACACAACAAAGAACAAAAACCACATGATCATATAAATAGATGCAGAAAAGGCATTTGATAAAATACAACACAATGTTATATTTAAGACTATCAACAAAATGGGTATAGAAGGGAAATATCTCAACATGATAAAGGCCATATATGATAAACCATCAGCTAACATCATATTAAATGGCAAAAAACTGAAGGTTTTCCCCTTAAATCAGGAACAAGACAGGGTTGTCCACTCTCTCCACTCTTATTTAATGTGGTGCTAGAGGTTCTAGCCAGAGCAATCAGACAAAACAAAGAAATAATAGGCATCCATATCCGAAAAGAAGAAGTAAAGGTATCACTTTTTGCAGATGATATGATCCTATACATCAAAAACACCAAAGATTCTACAAAAAGACTACTAGAAACAACAAGCCAATACAGTAAGGTCGCAGAATACAATATTAACATACAAAAGTCCATAGCCTTCTATATGCCAACAAATGAAATATTTGAGAACAAACTCAGAAAAATAATCCCCTTCACGATTGCAACAAAAACAAAAAAATACCTAGGAATAAACCTAACAAAGAATGTAAAGGACTTATATAATGAAAACTACAAATCATTGTTAAGGGAAATCAAAAAAGATACAATGAGATGAAAGAATATTCCTTACTCTTGGATAGGATGAATAAATATAATCACAATGGCCATATTACCCAAAGCAATATACAAATTTAATGTAATTCCCATCAAAAGTCCAATGACATTTTTTAAAGACATGGAACAAAAAATCATCAGATTTATATGGAACTATAAAAAACCCCGAATAGCCAAAGCAATCCTAAAGAAAAAGAATGAAGCTGGGGGCATTACAATACCTGACTTCAAACTATATTATAGAGCCACGACAATCAAAACAGCATGGTATTGGCAGAAAAATAGACATTCAGACCAATGGAACAGAATAGAAAGTCCAGAAATAAAACCACATATATATGGTCACATAATTTTTGATAAAGGGGCCAACAACACACAGTGGAGATAAGAAAGCCTCTTCATCAAATGGTGCTGGCAAAACTGGAAAACCACATGCAAAAAAAATGAACAGTTTGTCCCCTTGTACTAAAATTAATTCAAAATGAATCAAAGACCTAAATATAAGACCTGAAACAATAAAGTACATGGAAGAAGACATAGGTTCTAAACTCATGGACCTTGGTTTTAAAGAGCATTTTTTTTAATAATTTTATTTTTTAATGGGGCGACATCAATAAATCAGGATATATATATTCAAAGATAACATGTCCACGTTATCTTGTCATTCAATTATGTTGCATACCCATCACCCCAAATCAGATTCTACTCTGTCACCTTCTATCTAGTTTTCTTTGTGACCCTCCCCCTCCCAATATTCCTGTCCCCCCCTGTAACCAACACACTCTTATCAATGTCTCTTACTCTCGTTTTTATGTCCCACCTCCGTATGGAATAATACAGTTCCTGGTTTTTTCTGATTTACTTATTTCACTTAGTATAATGTTATCAAGATCCCACCATTTTGCTGTAAATGATCTGATGTCATTATTTCTTATGGCTGAGGAGTATTCCATAGTGTATATGTGCCACATCTTCTTTATCCAGTCATCTATTGACGGGCTTTTTGGTTTTTTCCATGTCCTAGCCACTGTGAACAGTGCTGCAATAAACATGGGGGCTGCATGTGTCTTTATATATCAATGTTTCTGAGTTTTGGGGGTATATACCCAGTAGAGGGATTGCTGGGTCATAAGGTAGTTCTATTTTCCTTTTTTGAGGAACCACCATACTTTCTTCCATAATGGTTGTACTACTTTACATTCCCACCAACAATGTATGAGGGTTCCATTTTCTCCACAGTCTCTCCAACATTTGCTATTACCTGTCTTGTTAATAATAGCTAATCTAACAGGTGTGAGGTGGTACCTCATTGCAGGATTGATTTGCATTTCTCTAATAGCTAAAGAAGATGAGCATCTTTTCATATATCTGTTGGCCATTTGTATGTCTTCCTGGGAGAAGTGTCCATGCATGTCCTCTTCCCATTTTTTTTATTTGATTGTTTGTTTGTTTGTTGTTGAGTTTTATGAGTTCTTTGTATATTTTGGATATTAGGCCCTTATCTGAGCTGTTTTTTGAAAATATCATTTCCCATTTAGTTGGCTGTCTATTTTGTTATCAGTTTCTCTTGCTGAGCAAAAACTTATTCATTAGAGATATTGGTCTGTAGTTTTCTTTTTTTTGTGCCATCCTTGCTTGGTTTTGGTATGAGGGATATGTTGGCTTCATAAAATGTGTTTGAAAGTATTGCTTCTTCTTCAATTTTTTGAAAGATTTTGAGGAGAATAGGAACCAAGTCTTCTTTGAATGTTTGATAAAGTTCGCTGGTATAGCCATCCGGGCCTGGATTTTTGTTTTGGGGGAGGTTTTTAATGGTTTTTTCTATTTTTTCTCTGCTAATACGTCTATTTAGGCTTTCTGCTTCTTCTTGACTCAGTCTAAGAAGGTTGTATTGTTCTAGGAATTTATCCATTTCTTCTAGGTTGTTGAATTTAGTGGCATATAGTTTTTCATAGTATTCTACAATAATTCTTTGTGTATCTACGGTGTCCGTGGTGATTTCTACTCTTTCATTTTGGATTTTGTTTATATGAGTTCTTTCTCTTTTTTCCTTGGTAAGTCTTGCCAAGGGTTTGTCAATTTTGATCTTTTCAAAGAACCAGCTCCTTGTTCTATTAATTTTTTCTATAGTTTTTCTGTTCTCTATTTCATTTATTTCTGCTCTGATTTTTATTATCTTCTTTCTTCGGCTGGTTTTGGGTTGTCTTTTTTCTTACTTTTCTAGTTCCTTAAGGTGTGAAGTTAATTGGTTCACTTGGGCTCTCTCTTGTTTGTTCATATAGGACTGAAGTGATATGAACTTCCTTCTTATCACTACTTTTGCTGCATCCCATAGATTCTGATATGTTGTATTGTCATTTTCATTTGTCTGAATATATCTATATCTTTTGATCTCTACACTTATTTCTTCTTTGACCCATTCATTTTTTAAAAGTATGTTGTTTAGTTTCCACATTTTTGTGGGATTTTTTTCCTCTTTTTTGCATTTGAGTTCTAGGTTCAAGGCTTTATGATCAGAAAATATGCTTGGTACACCTTCGATTTTTCTGAATTTTCTGATGTTGTTTTTCTGGCCCAGCATATGGTCAATTCTTGAGAATGATCCATGTACACTGGAGAAAAATGTATACTCAGTCACTGGGATGAAATGTCCTGTAGATGTCTATCATATCCAGGTGCTCTAGTGTTTTGTTTAAGGCCACTATATCTTTGTTGATTCTCTGTTTGGATGACCGATCTAGAGCCGTCAGCGGTGTATTGATGTTTCCAAGTATGATTGTATTTTTGTCAGTTTTTGTTTTAAGGTCAATAAGTAGCTGTCTTATATATTTTGGTGTTCCTTGGTTTGGTGCATATATATTAAGAATTGTTATGTCTTCTTGATTCAGTGTCCCCTTAGCCATTATAAAATGGCCATTTTTGTCTCTGAGTACTTTTCCTGTCTTGTAGTCTGCATTATCAGATATGAGTATTGCTACGCCTGCTTTTTTTTGGATGTTATTTGCTTGGAGTATTGTGTTCTAGCCTTTCACTTTGAATTTGTTTTTATCCTTGTTATTTAGATGAGTTTCTTTTAGGTAGCATACAGTTGGATTTTCTTTTTTAATCCATTCTGCTACTCTGTGCCTTTTTATTGGTGAGTTTAATCCATTTACATTTAGTGTAATTATTGACAATTGTGAGTTCCCTATTGCCATTTTATAGATTGCTTTCTGTTGGTTTTGAGTCTTGTTTGATTCTTCTCTTTCGTTTTTCTATCTTTTGTTTTTCTTTGGTTGTATTCCATACATCTTTCCTCTGTTGCTATCTTTTTTAAATCATGTGTTTCTGTGGTGGTTTTTTCAATGGTGCTTACCTTTAAGTAATGAAAAGTGTTCTTACCCTATTCAGTATAGTGCACTATTTTGTGAGTACTTTTGTACTCCATAGTCCTTTGCTAATGTTAATCTCCATCCTCTCCCCCTCTTTCTTTTTGCTATCACAGTTTAAATTTGGTTTTATTGTGTTCTTTGATTTTTTACTTGTGGCTTTCTTTTTTTTTTATTCTTTGTATCTGATTGGAGAACCCCCTTTAGTAATTCCTGGAGTGGGGGTTTTCTGGTGATAAATTCCCTCATCTTTTCTGTATCTGTGAATGTTTTTATTTCTCCTTCATATTTGAAGGATAGCTTTGATGGGTATAGTATTTGTGGCTGAAAGTTCCTCTGTTTCAGGACTTTAAATATTGGGGTCCACTTTCTTCTAACTTGTAGAGTTTCTGCTGAGAAATCGGATGATAATCTAATGGCCTTCCTTTATATGTTGTATTCTTCTTTTCCCTGACTGCCTTGAGAATTTCTTTGCCATTGGTTTTTGCCAATTTCATTATGATGTGCCTTGGAGTAGGTTTGTTGGGGTTTAGAAAACTCAGAGTTCTGTTTGCTTCTTGAATTTGAGGCTTTAGTTCTTTCCACAGGCTTGGGAAGTTCTCAGCTATTATTTGTTTGAGTATGTTCTTTATTCCATTTTCTCTCTCTTCTCCCTCTGGTCTACCTATTATTCTTATGTTATTCTTTTTGATGAAGTCAGAAAATTCTTGTAGGGTTATCTCATTTTTTTTAAATTTTTGAGTCTCTTTCTTCTTCTCTCTGCTGTGCCTCAAGTTGCTTGTCTTCTATTTCGCTAATCCTACCTTCTACCTGGTCTGTTCTATTAGCTAAGCTTATTACCTCGTTTTTCAGCTCATGAATTGAGTTTTTCATCTCTGTTTGATTTGTTTTTATAGTTTCAATTTCCTTGGACATATATTCTTTGTGTTCATTGAGTTGTTTTCTGAGCTCCCTAAATTGCTTTTCTGTGTTTTCTTGTATATCTCTGAGTATTTTTAGGATTTATATTTTAAATTCTCTGTAATTTAACTCCAAGGTTTCCAATATATTAAATTTTTTCTCCATAGATTTTCCCTCATCTATCTGTGTTACCTCTCTTTCTTTTGTATCCATAATATTCAATTTTCTCTTTCTTAATAGCATCTGAAGGTGGTTTTGTTGATAGTATTAATTAGATTTAATAAAGAATAAAAAGTTAAAAAAATAAAAAAATCAAAGAGTTGTTTTTTTAAAAATATTAATAATTAAAGAAAAATACAATAAAATAAAAATTTTAAAAAACGGAAATTATTCTCCCCTCCTTTTTTCCTCTCCTCTTTCTTGAAAAAATCTTGTGGTGAACTGTGAATTATATTGTACTTAATAAAACAAACAATGCCTGTAATGGAGGGCCTGAATTGGGGAAAAGTAATAAAGGGGCAAAAAAAAAAGTGTGGTATGGACCCACAAAATCAAATAAGGAAAAAAATTGGGTCAAGTATAAAATAATTTGCTTTTAGGTATTGGTTGACTAAGAGTTATGATGAGAGGAATAAGAGGAAAACAGGAAAATGGGGGGACAAATTAAAAAATTACTATTATATTTAGTGGAACAAGAACTAGATAAAATGGAGAGCCAGGGATGGGAGCACTGCTAGTGAGTTCAAAAGGTGAAGTAAAAAAGCCCCAAAATGCCACAAACATAAGTTTGAGTCCCAGATAAGAGAATTTGTTCATTATTAAGGTTTGAATGAGAGGAGATATAAAGGAGAAAGGAAGAAACTAATATAGAGGAAGAAAAGAAAGAGAGAGAGAGAAAAAAAGAGGGTACCACTAAAAGAGGAAAAAAGAAAAAAGAGGAGACAGAGAGAGAGAGAGAGTTAAGGGTTTTGGAGTGCAACCTTCATAGAGAGATAGGAAGAGGAAAGAAAAGATAATGGGAGATGTAACACTTATGGGTAGTGTAGTTCAAGGAGAGGAGTGAGTAAGACCGGCGGAGAGTTAAACGACCAAATTGGAGGAGGAAAAAAAAAATCAAGGATGAAGATAAGAGAAACAAATGAACAAATATAATAAAATGGGATAGGTTATAAAGTCTGCAGATTATTCTTGATTTTGAGAGGTTATCTTCTTGCTTTTTCTTTTCTCTCCCTCTTCCTGGTCGGTGACTCTGTACCCCGGGTTCTGCCCCTTTGGCACGCTCAGGTAGAGGTTTGCAGTTGATAAGTCTCTATGGCAATGTCATGTATTGTGCTTCAGTCTCATTGGCAGTCGAGGCTCATTAGCATTTGTAGGCTCTGACAGTGAGAGAGTCCATGTTCCTGGAGCTTCTCTCCTAGTCTTTCCTTCCTCAATTATTAGCCTGATAATCCAGCTATGGGGTTGCTGCTGCCTCTGCCTGGATAATAAGAGGCTCAAAGAGCTGGCAACTCCCCACTCTATTTCCACTCAGCACAGGGCTCTGGGTAAGGCTCAGTCAGTCAGAGCTGCTAGCATAATCAGGCAGGCTTTCCGCCCACTCAAAGACCTCTGGTTCTGCCACTCTGTCCAGTATTGCAGGCAGGCGCCCACTTTCAGGATGCTTGGAGGAAACTCTCGCTCACTATCTGTGCACAGACCAGGATATCAGGCAGGCAGTCTCACGCTCTGAGTGAAACCCCCACCCGCACGGAAAAGTTCCAGTGTTGGAATTGGCTCTCGCTCCCTCCCCATGCATGGCTTTTTCAGGGTGCTGGGGTGGCCTGGAGATTCCGCTTCTGGCCCACACAGAGGCCTCTGACTCTGCCCTTCTGTGGGATAACACAGGTGCCCACTCCTGAGGTGCTCAGAAGAATCTCTTGCCCACTATCTGCGCGTTCCGACAAGTATATCGGGGAAAATGGCTTCCCCACTTGTTTTTCTTTGTCTGGGTTTGGCACGAGTGTTAGCTTGTATTGACTGGGTTGCCACAGGCACAGTTTCCTCGGCTTGGATCTCCATGCCACAGTCTGTTTCGGCCGTTTATGCCGCGACCTAGATCTATTCACTCCCTTTGCCCACCTTAGTTTCTATATTCTCAGTTCCCAGTGAAAGCAGCCCTATTTAGGTTAGTGAGGAAGGCGGAGCACTTCTTACTCCCTATTTCCTTCAGGGTTTGATTATATATTTAGCCAATTTTTCGCTCGACCATACCTTTGGGTGTATTGCAAAACATCTGGAGGCTCCAAGGATAGGTTTTTCTGTTTCTGGTTGAAGATCTTGTTGAGTTTTGAGGGAGACTTATCAGTATTGCTTCCTACTGCATCATTACTCTGATATCATCTCCCTTTAAAGAGCATTTTATGAATTTAACTCCAAAGGCAAGGGAAGTGAAGGCAAAAATTAATGAATGGGACTACATCAGACTAAGAAGTTTTTGCTCAGCAAGAGAAACTGATAACAAAATAAACAGAAAGCCAACTAAATGGGAAATGATATTTTCAAACAATAGCTCAGATAAGGGCCTAATATCCAAAATTTACAAAGAACTCATAAAACTCAACAACAAACAAACAATCTAATAAAAAAATGGGAAGAGGACATGAACAGACACTTCTCTAAGGAAGAAATACAAATGGCCAACAGATATATAAAAAGATGCTCATCTTCATTAGTTATTAGAGAAATGCAAATCAAAACTACAATGAGATACCACCTCACACCTGTTAGATTAGCTATTATTAACAAGATAAGTAATAACATGTGTTGGAGAGGCTGTGGAGAAAAAGGAACCCTCATTCACTGTTGGTGGGAATGTAAACTAGTACAACCATTATGGAAGAAAGTATGGTGGTTCCTCAAAAAACTGAAAATAGAACTACCTTATGACCCCGCAATCCCTCTACTGGGTATATACCCCCAAAACTCAAAAACATTGATACGTAAAGCACATGCAGCCCCATGTTCATTGCTGCATTGTACACAGTGGCCAGGACATGGAAACAACCAAAAAGCCCTTCAGTAGATGACTGGATAAAGAAGATATGGCACATATACACTATGGAATACTACTCAGCCATAAAAAATGATGACATTGGATCATTTACAACAAAATGGTGGGATCTTGATAACATTATACTAAGTGAAATAAGTAAATCAGAAAAAACCAAGAACTGCATTATTCCATACGTAGGTGGGACATAAAAATGAGAGTAAGAGACATTGATAAGAGTGTGGTGGTTACTGGGGGGGACAGGAAAAGGGGAAGGAGGAGGGTCACAAAGAAAACTAGATAGAATGTGACGGAGGACAATCTGACTTTGGGTGATGGTTATCCAATATAATTAATTGACAAGATAACCCGGACATTTTTTCTTTGAACATATGTATCCTGATTTATTGATGTCACCCTAGTAAAATTATTTTAAAAAGTATATAAGGTTTCCTGATAAAACCAACAGTTTTCAGGAAATAAAAGGAAGAGAAGAGAACTTGTTAAACAACACCATGCAATGCAGTCAGAAAAACCCAAAATGTTGGAAAGTGTAGGACAAAGTATGCAGTTTTGCCAATAAATAAATTGCAAGGAGAAAAAGGGAGAGGAAATTTATCAATTAAAAAAGACTTAAGAAGCATGTCAGTTAAATGCAATTTGTGTACCTCTTTGAATTCTGATTTTATCAAATCAGCTATAAACAATTATACATAGGATAAATTTGGATGTTGACAGTATGTTATTGATATGAAGAAATTATTGTTAAAATATTTAAATATAGTAGCCTGACCTGTGGTGGCGCAGTGGATAAAGCATCAACCTGGAATGCTGAGGTCGCCGGTTCCAATCCCTGGGCTTGCCTGGTCAAGGGACATATGGGAGTTGATGCTTCCAGCTCCTCACCGTTCTCTCTCTCTGTATCTCCTCTCTCTCTCCCTCTCCTCTCTAAAATAAATAAATAAAAAAATTAAAAAATATATTTAAATATAGTAATGGTATACAGTTATTTTTGAAGTTGTTATCTTTATAGATATATAATGAAATATTTCTGGAAAAAATTTCCCTCAAAATAATCTATAGGAGAGGTAGAAGAATATAGATGAAACAACTCTGACCATGAGTTAGTTGATTATCATTAAAATTGGGTGTTGAGGGCAAAGTTCATTGTGCTGTTTTCTTTATTTTTGTCTATCTTTTATATTTTACTTTATAAAGAGGAGAGGTATAATGTTTTATTGCAGTATTGTTTGTAACAGCAAAGAAACATAGGAACAACATGTATATCTAAAATAAAGATTGGTGAAAATAAAGTAAATGGAAGATTATGGTATTGTTAAAAAATAAAGATAGATAGGCAGATAAAGCTGTGATCTCTAAGATATAATAAGTGAAAAATAACATAGAGCAATATGAATATTATGTTCTCATTTATGTAAACAAAAGGGGATAAATATACATACATGACATGTACATGTACTTGTATATATATTTTTTTCCTAAAAGTATTATTAAGATATTGCTAACCATGGTAGCCACTAAAGAATGTGTTGGGTGTTATAGGAAAACTGGGTGAGAGGGAGAGACATTAACTACTTTTCTAACTAAAAAAAAATACTTTTCATGTCTTAACACTTTAAAATATGTCCCAGACCAGTAGTTAAGAACTAAACTTTGTGAATTCACTCATGCTCATTGCCATTAGGTGCTAGAAACATTTTTGCTGACAGTTAAAATGTCGGAGGCTAGAACACATTTTAAAATTATCTGCAAATTGGCAAGCATTAATGTTCTCTTTTATGTCAAAGGAAATATATACATTTCTTACTCACAAACAAGAGAAACTTTCTCATTTGAAGATTCCCCAGAGGGACCTAATTATATATAACTAAACACATGTTTTCAAGGGCTACAAAGCTGCAGAGGAAATTTGACCCTCTACAGCAGTGGCAGAGATAATCCGAAACAGCAGATTATCTAAACCTTGTAACATTTTTGGTTTTTGAAATGCACAATATTATTTTTAGAAATGGTCTTTTATGTTCTTAATTATGTTTGGTGAGGATAATAGACATATTAAAGTGAATTTATATAGTTTCTGAGCACCTACCAACAGAAGGTGGTGGAAGACAGGGACCTGAAATACAATATGTGGTAGTGGAGATGCTGATAACCTATAACTAGGTCAGGAGGGGATGACTGGAGATTTTTTTTTCATTTCCCACCACCATTTAGACATCCTACCTTTGCCTTCATATGACCTCCCTCCCAACATCTTTCTGAGAGTATTCCATCTAATTTTCCTTCCAAACTAAAATTTTAAATAACAATACTGATCTGTAAGAAGAGATCATTTTCATCCTTTTATTTATAAAGTAAAATGATTAGGATATTTTTAAATTAATATATTCTACATGAACAACTCTATTATTCTTGCTTAGTGAAAGGTTAGTGTCTTAGACACCAATTACTACAGGTATTCAGTTTAACATGGAGGGGAGAAATCTTCAGTAAACCATGTGAAACGCTGTACACCGCTGATAAGAAGGCATTGCCATAAAATGTTTTTGTTGGTTTGGAGGTTTTGTTGTTGAGGATGGAGCTGGTGGATAAAGCAAAAACTGAACAAGGTGAAAGAATGAAATAAATCTCTTTTTTGACCACCACCTGCCTGATATTGTGCTGGGCATTTCTAGACATGGTACCTTGTTTCTTACTCACAAAGACCCAGTAAAGAAAAGTGAGGGCAGGGAGCAGTTTAATGGGGCATTGAAAGAAATGGTGACAATCCCCAGATTTCTAGCTTGGCCAACTGAATAGATATAATGCCTTTAACAGGAATGGAGAACACAGCAGGACCTACAGATTTGGGTGGAAATTAGGAAGAGTTACTGAGTTCCATTTCCCACAGGATAATTGGTAGGCCATTAGGTCCTGACAGGTCACGTGGTGCATGGTGGGTCATAACCTTTTAGCCAGTGAAAGAAACAAGCCATCCTTTCTATCCCTCTGAAAATCTTAATTCCCACCATATGTTTTACTGCCCATGGCACATTATGGATCATTGGTCAACTTTTTAATGCCAGAAAACTGTATTTCTATTGTTCTTGTCTTTGTATGTTTCACACTTATATTAGCAATAGAAAAGTTTTATTTATTGAAAGCATAAGACAGATGAAAGTATATTTAATTTACTATAATAGCTGTTCTCCCCTAAAGTGGCATACGTATCCATCCATTTCCAACTCTCTTCAGCAAAGTGCTTCTTTAAAGAAATACAATTATCCAGTAAAACATAAGAAAATTCTCAGCCTCACTCACAGTTAAATACAGCATGTTAAAATGCATTATTCACCTTCCAATGTTGGCCAGAGTTTTGGGGGAATCAATAGGCACTCTTCAAACAATAACAGTGGTGGTGTAAATTCCTTCAACCTCTTTAGGGTCAACATCCATGCACTATTCACTCTCTACCACTCTGCAATCCAAGTTTTGTGAATTTCTCTTACAAATATATGTCCACAAGTACAGCAAACATTGTTTAAGGATATTCATCGCAATACTGAAATAGCAAACAGCTAGAAAGAGCTTAACTATTCATAAAATGAGTGACTAGCTAAATAAATTAAGGTACATCAAGCAATGGAATGAATGCAGCTGTCAAATAGAATAAGTGAATGCTATTTGTATTAGCCTCTATGTTTAGTGTGATCCCATTGGTGTCCAAACAAAACAAACAAAAAATTATCTCTTTGTATATTGCAGAAAATTTTGGAATGAATTCTTAAGAAGCTATTAACAATGGTCATGGCTAGAGACAAGATTAGGTTGGTACAAGGACAGAGAAAGACTTTTCATTTTTACTTTATTCTATTGTTTGACTTTTTAAAATATTTTATTTATTTATTTTAGAGACCCTGGCCTGATAGCTTGGTTGGTTGGAGCATCATCCTGGAGTCCAGAGGTTGCTGGTTCAATTCCCAGTCAGGATACATACAAGAGCAGCTTTATGTTTTTGTCTCTCTAAAAAAAATATTGAATTTAGAGAAAAGAGAGAAAGAAAAGTGGGAGAGGAGCAGGAAGCATCAACTCATAGTCACCTCCAGTATGTACCTTGACTGGCAAGCCTGGGGTTTCTTTTTTTTATTTTATTTTCATTGTATTTACTGATTTTCAGAGAGAGAAAGGGGGGGAGGAGCAGGAAGACTCAGCTCATAGTACTTGCTTTCTGTATATGCCTTGACCAGGTAAGTACAGGGTTTCAAACTGGCGTTCGAACTAGGTTTCGACCTCATTGTTTCAGGTCGACACTTTATCCACTGTGCCACCACAGGTCAGGCTACTGTTTGACTTTTTAAAAAAATCCATGTATATGTATCTAAAATAATAGAAAAAGAAATACTGAAAAAGTCCTTTGAAAATAAAATGTATTTATTTTGTAACCTTTTAAAACTTGTGCAACTATTTTGATACATATAAAAAGTTTATGTCCTCCTTACATGCAATTTGAAATTTAAAAATAAATTATTGTAACTGAAAACAAATCATGACAATGCAATATATGTTTCATTTTTAAAACTCACATATTACCCTCCCTAGAGATTTTAATACTGTCTTATCCTACTATCTCCCTTAATTCTCTTCAGAATGCTCAGTCTTTATTCTTCCTCTTTTCCTTTGCTTTATTTTATTTTTATTGAGATATAAATCATATTACATTGTATAAGGTTAATGTGTACAACCAGTTAATTTGATACATTCATATACTGCAATATGATTGCCACTGTAGAGTTAGGGAACACCTGCATCATGACAAATAATTACCATTTTTTTGGTGGTGAGAATTTTTAAGATTTAGTCTCTTAGCACCTTTGATATACATATTACAGTATTGTTGACTATAATCACTATGCTTTACAATAGCTCTCCAAAATTTATTCATCTTCTAGGTGCAACTGTTAAAAATACTTTTTAAACAGCTTTGAGGCAAAAGTCACAAAATAAACTGTATATATTAAAATTGTATCATTTGATAATTATTACCACATGTGTAAATCCATGAAAACATCACCACAATCAAGATAGTGAACATATTCATCACCCTCAAAAGTTTTCTGGTGCACTTTTTAGTCCTTCCTTCCCCCACCCCCAATTTCTCGAAAACCTCTGACCTACTTTATGTTACCATGGATGAGTTTGCATTTTTTTTTTGGAATTTTTATATGAATGGAATCATGCAGTATATAGTCATTTAGTTTGGCTTTTAATTTTTTCATTTAGGATAATTATTTTGAAATTCATCCATATTGTTGTATATAACAAAAGTTCTTTTATTTTTACTGTTGAATATTATTACTGAAATGCAGAAACCACCTGCTGAACCAAAAACACAAGGCTAGTGAATTCCAAAATAAAAGTTTATTTTAAAAACACCAGGGTGCAGGTGGGCTAAGACCAGCAAAGGGTGTCAGCCCTGAGGGAGGGATGGGGCAGGGTACGGATTCATCAAAGGGCCTTGGGCAAAGGCGGCTGCAAGATCACTTCTGTTTGTGGTTGGAGTGGTGCCAGTTTCTCAAAATTGTTTGCACCCTAATTCAATCGTCTCTTATCAACATCCAGCTGCAAAGGAGGTCTGAGCTGGATTACTGAGCAGGCAAGTCCTTCTTTCTCCTTCAGGCCTGCATTGTTCTTAAGAAAGATGGTAGCTGACTAGTCATTTTACCTATCATTCCCATCTTGTTCTAGTATTAAAAGATAAGGGGTGTTGTTCTCTTAATACTGCTTCAAACTGAGAAAGAGTGTCGTGGACACTTAAGGGAGAAAGGCTATACTTGTTGGGATATTAGTTATTATCTGTGCAAGGCCTGAAAGAGGAACAATTGGATGCCATTTTTTATTGGTGAGAGCCTGGACTAAATTCTGTAGGAAGTGCATGAAAATCCTTAAAATACAGGGGTCAAAAATTAATAAGAAGGTTACTAGTGGGCCTATGAAAGGTAATAACCACGTTAATTTTGGCAGAGCTTCCTGTATAGTTGACCAGATGGAGTCCTCAAGTCCTTCTTGGTTGAAAGCTTTGAGCCAGGCTGCATTTTCTAAAATCCTTTGGGTTCTTTCTTCTACCTATAACAGTTTAGAGAGTTCTGGTAAAGTTAGAGCAGGAGCTGAGATGAGAGCCTGTCTTATTGGAGAAAGGGAGTTTGTTGGGCAGATAAAATATATTATGCTCACTTTGTTAAAGATGGTGTTGCCCACATGGAACCCCGTCACCCAGGTGATGTTATTGGTTGCCCTTCTTGCTTGAGATGGGCATGATTATATTAATGTGTGTTGTGGGTGGGCTGTAGGCAGGCAGGATCCTTGTAGCCTGGAACTTGGTTTAGGGACTAAGCCTTTCCCATCCTTTTCGATGTGGGCTGGTGCACTCTCATGAGGAATCCCATTATGCTTCAGATAAGTGACTTTGTATCAGAGACTTCCTTGTTTGTATATTGGATTAAAGGTTTTGAATCTACACTATAAAGTGGGGCAGGCTGGGAGCTTGCTCCCTCTCGATTCCTGAGATTAGTATTAGAGGAGAAAGCAAAGAAAGGCCACATGGAGGAGGCCAGGAGAAGCAGCCAAGATGGCGGAGTCTTGAAGGAGAAGCCAGTTTGTGAAGAGTTTGTGCACAGAGAAGGAGATGGGGAACAGAGGTGAATAAGGCTAGTGAGCTAGAAAGCTTTGATTCTAGGAAACTGGATAAGTCAGTAGCTTTGTGAGCACTGAATGAGTGGGTTTTGGAGCCCAGTGTGTGTTTTTACTTGCCCGCTGGGTGCAAGCTAAGATTAAAGCTAATGGCCCATCAGTTCTTGGCTCCGTTGTTTCATTACCGGCTGTCCGAATCTAATGTGAACCTGCATGGGCCAGGCAGCTGTGATGGTGGCCGTGGCTACTGGCCCTACAGAGTCCTAATAGATTTCCCTTGGTAACTTGATAAAGGGGCTTGGCCAACAGAGCAAAAAAAATAATCCACAATCGGAAATAGCCTGCTAGACCAAGAAAGGAGAGGACTGTCTGCTTTGTTTCAGGGACTGGCAAGGAAGAGATAAGGGAGAGCCAGTCTGGGTAACTTCTTGGGAAGTGGGGGTGAGGTTTTAAGTGGAGAAGAAATATTTGAGGGAGAGCAAGAATCATAGAGAGTGGGTTGTGATCTGAGTGCAAAAAATGCCTGGGCGTGGGATCTTCGACCATTTTTTAATTTCACTAGCAGAAATTATTAAGGACAGCGTAAAGCCAGTAGCTGTGGCCACCATCACAGCCGCCTGGCCCATGAAAGTTCGCGTTTGATTCAGACAGATGGTAATGAAACAACGGAGCCAGAAACTGGTGGGCCATTATCTTTAATCCTATCTTGAACCAGTGGGCAAGAAATATACACAGTGGGAAAACACTTCCTTTTCCATTCAGGGCTCCCAAAGCCACTGACTTATCCAAGTTTCCTAGAATCAAATGCTTCTACCTCACCAGCCTTATTCACCTCTGTTCCCCATCTCCTTCTCTCTGCACAAACTGGCTTCTCCTTTAGCACTCCACCATCTTGGCTGCTTCTCCTTTCCTCCACGTGGCCTTTCTCTGCTCTCTTCCTGCATGGGCTCCTCTGCCCCATTTTATAGTGTAGAAATCAAAACCTTTAATCCAATATACAAACAAGGAAGTCTCTGATACAAAGTCACTTATCTGAGGCATAATGGGATTCCTCATGAGAGTACACCACCCCACATCATGCAATAGTCAAGGGTGTGGGGAAAAACTTAGTCTTAGAACTAAGCCTTAAGCTATAATGACCCTGCCTGCTTACAGCCTATCCCCCACACGCAATGCAAACTATAAGCGAGCAAACATATATCCTATTTTTTTTATTTTTATTCTTTTTTTTTTTTTTTTGTATTTTTCTGAAGCTGGAAACGGGGAGAGACAGTCAGACAGACTCCCGCATGCGCCCGACCAGGATCCACCCAGCACGCCCACCAGGGGTGAAGCTCTGCCCACCAGGGGGCGATGCTCTGCCCCTCTGGGGCGTCGCTCTGCCGCGACCAGAGCCACTCTAGCGCCTGGGGCAGAGGCCAAGGAGCCATCCCCAGCGCCCGGGCCATCTTTGCTCCAATGGAGCCTTGGCTGTGGGAGGAGAAGAGAGAGACAGAGAGGAAGGAGGGGGGGTGGAGAAGCAAATGGGTGCTTCTCGTATGTGCCCTGGCCAGGAATCGAACCCAGGTCCCCCGCACGCCAGGCCGACGCTCTACCGCTGAGCCAACCGGCCAGGGCCATATATCCTATTTTTAATCTTATTTTACTGACAGTCAGAATTTTAAAATCAAAAGTGCCATTTTCAGGCCATTTGGACAAATTGTCTAGTTCATACTTTGGCCAAGCGGTATATTGCAGTAGAAAATAAGGCACTTTGGCCTGAGATCCTGGGCTAAACCCAGGGTGCAGAGGATTTTAAAGAGACAGCTTAAAGGTGTTGTCTTTGGGATGGCTAACTGAGTTCCCCATATGTGGTGGGTGAGCATCCAAGCAGTCTACAAAGGGGGAACAGACTGTCCTTGAAAGTAGAATGAGCATTCAGACAAGGCAAGCATCCCTGCTGTCTTAGCCCCACTGGAAATGGAGGCTGTGCAGCAGTCCAGCTGAAGCAAATGCCTGGCAAATGCCTAGAACTCCTCCTGACCAATCTTGGATTTTCGGAACCATTCTAAACGGTTGGAATGATAGATGCAGGAAGAGTTTGAAAGTTCCCGCTTATAGAGCCACTAGATTCACTCACCCAAACGTCATTGTTGCCTGGTGTGGATGTTGCGAGGTAAAATGAGAGGGTGGTAGTTCGTCCCAGGGTCCAGTTTTTTGTTCATCTCCATGCAGGGTGTTGGGCATAAATATATTATGCTCACTTTGTTAAAGATGGCACTGCCCAAATGGAAGCCCGTCACCCAGGTGATATTAATGTGTGTTGGGGGCAGGCTGTGGGCAGGCAGGATCCTTGTAGCATGGGGCTTGGTTTTAGGACTAAGTCTTTCCCATCCTTTTTGATGTGGGGTGGTACAATCCCATCACGCCTCAGAGAAGTGACTTTGTATTAGAAGACTTCCCTATTTTGTATATTGGATTAAAGGTTTTGATTTCTGCACTATAAAGTGGGGCAGACCGGGAGCTTGCTCTCTCCGTTCCTGAGATTAGCATTACAGGAAGGAAGAGAAAGGTCACGTGAAGGAGACCAGGAGAAGCAGCCAAGATGGTGGAATTTTGAAGTAGAACCCAGTTAGTGCAGAGTTCGTGCAGAGAGAAGGAAGGAGATGAGGAACAGAGGTGAATAAGGCTGGTGAGCTAGAAACATTTGATTCTAGGAAACTTGGATAAGTCAGTAGCTTTGTGAGCACTGGATGAGTGGGTTTTGGAGTCCAGTGTGTGTTTTTACTTGCCCACTGGGTGAAAACTGGGATTAAAGGTAATGGCTCACCAGTTCTTGGCTCCATTGTTTCATTACCGTCTGTACGAATACAATACGAACCTGCATGGGCCAGGCGGCTGTGATGGTGGCCATGGATACTGGCTTTACAGGAACCAAAAACTGGTGAGCCATCACTTTTAATCCTAGTTTGCACCTGGCAGGCAAGAAATACACACAGTGGGAAAACACTTTCCTTTTCATTCAGGGCTCCCAAAGCCACTGACTTATCCAAGTTTCCTAGAATCAAAAGTTTCTAGCTCACCAGCCTTATTCACCTCTGTTCCCCATCTCCTTCTCTCTGCACAAACTGACTTCTTCTATAGTACTTTACCATCTTGGCTGCTTCTCCTCTCCTCCATGTAGCCTTTCTCTGCTCTCCTCCTGCATGAGCTCCCCTGCCCCATTTTATAGTGTAGAAATTAAAACCTTTAATTCAATATACAAACAAGGAAGTCTCTGATACAAAGTCACTTATCTGAGGTGTAATGGGATTCCTCATGAGAGTGCACCACCCCACATCAAAAAGGGTGGGAAAGGCTTAGTCCCAAACCCAAGCCCTGGGGTACAAGGATCCTGCCTTTCCACAGCCTGCCCCCAACATACATTAATATAATCATGCCCATCCCATGCAAGAAGGGCAACCAATACCATCATCTGTGAGACGGGGTTCCATGTGGGCAATGCCATCTTTAACAAAATGATCATAATATATTTTATCTGCCCAACAATTAGTGACGTTGAACATTTTGTCATACGCCTATCAGCCATCTGCATGTTCTTTTTGGAGAAGTGTCTATTCAGTTCTTTTACCCATTCTTTATTGGATTTTTTTTATTGATTGATTTTTAGAGAAAGAGGGAGGGGTAGAGAAAGAGTGGGCAGAAGCGGGAAATATCAATTCAGTTCCTTCCTATATGTGCCTTGATCAGGCAGGACTAGGGATCCTAACCCAGCGCTCTCAGCTCAGTGTTCCAGGTTGATCCTTCATTCACTGTGCCACCACAGGTCAGGCAATTTTGCCCATTTTTTTAATTGGATTGTTTACCTTTCTGGTGTTGAGTTATAGAAGTTCTTTATAAATTTTGATTATTAACCCCTTATCAGACATGTTGGCAAGTATATTCTTTCATTCTGTGGGCTGTCTTTTTATTTTCTTAATATTGTCTGTTGCTGTGCAAAAGCTTTTTAGTTTGATATAGTCCCATTTGTTCATGCTGTCATTTATTTCACTTGCCCGTGGAGATAAATCAGCAAAAATATTGCTACGAGAGCTATCAGAGAGTTTACTGCCTATATTTTCTTCTAAGATGGTTCTGGTTTCATGACTTACATTTTAAGTCTTATCCATTTTGAGTTATTTTTGTGAATGGTGTAAGTTGGTGGTCTAGTTTCATTTTTTTGCAGGTAGCTATCCAATTTTCCCAACACTATTTATTAAAGAGACTGTCTTTACTCCATTCTATGCTCTTACCTCCTTTGTCAAATATCAACTGACCATAAAGTCAAGGGTTTATTTCTGGATTTTCTGTTCTGTTCCATTGATCTCTATGCCTGTTCATATGCCAGTACCAAGCTATTTTGATTAATATGGTCTTGTAGTATAACGTAATATCAGAAAGTGTGATATCTTCCACTTTACTCTTCATTTTCAAGATTGTTGAGGCTATTTGTGTTTTTTGGTTCTACATAAATTTCTGGAATGTTTGTTCTATATATTTGAAATATGCCACTGGTATTTTAGTGAGAAATGAACTGAATTTATAGATTGCTTTGGGAAGCTTGCAGTGTTCCTCAGAAAGATGGTGGACGAGTAGCCATTTTACCTACCAATTACGTTGTATGAATTTTTTTATCCATTTACTTATGAAAGATCATCTGAATTTTCTGTTTTTGGCTATCACAAATAAAGGTGCTATAAATCTCCATGTACAAATCTTTGAATGGCCATATCCTTTTATATTTCTTTGAAAAGTATCTAGGAATAGAACAGCTAGATCATATAAGAGATGTATATCAAACTTTTAAAAAAATAGCCAAGAGCCTGACCAGGCGGTGGCGCAGTGGATAGAGCGTCAGACCGGGATGCAGAAGGACTCAGGTTCAAGACCCCGAGGTCGCCAGCTTGAGTGAGGATTCATCTGGCTTGAGTAAAAAGCTCGCCAGCTTGGACCCAAGGTCACTAGCTCGAGCCAGGGTTACTCGGTCTGCTGAAGGCCTCCGGTCAAGGCACATATGAGAAAGCAATCAATGAACAACTAAGGTGTCGCAACAAAAAACTGATGATTGATGCTTCTCATGTCTCTCCATTCCTGTCTGTCTGTCCCTATCTATCCCTCTCTCTGACTCTCTCTCTGTCCCTGTAAAAATAAATAAATAATTAAAAAGTTTCCAAGATTTATCATTACGAGAAAAATATTCTGCAACTATGTATTGTGACAGACATTAAGTAGACTTACTGTAGTGAACATTTTGCAATATATAAAAATATAGAATCATGTTGTACACCTGAAACTAATATAATCTGGTGTATCAATTAAAAAATAAAATCAAATGAATTGCCAAATTTTTTCCCAAAGTGCCTATACTGTTTTACATTCTCATGATCAGTGTTCAAGAATTAAAGTTCTTTCACATCTTAGCTAACACTTGATATAATCAATCTTTTAATTTTATTCATTCTAATAGGTGTACAGTGGTATCTCATTGTGATTTTAGTTTTCATTTTATTAATGACTAATGATATTCAACATCCTTTCCATGTCTTATTTGTCATTCGTATATCCTCTTTGGTAAAGTGTTTGTTCAAATCTTGTCTTTTTTCTTCTTAATTGCATTACTTTTCTTTTTTATTATTGAGCTATAAGAGTTCTATATACTCTGCATACAAGTCCTTTATCAGATATAAGATTTGTGATTTTTTAATCAAAGTCAATGCCTTGTGTTTACATTTTGTAAACAGTGCCTTTGAAGAATAGAAGTTTTAGACTTTGATGAAGTCCAAGTTATAAATTTATTCTTTCATAGATGTGCTTTTTTTTTGCCTCACTCCAGGTCAAAACTAATTTTTTTCTAAAGTTTTATTTTATAAATTATACAGTTTTAAGGTTATAGTTTAGAGTAAATCTGTGACACATTTGGAATTAGTTTTTTATATGATGTTAAATATACATAAAAATTCTCCTTTGCATGTGGATATAAAATATTCCAGTACCATTTGTTAAAATACAATCCTTACTTTTTGGCTCTAGTCATTAGTGTGGTGCTAGATACATTATTTGAAACCTTGTACCAATATTTTACAGTCTTGATTTTTTTATCCCAGGTTCTGTCTTTATCCCAATTATTAAGGTAAAATCTTAATGAAATCCAGAGTAGTGTACTGGATATTTGTATTCTTTTAATATAAATTTTAATGGTACGGGTAAGGATAATAAGGATTTTTTTCTACCATTTCCTTATGTTATTGACAATTAAGTTTATCAGAAAAACTCCCAAAATTAAATATTTGTTTTGAAAATAGAATAACAGGGGGAAAGTTATACAACTATAATATGCCAAATAGCAGTTCTCTGCCTTTTGCTGTAAGAAAGGAAGTGTATTTTTATAAAGTTTTTAGTTGATATTCTTTCCTTGTATAAATGTTATTCTTTTATTTATGATAATTTTGTTCTTTTTTATTATTCATTTTAAAGAAGAGAAAGCAAGAGAGAAGGTAGAGAAGGAGCAAGAAACATCAACTCCCATATGTGCCTTGACCAGGAAAGTCTATGGATTCGAACCAGCGACCTCACCATTCCAAATAGACACCCTATCCACTGTGCCAACACAGGTCAGGCAATAATTAGGTTCTATAAATATTATCTACTTTGAATTCATTTTGAACAGCATGAGATATAGGTTTTACTAAGAATAGGCACCCTGGCTGGTTGGCACCCGTACCATTAAAATTTATATTAAAAGTGGATAGAGTGTCATCCTGGCATGCAACATCCGAGATTTGATCCTCAATTAAGCCACACATGAGAAGCGACCATCTGTTTCCTCTCCCACTTCCTCCCTTCTTCACCTCTTGTAGCCAGTGGATTATTTCGTCCAAGAGTGGCCCCGGGCACTGAGAATAGCTGGATTGGTCCCAGCACGTCAGCTTCAGGCACTAAGAATAGCTCAGTACTCAAGCATTGGACCCAGGTAGGGTTACTAGTTGGATCATGGTTGGGGCACATGCGAAATTCTAACTATCTCCCTTCTTCTCATTAAAAAAAGAGGCAAAAACCACATTTCCTCATCCCCTATCCCTGTACTCTGCTTTGTTCTTCACTGTAGTATATATCACTATCTATCCTATATATTTTGCTTCTTTCTTTTCCATTTGATCACATAGGCATAACAGCCATAAGGGTAGGAATTTTTGGGTTTTTTTTTTATTACTGTATCCTCAATGCTAGAACAGTTCCTAGCATAAAGCAATCCTCTATTAATATTTTTAAATGGATAAATGAGTAATAAATTAAATATTATGAACTAACTAAAGGAACCTCACCATGAAGAATAATGTTGGATCTGTGGAGAGATACTTTCAAAGGTACAAAAAATGGATTTTCAAGCTAACATGAGAAACATATGCTATTTTTAGATGATTATTTGCTTTGAATAAAATATAAATAACAATAATAAAAGGCCATGTATTAAATTATCAAGGAACGTGCTGGTTTTATTTCATTAAATATTAATCAAGGTAAAGTATTCTAAGCTATACAAATTTAAGCATTATGGGTCTATTCACAGATACATCTTTGTTTAGTCTGATCTCAGTATTATTTTAATGTAACCCATGTCCCTTGGTTCTAAATCTGTGTTCAACATGTAATTTCTAATCATAATTGTACTTTTCATGTAGGTCTCCTTAAAGACATAGAAATAAATAATTTATTATCTGTTTTTTGGACCCCTGTTACATGTCAAACACTGTGGTAAGTCCTGGTATAAAATGGCAAGAGGCTTTTGCATTCCTGACATTTAAAGTTAATTGGGGGGCAAAGTGGATAGAGCATCAACCTTGGATGCTGAAAACACAGGTTTAAAATCCTGAGGGGGCCAACTTTAGCATAGGCTCATCTGGCACGAGCACAGGTTTACCAGCTTGAGTGTGGCATCATAGACATGACCCTATGGTCAGTAGCTTGAGTCTTAAGGTCACTGGCTTGAAATCTAAGGTTGTTGGCTTGAGCAAAGAGTCACTGGCTTGGCTGAAGCCTTCCAGTCAAAGCACATATAAAAAAGCAATCAATGAGCAACTAAAATGCCACAACTACCAGTTGATGCTTCTCATCTCCCTCCATTCCTGTCTATCTGTCCCTGTCAGTCCCTCTCTCTCTCTCTGTCTCTCTCACAAAATTAAATTAAATTAATTGGGGAAATAGAACTTAAGTAAATAAATTTATAATAAATATCTAATCAAAAAGTATTATACATTTTCTAAAGGAAAAGAACAAGGTGCCATTGGATTAGTTGGGCTTAGAAAGTCCCAGAAAGTAAGAAAGTGAGACATGAAATATGAATAGGAGTAAACCATGCAAAAAGCATGGACACAATATTCCAAGAAAAGGGTACAGCAAGTGTCAAGGATCTGAGGTGAAAAAGAATGACATGCTGAGAAACTGAAAAAAGGTCATTTTGTCTATAATATTATATAAAGACAATTATGGATATGTAGGCAGGAGTTAGATCATGTTGTTTTGTGGACAATGTTAAATAGTTTGCAGTTTGTCTAAAGGTCAAATACAGTACTTTGAAGTATTTGACCCAGGCAAGATGACATGATCTAATTTTCTTTTTTTAAAAAAATCACTTTGGTTGCTGTGGGGAAAATAGATTGGTTGGAGAGAAGAGTGGGCAGAGGATATGCAATGAGAAGGCTATTAAAGTAATATAAGAGATTTTAGTAGCTTAAGGCAGAATGGTGGCAGAAAAAAATGTAGAAATGAGAAAATCCATATCTGAGCCCTGAGGAATAGTCATTGAAGAGTTGTATAGAAAAGCAAGGTGGACGTCACGGAAATGGTGCCATGAGCAGAGCGTCCGACAGATCTCCCCAAAATCACAACAAATTTATCAAATAGAAACAGAAAAATTTATCCTCGGAGCATTCCGGAGTTCCACAGAAACTGAAAGCGAAAGGACTGTTATCACTTGAATCTGAGAGACGAGGGTGTGGAGGAAGCTAACTACCGCAGGGACGTTCATTCAAGCTGCGGAGGGAGTGTGCCTGTGGTGAGTCGGCCCACAC